>NC_133001.1:56594999-56898029 GCF_048564905.1 Vicugna pacos
CTGATCCTCTGGTCTTCGGTCGCAGAATGCAGACGTGGACCCCTCGGGGTTGCTGTGACCATTTACCAGGGTGGGTCATGAAAAAATCCAAACATACAGTTGGCACGTAAGGTTTGTCTTCACAGTCACGTTTGAGCTGGGAAAACACTCGTTTGCCTGCTGACATCTCTGCAGTTTCATTCCTGAGTGAGGGCAGCGGCAGCTTCGGTCCATCGAGCGCCTCCTGCGTTCCTGGCACCGGCTCTGCCTTCCTGTGCATCATACTCCGTCCTCACAACAGTGTGACAAGGACAGGACTGTCTTCATCCTGCTGGGGTTAAAGCCTAGGCTCAGAGGCAGTGACCGACTTGCTCAAGGACAAGTGTTCCGAGCCTAAAACTGGCTCTAGACGATATTCCAGCAACTCATTTGTACCCCACACTGGAGGGGCTCCCGCAACCCGCATTCGCCTTTCTGCCTGGAGAGGTGGGAAAGCTAAAGCTTGTGCTTCTCAGCCACCAGGGTTTTGAATGAGAATGTCTCCCCCACCATCAGAAGGAGCTGAGTGGAATTTGGAAGGCAGCTCTCCCACCTCCAGTCCTCTAGTCTGCTCTGTGATTTTTGTGAGCACTCAATTCATTGTAGTAAGTATTTTTGTCTTCCAAATACCTGGAGTAGCTTCTGTTTTCTGCACTGGATCCTGACCCACAGTCACAGAGCAGAGGTCGGCTGGATCTCCTGAGTAATGAGCTCCAAGAATATGATTGTGCGCGTGATCATAGCATCATTTACGTACAGGTACCCACTTTTACATCATCCTGCTTCCTCTTTTTACCCTTAGCATAATAGGTTTTCAAAAATAGATAATAGGCAATGACTGATTTTTGTTTCCCTCTGAAACGTGTCATTTGACATCTAAGAGTAAATAGAGCGTGCCGCTGAGATCCTGAGGGATCCCCTTCTCACCCTGATGGAGCGTCTTGCTCCATGATGTCTGAGCATACACTGAAGAAAGCTGTCAGCTCTGGGTTGTACACTGGACCTTCAACACGAGCACTGCTCATTGAATTGACTGAGCTATCTTATGAAATTAATCAAATAATCTAGTGATTGTGATTGTGAGTGACATGAGACAGAACGTGACACTTTGCATTACGGGACTTGTCTCAGGCCAGGGGGAGAGTGATGGGAGAAGTAATGCTTCAAGACATTAAAGTTAGATGTGCAGAACAGTTTGTTTTATGAATGCGATCTCTCCCCAGGCATAATCTGAACGCATGATGATGTTACAAACAACAACAAAGGCATGTATGTTGATGTGCTGGGATCCCACGCTTCACTCCTCCCCTCCCCACCGCAGCTCTGACCCCGGGGACCAGAGTACCGAGGGGTTATCTGCTCCAATCGTTTCTCCTCCCTGCAGTTTTAAAGGAAGAGAACACTATGGCTGGGAACATCCTCTCCAGAAACGCAGCCAGACAGAATAAGAACTAAGCTCTCAAGGGCTCCGCACCTTGATTGGTTCAGGAAAACAGAGAGACGCGAGGAAGGAGAGAGGTGCACAGGGTTACTGGGAGGGGGAAATGGGACAAGTAGCCGAGTAGACTGGGTGTCGTGAGTGATGGTTTTAAAAGAGTTACAAGTAAAAATAACCTTTATAAAGTTTTTTTTTGGGGGGGAGGGTAATTAGATGTATTTATTTATTTTATTATTATTTTTTTTAAACAGAGGTGCTGGGGATTGAACCTAGGACCTCGTGCATGCTAAGCATGTGCTCTACCACTGAGCTATATCCTTCCTCCCACAAAATAACTTTTTTAATAAGGGTTTTACATGTGAGTTTTTTTTTTTTAAGGAATGCAAGAAAGAGGGAAAGAGGAAAGAAGAGGAATAAAGCATTCAAATGACATACATTTTTGGAGCATCTGTTTCGTTCTGGGCTGGGCACTAGATGCTGGAAAAAAGGCGATGAACAGAATAGTTCTCCCCTCAAGCAGCACACGAATGATGGAAATGTATTTGTACAAGGAACTGCCAGGCAGACACATTATAGAAGAAGTGTTACCACGTGCTTAGAAGTTCTGAAGATGACAGCGTTCCATGTCATCATACGTGCAGCTGAGGAAGACAACTTGGTAAGGATGCAGGGAGTGCAGCCAGATGAATCACTCCACCGATGCGGAGGGGTTAACAAGATGGACAGTTTGGCTATAATAAGATAAGAATTCCAACAAAACTAGGCACGTAAATGACTACAAACGTTCAGCGATTGCTTACTTTGCAGACATTATACTAAATGTTGACAAAGTATTACTTCACCTCACCCCCACGTTGACCCTGTGAACCCATGAGTTAGGCACTGTGATTGGGTGTTCTTTGGGTTCAGTGACTTCCCCTGTGTGTCACGCAGCTGCCAAATGCTAGAATTGGGATGGAGGCCCTTTCGCCCCAGAGGTTTGGGAAAACAGGGGCAGGTTTGCCTGGGAAGACTGCTTAGGTCAAGTGGGACTGAGGTGCCGGGTTAGGAATTTTTGCTTTGTGTGCTAGGCAATGAAGGGTGTAAGCATTGCTCTAATTATGAGAGTGAGCAAAACTGATGTTCTGGGAGAGGAGTCTGAGGTCAGTATGCAGGCCACATGAAGAGGAGAGACTGGACACAGGGACCTTGGAAGGGACTCAAGGTCTTGCTGAGGGGAAACAAGATGGTGGCCATGGGTTGGAAAAGAAGAACATTACACTGTTATTCATTTTAGGCAGTGTGTTGTGTGTGTGTGTGCATGGGTGTATGTCTATGTATGTAGGTAAGCACACAAATATGCAAACTTTAAATTATACTCCAAGGGGAAATTCATTAACATTTATATGTACTAATTGAGGACAAGTATTATAGGAAAGGTTACTGTTACACCCTTCTGCTAACTTCCATTATAATCGAATGATTTGTTGAATGACATATTTTATTAAAAGTTGGCTAGTTTTTCGTTGCTGAAATTAATGGTGGTTAAGATATGTCGACTCATGTCAAGAACACATTAAAAAACTCTAAACTTATTAAGAACCTCTCTTGATTGAAACATGGTCAAAAGATAAATACGTTTTCTAGCCAATAAATACTTAATTATTATGTGATCGTGGTAATGTGAATCAAGACCACACTGAGATAACACTTCTATACCATTCAGTTGACAATAATTAAAATTTTTATTATCTTAAATACCAATTAAAAATAATTGCTGGAGAGACACGTGTCACAGAGGGTCCCTTTTACACTGCTGGTGGGAGGTCCGTTGCCGAAACCATGGTGGAGGAGTGTTTGGCATATTCTCGACGTTCATTTACCCTATTGACCCTGTAATTCCCCAACTCAATTTATGCTCAATATAAGCTTTTGTATATGAATGACAAGAGGCTTGTTGTGGTGAAGGTATAGCTCAGTGGAAGAATGCATGCCTAGCATGTGCCAGGTCCTGGGTTCAATCCCCAGTACTTCCACTGAAATAAATAAGTAAATAAACCACTCTAATTACTGCCCCCCCAAAAGAGACTTGTACAAAATCGTTTACAGCAGAATTGTTCAAAAGAATAATAACAATAACAAAAAACCCCAAATCTGGAAATAATCTCCACATCCATCAACTAGAAAGTGGATGAATAAATAGACATAAAAGAGTCAAAGCAACTACAGCTACATGCAACAATGTGAGTGTATATTAAGATATTATAGGTGGAAAGAGTGGTAAAGACTATATACAATGTAATCTTAGGTTAAAAATAATCGCAATAAAAATATGCATATACACTTTTTTAAGGAGCACATGTAGATACAACAGAAGAATCTAAGCAGGGAAAAAAAGAATGTTGGGCACAGAATTCCACCACCCTGGTGAAGATTTAGAATGGAAGGACTAGAAAGACCATTCATGAGGCTTACTGTCAAGATCTCAGCAGCCCCTACCCTCGCCTTTTTTTTAAGGTGGTAGGATTACTGATGCTTAAACTAAAATACAACTAAAAAATAAAACTGATGGAGAAACACATATGGTCTGGCTAGATGTATTATACAGTCAGTTCTGCCCTTGTGTGACCAAGGTATAAAAATCCAGGAAGTCTAATTTCCAACATCCATTACAATAGACCCTTAGGCTAAGGATTCCAAGCCTGTCTGTGTTTAGTCGATTTTTTTGTCACTTGACTTAAACTAGGTCAGCTGAACGATGCTGCTAGAATACTGTCACATCAGCACTGAGTGGATATTTCATCCAAACACTCAGTACTAGAAAGCATGGGGAGCTGGACTTCCATCCAGCAGGAGGTTATTGGATGCACTTTTTGCCTGTTGACTAGTAAGTAGTGGATGTGTGTCAGAATTCAGCTGAGATTTCTTTTAGCGATGACATAGTACCTGAGATTCTGAGGGGGACGGTACCCAGAGCCCTCCAGCTATTGGCAGTTTCAGATATCTGTCAAAAAGGGTCTCAGAATTGGGAATGGGACCAACTTGGCTTTGAAGGGGTTGCAGAGTTGGTTTGCTATGAGTGCTAGTGGGTGAAGAGGAAATGGCTGGTTGAACGGAGAAATCCCAGTGTGGAAGGATTCAGAAATCATACTCAAGTCTGAGTCCCCATGGCTGGACATCCCACTGACCAGAAAAGAGTCTGCAGACAGAACCAGCTGAAGGAAGACGAGGATGAGTAGGATTTCACACTGCTTGAATTTGAGTTGCTAGGGAGAGTGCGTGATTAAAACAAATCAGAGTCTAGAAATTCAGGGTTGAAGTGGTGGGCAGGAAGGTCAGGGAAAACACAATTTCCTTTTTAGTCAGTCACATCTCCGTGATGGATACAGCTTTAGGAGAAGTGAGAAGGAGAGGGCAGAGCAGGGCTTTGGTAAAGGATGTTAAACCATCTAGCAATGGAAGGGACCAGGATGGCGGATGGGAGGAGAGTCTGAGTGAGCAAAAATCCTTTTTCCCTTTTTTCATTTCTTGAGATAGGGCTATTTGGAATCTGTTTTTGTGGAGAAGATTACAGGCAGCAGCAATATCTTGAAAATGCTGGAGAAAGAGCCATCTCTGTTCAAATCCGGGACAGAGCGTATGCATGCATGAACATGGGAGAGGACCCGGAGGTCAGATAGACTGATGAGACCTGATCCCTAGGGACAGGTCTTCGATCTGGAAGTCCACAGCACGTTCTCTAGGTCCACAGCATTACAAGAGACAGTCAACTTGAACATCAATGATGCTATCAAATTCAGGACACCAAATAACCAGAAACACATCTTCAGAGAAAAAGTAAGCAAGTTTGACAGAATTCAAAGAAAGCAGCTCCTCACATAGTGACTGGAGAGCTTAGGGAAGACTCACTCAATGTCCGGTCAATCCGATGTCATGTAACTTCAATTAATTGGCTCATTTGAACTGTTTTGATATCATTTTCTTTCTTTCTTCTCCTACTTAATATTATGTTTAAGCTTGTAAGTTACCTTGTGAATCGAGTAAATTTATGGGTAACAGGTAACTCTGGGTTGTACACGGACCTGGGACTCACACTCTAATTTCTGAGAGTCCCATCAAAGTCCTCCTGTATTGGGTCTTTGGAGTCTAATATCAAAGAGAGAACATCCAACACCGTGGGCGAGGAATGGATTCAGCAGAGATTTAGAGCCAGACAGACCAGAAATTTGAACTCCCACTTTACTTCCACTGACCAGAAGGCCTGGGGAAAAGTCCCTGAGCCTTTGTTCACCTTTAAAATGAGGTCAAAAGAATCCCTTCTCATGGACAGTGGGAAGATGAAACGGTTTCACAAAATTGTAAACCGCCTGGCCTGCTGCTCAAACTCAGTACATGTCCGCTCCTCCTCCTTCCTTATGGACTGTGGAGAGAGGAAGGCAAGAGTTGTAGGGTGACCAAGGAAATGCAGAGGCTTGGAGGAAAATCGGGGGCAGGGCAGGGCAAAGATTCATACACACGTATACACAGAACAGGAGACGAGAAGCAAATGAACAGACAAAGTATGTTCACATGTCTCATCTTACATACCCAGAGCCCGTGGCTTTTCTAGCAATGGTCTCTTTTTCTTTTCTTAAAGAACAAAATCTTGCTGTCTCTGTGACACATGCTCTCAACCCTTTTCTGGCAGAGTGGGTACAGAGTGGACCGGAGACACAGCTGCATTTCATAAATGGAAAATGTTTGGTTACTCTAGTCAATTGTGTGAAAAGCTGATGTAAGCCTTCTAAAACACAGCTAATCAACTTTAAATTTCATTATTATTATGCATGTTGAGATTGGTCATCTTTTCAAAAGAGTCTTTATTAAACCTGAAATTAGTAGCTACTTACTCTATGAAACTTGGAAAATATACCTCATTGAAAAGAGTGGAATAAAATGGATCTATAACCTATTTCCCTTGTCTAACCACTGTTACCATCTTGATAAATTTCCTCTCATTTTTTGGTACTTTCATTTGTACATAGTTGAGACTATATTGTGTAATTTATCCTATTTTCGTTCTTTAATACTATATAGTAAACATCCCTCCAAATCATGATGAGTTTGGAAAAATAGCTTATTACGGCCTCAAGACATTCCATTGGGTGTATTACCATAAATTAATTTTCAAATTATTCAAATTTTCAAACAGATTCAAACTAATTTCTGTCTGAATTTCTCCATTCACCTACCATTGGACATGAGTGAACATTCTGTTTTTATTTCATAACAGTAGCAAACAATATGATAAATACATTGCTCCATAAAAGCTATTTTATCAATGTTTTTGGGGCTTCATTTTTCATATATATTCATACAAGTGGAATTACCAAGTCAAATCACATTACCATTTTAAGACTGTATGCATGTGCATGTGCGTGCATCAAGTCATTTTCTAAAGCATTAATTTCACTATTGTACACTCTCAGGAGCTGTGCAAGAGCTGGACGAACATCTTTCAGAACATAGTGTTGAATACATATGCCAAGGCTGACTCTTAGCAAACGATGGTTGTATTTTCTGTCCAAAGTCTTTGAGATCGTGTGACTTCTGGAGGCCCAAGAATGTCTACAGAATGAGAAAGCAAATATTTTCAGCAAATAACAGCTTCAAAGCACACAGGGTAGGGGTGGGTTGAGAGTTGCTGAGATGTGTATGAGCATTTTACGGCCCTCCTGGGGAACTCTCGAGCACTTGGGTAGACTTTAACTGAAACAGGAAAAATTTATCCTGTGGTTAGTATTTTATTTTATTTTATTTTATTTTGTTTTGTTTTATTTTATTTTATTTTTTTTGTCTGGTAGCTACTTCTATAGGACCATCCCATAATACCTACTATCTACTAATTTAATCTGTCACACTCTGTGTCCATACATTATTACTTATATTCAGAATCAGTTCTCTTTCTCCAAGTTCTCAAACCCTACTAAGCCGGAGAATATGTGTGTGTCTTTTCTAACTCTATTGTTAAATAAAACACACACACACATGCACACGCACACACAGACACATTTTAAGAACCCACCCTGAAAAATATGGCCTTTGCTTTAAAAAAAAAAATAAGAGAAGAAGACAGTTTACACTGCTGTGTAGCAAAGACCATATTTTCTCGTATTTAGGAACAAAGACATGTCAAGCTTTATTGAGCACATCACTAACTATATAACTAGCATTAAACACTCTATTTGCAACTGTTGCTGTGTATTTTGTGTGTGATTATCACCCCTAGATCTGCATCCTATAAAAAGATATTTCTGTTTGCTTAATTATAAAGCTCTTTATGAACAGGCTCATCTGTAAATAGCTTGGTGCAGCTGAAATAGAAATATAATTATAATGAAGGCAGATGTTTGAGATACTGGCTCATGAAACTTGTTCAGAATCTACAAAGGAGAAACGTGGTGAGCGTGTGTTTACTGCTGGGCGAGAGCTGGAGCAAGGAGTGTTCGCCTCTGGACTTACTTTAGCCTCGTCTTATTTACTCTCAACCTTTGCGTCCCTGGATCTCTGTAATTTGGAAAAGGAGTGGCTCACCTCATCTTGTTGCTGAGAAGCAGGGAATGTTGATTTGTAGGACAGTCTGAGACAAAGCCAAAAGGAATGAAAACACTAAGTTGAGTTTAAGGGGAAGAAACAGTGTTTGTGGCTGTGGTTCCCTCGTGGACATGACTTGGTTTTAGTGGCTAGAGATTCAGGATTAAAGATGTCAGTGTGGTTAAGATGACATTATTTCAGGGATTAAACATTTTCGTTCGTTAATACAAATTTTCTCAAAGACACACAAGACAGTGCTAACGTGCTGAGATGAGAAGTTTTAAAAAGTTCTGATACAAGCTTTTAACCAGTCTCCATTCTGAAAAGTGAATAGACGGATGGACAGTTCCGGTCACTGACACCTAGGGATTTGGGCAGACACGGGAGTTCCCATAGGTTTCAAGATTAAGAAGTATTCATCCAACGAAATAATTATTTCCAGGCCAATAATCAGCTGTTTCATTAAAATTTTGATTCAAACTAAATTCTGTCTGAATTCTGTTTATTAATTTATTTGTCTTTTTTAATTAATTTTTTTTTGAAGTCAAGTCAGTTTACCATGTTGTGTTAATTTCTGGGGTACAGCATAGTGATTCAGTTATACGTATATATATTTCCTTTTCATATTCTTTTCCATTATAAGCTATTACAAGATATTGAATATAGTTCCCTGTGCTCTAGAGTAGGACCTTGCTGTTTATCTATTTTATACACAGTAGTGTGCATCTGCGAATTCCCAACTCAAGTACTAACTACTGCAGATACTAAAATATGTGAATTCTTTTTAAACGGACATGGCCCTAAATTGACTGCATTGGATTTGGCCACGTTTTCGGAGCCATTGTTGTGTTGAGGTCTCTTAAGCACTTTGGAAATGCTTGTGCTAATTTTTAAGCTGTTCAATAAGCGAATGAATTAAGAAACAGGTTCATCTCCCTGAGGGACCCCTTCTGTGCGCACGCTCTCTGTGCGCACGCTCCCGAGCCATTTCCCGCTGTGTGCTGGTGTTTCGGAATTCGTCTTGGAAGGTCAGAAGGCATTGATAACTATGATTTTCAGTGTAAATAAACAAGAAATATTTTCCACGTGTGCCTCAGGTGATGAAATATATGTGCCCCTGAAATACTGACTCTAACTTGTACTTCTAAAAGTCCAATTAATTACATTTTTAACTTCTATCAATGGGCTGGGAGTCTTAAGGTAGACCTGCTTCTTTCATGAATTCTCTCATAATGTGAACGATTTCCCTCATTTTCTAATTTCTCTATGACGTACATGTTTATATATCTATTATGTCTGTCTATCTGTCTGTCTGTCGTTTATTTATCTGTCTCCTGAATCTTTACGTTTCTTGAACGCAAACACATGTCACCCACCCAAGCAAGTTGTTTCACCACATGTACTGGCAATTGCATATAAATCACTGTGAGTGTAAATATTCTTTGTAACAAATAATGTTCCTCAATTATCTACCATCTCGAGGGCACCATCGCAATAAGTGAATTTTTGGCTCACGTGCTCATTTCAGTGTGCAAACTTTCCGAGTTGTCAATATTTGGAGGCCAGCTGCTCCCAGGGCCTGAGGAGCTGAGAGGGCCCCTCGGATCAGGGGTTCTTGGCAGGAAGAGCCATATGAACGGGGAGCGAGAAGTTGCTGCCAGCATCTTGCTGGGAAAACAAAAGATGGCAAGAAACAGTGACGGGTTGAACACCCACTGTGCCAGGCTTTGTTACAAGGACATACGTAAGTGAGACCCAGAGCGGGTCACTGGCCCTGGTTTTCAGGACTGTTAAGGCATTAACCACTGCCTGGGTTTGCAATGACAAGGCATGGCCATGGGGAGCACGCCTGTATGTACAGCTTAGAACCCCTGTTTGGTTAGGATTGTTTCCTTTAATTCTAGTTTCTTTTAAACATTCTTGATGTATATTTCCACACTTTTCTCTTTAAGGATGATACATGTGCACCCTTTCCGCCATATGCTTGCAGCACTGTGAAGTGTCATCCACAAATCCTTAGCACCCTGGTGGGTAAAACATGGCATCTTAGTTTGTCAGTTGGTGGGACCTATTTTCAAAAGTGTTAATCATTTGTACTGATTCTGTGAACTTTGTGTACAGTCATTTTCATATGTAAAAACAATTTGAATGCTTTCAGGTTTTATTCTTGATGAATAAGTAAGCGCCCTTTACATATTAAGAATATTGATCTTTTATCATACTAATTGTGAATATATTTCCAGCTCCTTTACCTTGTTATTTGCCTTCTAATGTGGTCATTACATTATCTGTTGCATCATTCAAACTTAGCAATGATTTTCTTTTTTTATTATTTAAATGCTTAGGAAGTTATCTCCTATAAAGAGCAATTGAAGATTCATGTATAGTTTCCTTTTAGTGAATTATTTGAAAAGTAGTTCTCTCTCTAATAAATGCAGAGTGCATCTTTGGTGGATGATGGAAAGTAAAGTTCTTATTTAATTTTAGTTGTTAATCGAATAAACACTAGTCACACTGATAACCCGTCTTTCCTTTCTGGTTTGTGATATTTGTGTCTTCTCTCACTGTCTTCTCCCTTGTGTGTATTCGTCTGTCAATTCTTCTGACACTGACACTACAATTTTTTTTTCTCAAATCGGGTTTAAAACAAGTTTTACAATTTAGTTAGATACCATTTCTCCATTAATCTTTTCTATTTAAAAATATTTAAAGTTATCTTTAGATATTCTTCAAAATGAATTTCGGAATCATTTTGTTAATGCACAAAATATGTCAATTGGAATTTGGATTAGAAGTTATTTAATAATTAATTAGAAAAATTATTTTACTGACATTTATTGACATTTTCAGTAAAAGTTCACTAAAGTGAACTAATCTGTAAGAGAGCTGAAGGCAGTTTTGGGAGATTGGATATATTTTGTATTAATTGATAACAAACTGGTTGTGCTCCAGGAAGAAAAAGGAAATGCACCCTCCCACCTACTTGCCCCTCAAGCTTCATGCATGGATTTTCCAAGAGCCATTGGCATCATATGTGGAGCCTTGGTTTTTTAAAATTTATTTCCAAAATTATTTGAAGGCGCTGAGGTAGCTGGATACATGGATCTTAACTAAGAATGCAGCGGTCTAGTCCAGACACTCAATTACGCTCTTCTGGGGTAGGGTAGGGGACCAGGATCAGCTCTAGATTTGAAAATAAGGCAGAATGGCATGCTTAAAATCCATGTTTTCTTCCCATATGATTCTCCTCCTTCCTTTTTAATTTTTGTTGTAACTGGTTTGGCTGCAGCCTGTCAGGTTGTTCGGTCTTCACCAGTACGGCTGTTCTGATGCTCCAAAAATGTTCACCCCTTGGGGTCTCTGGGCTCTGACCCTCCGTCTCCTTTGGGTGCCTGCAGACCCAGCCACCAAGCCATCTGAGAGGCTCAGGAGGCCTTGACCTCTGCATTTGTTGAAGAAAAGGCACAACTGTAAATCCAGACGAACCCCACCCACACAGTGTGACAAACACATGGGACAGGCCCTAGGCTCCTCCTGACAATCAGAGGCCAACAAAGATGCTAATCGTTGGAAGAGCTGGCCCCTGGCTCCCGCGGATGCACGGGGGCACATCCATTGCACTGGAAGGTGCCCTTGCAGATACTTTGACAGACATCTTGCAGAGGATGGAGAGCATCTGATGGTGATATGTTAACTGCATGCCTTCAATTCGGAAGGTAAAAATTCTATCAGTCAAGTTTGAAATGAACTGTAGGTAAGTTGTTCACTTATCTGTCCCAAATATGTCATTAACAAAACCAGTTAATGTGTCTAAATGCCTTTACACATGGAAATGTAGCCTATTCATTTATTATGCACACATCATTATCTCTAAAATTGGTAAATTTTTAATTTTCACCCTTTAGCCTCTGGGTGCTTTGGCAAAGGGAAATAATTGCTTTTAAATTGCAGTACAACTTGACTGAACTGAATGTTTTTGCAACATAGATTGTGGGTTGGAAAATGTGTAGCCTTTAGGATGTTGTGAGGATTTTGGCCTTTCTCATATCTCTGCCCCTTCCCTTTCTTTAAAGAGGATTGTTAATAAGATCGTAGAAGCTGTGATCTGAAAACCAGACATAAACCTAAGTGAGATGCAGAATCAACTCTGACATGATCTGAATGTCTGAGAATGTGTGGCTGACCCTGGCAGTCAGGAAAGGAAGAAATCAGAGGAACAGACTGTGGTGGATGACTCTCTCCCCTTTGACATTGTGCTGGGGTTTTGAGGGGTCTTTGCTGCCCCAGCTCCTCCTAGGAAATTTGTCATCCAGGCACCCTACCCAGAATTGGAGCACAGCACAGCACAGACTCAGGTCGGAAATTTCACATTCAAAAGCCACAAGCCATCACGCTCACTTCTCATACTTGGGGAGGGGGGCCTTGCGCAGGGACCTTGGCCCCAAGATAAGTCTAGGGCGCAGACAACCCAATGGTCTTTGTCTTGAAATCCTTCTCCCCCGTGGATGGGCAGACTTACAGCAGGAGCACAGAGGTGTTCTCAGGGGAGCACCAGGCTGCGATCCTCTCCTTCCTCCATCACAGGCATGTTCAGAGCATGGGTGTGGCAGCCCCACCGCCAGCCTCATGTGTCCAGGAGCGCCCGCTCTCCAGGTCCTTGCCGGCTCCCCCTGGGTGCTGACCGCAGGGTGCAGGTCTCCCCAGGGTGAGTCCTCAGACTGCGACCAGAGGTGGGAATGCAGAACAGGAAGTAGATCTCATCACTTAGCTCTCAGTCAACCTGAGCTAGTCCTCACTGGTCTGCACGCATCTATTTCTCTCTCCCTGCAGTCAGGTTCAAGGCCTGAGACCGTCCTTCTTCGGAGCAGGTCATGACACTGTTCTTCCTTCAGACCTCCCCTTAATAATCATTTGAACTTAAAATCACCTCCACACATAGCTGTGCCACTATGAGTGTGTGTGTGTGTGCATGTGTGTGTGTTTGGGGGCAGGCAGAGATAAAAGTAGAGGCCTGCAAGGAATTGCGTTCGGAGTGTGAGCTGTCTGCTTTTTAATGACTCATGGCATTAGATGGGTCCTATGTTTAGAAAAATGGACTTTTTAGTCTATATTGCAAAGCACAGTTTCTGTCTTGGCCTCAGTTGTCCACAAGTTTTATACTTCTTATGTCTTTATGCCATGGAATTCTAGGTTACCAAGGCTAGTCGGAAATTCATACGGAGACAGTCAGAGAAATGAACTTCACCATTTGCTGGCAGATGCCAGACAAACATTCCCCATGCCATAGCTGGCAATAAACGTGGGCCACAATAGTTCTGGTCCCTTATGTTTGCAAATGAATTTTATTCTTTGGAATCCCCTTCCTCTCTGGTGCATGCCTGATCGTAATCATTCATGCTTCATCAAGACTAAATTTCCTCCATCTTTTGATGCTATGCAGAGTTTCCAATCAGCATGGAGAGCTGGGCATGGGAAATCTCACTCCTAACTTGTGTTTCCATTTCCAGTTGGTGATCACTTAGGGTGCTGAATTGCTGGCCAGTGTTCCTGTGTGTGTGTGTGTGTGTGTGTGTGTGTATCTGTCTGTGTTTTGCTTAAAACAATTAAATTTAATAGTATCAAAAATGGGCTTCACAGCTTTCCTCTACAGCCTGTAAAAGGGATCTATCATTATTACTTTTTCACTCCTAACTTGCATCAGCAAAGAAAAAGAATAGTTCTAACGTTGGAACTAACTTGGGAGCCCATCTCAGGGGGATTTGGTGCTCTTTAAAGGAATATCACTGAGGAGCAGAGTAATTAGAGTTTAGGACTCATTGTCTCCTTCAGAAATGCAGGTGCCCCTCACAGTCTCCTCATTCCCCACGGGATAGACTCTCCTCAAGCATTTATGGGATGGGTGTATAATTGAGGGAATAAATGTGTGCTGTCCATGAGACTCACAGATGTTGAAAGTTAAGATTCTCTTCTATAGTATCACTGGGCCTTATTTTTCATGACTGAATTCCCTCAACGCATTAAGTTCAACAGAGGGTCCTGGTCATGTCCATGAGGGTGGATTGCTGTTGGGGGAAAGCAATTTCCTGTGGGTCTGTTACATGCATGACACTTCTGCACGTACCCATCACTTAGCTTCTGCTCTGTCCAGTAAGGGTAGCCATTAGCCTCATGGAACTATTTCAGTTAAAAGTAAGTACAATTAGAAACCAGTTCCTGAGTCACACCAGCCACATTTCAACCACTCCGTGGCCACAGGGGACTTATGGCTGCCATTTTGGATAGCACAGAGATAAAACATTACCTGCATCACAGAACGTTCTATTAGACAGCACTGGTTTATGTATACAATATGTTTTTATTTGCAGTTTATTGCAGATCAAACTGATCCTCAGTAACTAAAGAAACTGACCCGTAGTCATACAGTTAAGAAACACCTGCTCGCCTTGGGTTCACTTGGATGTCAGGTTTTTGAAATATGAGGATCTACGTGAAATCAAGGAGGCCAGTCAGAAACCTACCAGTAGACCGACAGGAGTGGCTTATGTTGTTGAACTTCCTCATACGGCATTTAATGAGTTCACGGACGCGCGGGAATTTAAGCCCCTGCAACATTCGGAGTCAGGTTGCTGAGAATATGATGACTGGAAAGCTGACATCCCAGCGCCTTACAAAACATCTTAGAAATGCCCTGTGCAGTCTTCCTGCACGGAGGAGCCCCTGCTTTAAGTCATCCGAGGCAGATCAGGGAATCCTAAGACATGCAAACTTGATCTCAGATCAACTAGAATGATGCATTGATGTCACAGATGAGGAAACTAAGGCCACAGTCACACAGCAAACACCAAAAAGGCAAGACCTGAAGCCACATCTATTCATTCCCAGTCCATTCTGACTCCTGCTCTGCTGTGCAGATTGATTTAAAGAACTAAAAGGCGCTTTGTGATGTAGCGTCGTTCATTGAGCCATTAAGCATCTACCATGTGCTGGGCACTGGGAATAGGGGACGAGTTCAGACGTAGCCTGGCCCTTGTAGAACCTCAGTCCGGTAAGGGAGACAGCCAATGAGTAAGTGACAAGCAGTGGATGTGGACTTCTACCGTGAAAGCACCATGGAAAAGAAGTACGGAGCTTTGGGAATGCCTTTGACCGTGGACTGGACAGACACAGTGTTCCCTTAGAAAACCACTCGAGCTGGGATGTGAAGGGTGGGTGAGTTTAACCAGGTGACGAGGAGACGGAGGAACAGGAGAGCTGCTCCAAGTGGGAGATCGTATCCTCCTGGTGATGGGAAGAATGGAGTGTGCTTGGAGCAGGGACGGTAAGGATGGTCCCTGGGGGGCTGACACTGGACAGGTTGGGGCCAGACCATGCAGAGCTTTGTTGGCTTCATTATAAGACCTATGGGCGGGAAGGGCTGGGGCAGCAGACTGCGGATTCCTGGCAGCAGATCCAGCTGGGGTGTGGAGGTGGGGCAGAGGGGGTCACGTGGACTCGCTAGAGAATCTTTGCTCAGACCCACACAACAGGTGACGGTGGCCGGGCCAGTGTGGGGGGCCACCAAGGGGAGCAGTGGTGGATGGTTTTGAGAGACATTTCAGAAGTAGCATCATTCGGATTCTGTGAGACACTGAATAAGGAGACTGAGTTAAGGGCAGATGTTATGGGTCACCTCTAGGTTTCTGCCTGATGCCCAAGTGTGAATGGTGATGCTTCAGTGAGGTGGGAAACACAGGGAGACAGTGTTTACTGGGAAAATGACATGAATTTGGAATCTGAAATGTGGAACTGGAGGCACTTTGAAAACACCTAACTGGATTTCTTAGGTAAGCGATTAGCTGTCTGATTTCAGAGGGGAGATCTGTGTCGGAGCAATGATGCTGTAAGCCATCCGAAAGGTAGGAAGGAGTCAGGACTGAGGTCATCTAAGGAAAGACTAGAGACTGAAAGGCTGGGGAAGCAGACACGGGGCTCCAGCATCTCACGGCCCCATGGAGGAGGGCACCTGCAGCTGAGAAGGAAAGGCTGTGTTTCCTCATGAAGCCGAGAAAATTCGTTCTTCTCAGACAGAGGGAGTGGCGATAAGTCATAAATGCTGCTGAAAATTCAAATTAAATAAGAATTGAAAAATGTCCACTGTGTTTAACAACCCGGAGGAATTGGTGGTCTTTGGAAGAGACTGTTTGGTGTGGAGATGGGGGGGGGAGGCCAGAATGAAGTGAACCAGTGCTTGGAAACCACCCTGGAGCTCGAAGGTCACCTTGGCATCCTTCTCACATGTCAGGTGATGAAACTGAGGCCCGGGGACAGGGAGAGACCCACTCACAGTGTGAGGAAACACCCAGGGAACCGTCCTCTCCTGGGGCAGGAAGCCCCGGGCAGGCGTCCACCCGTCCGCAGGGCCCTGGACGTAGATTCTGGGTTGAGACCTGTTAGGAGGGTCTGAAGGGACCGGATGGCGCTGCTTTCTGGGCATCTCTGGAAACTCTAGGCTCCCTGAGCAGAGGGGCTTTGAGGCAGCACAGCTGCACCAAGGTTCTCAGCTCAGAGACACGGCAGAGAGAGAGGGCAGGTGAGCCCCATTCTCTGCAGCAGTGGGTTCTCCCCTCCGGGACCCCCCGCCCGGATGGCCCCACCCCCAGTCTTGCACTGTGCAGAGAAGCTGTGAGCTCGCTTTCAGGGACAGCAAGTGAGTTGGGGGGAACTCCCCTCCCCGATAAGTCTCGGTTGGAGGACCCCAGAGACATTGAGAGAGGAAGGTGGGTGGAAGGACCCAGCTGAGGCTTGAGGAAATAAAAGAAGGGGCCTCAGGAAGACCCTCTGGGCCAGGGATGGGTTCCCGGTGAAGGAAAACAGTGATGGGGGGGAGTCCAAGGCACAGCCCTGCTCCCCTCTGGTCTCTGGAGCCCGAAGGTCCCAGCTGTGACCACCAGCTTGGTGGTGACCAGTGGCGGCTCCTGCCACATAAAGGGAGCTAATGCCAAGTCATGCGCCTTCCCACTGAATCCACTCAATTCGAGTCAATGACATTCCCTCTTGTCACTCCCACTTGTCATGAATCCAGGAGCTGTTTCCTGGTGAGAGGACCCATCTCGGGGACTAACTAGGAAAACCTCAGCCCAGAGCCTGGGCCTCCCGGGGGCTCCCCCGGCCCCTTCCCCTGGCTGATGGCTCCTCCATCCTCTCAGCTGCTGTCGGCCTTCCGCCCTCTTCCCCAAGGAATCAGGTAGCCCTGCTCTGGGGAGATGGTCTGGACTTTTCCCAGAACTTTGTAAGAGGCCATGGAGCAGCGCCCTGCTCCCCACCCTCCCCACCTGCCTCTCCCCACCTTCAGAGTCCTCCAGGCGAACGCCCCCTGCGGAGCGCGGCCAGCGCCCTCATCCTGACAGCAACGCTGCCCTCCGCAGGCTGTGCGGCGCCAGCCGGCGCTCCCAGGTCCGCGGGTCTGGCCTAATTTGTCCTTGGATGGAACTGAACCGATGGTCCAATGGCTCCGCTGTCTGTGCCCTGAACCCAGCGTCCCCAGGGGAGGGACCAGCTCTAGACTGGCACAGCTACCGGTGACCAGCACCTTGGTTTCTTTCCATGTCACAACCCCAGCCATCCCTGGGGTTTCAGCCTGTGGGTCTGACTTGGCTGAGAATCACCTGAGCTGCTTCTACGAGTCCCCAGGGTCTGGGCCACACCAAAGGTCATCCAAAAGAGGACCCCCGAGCACGGACCCCAGACATCAGTAAATTGTCAAGCTCTCCAGACACTCTGGCAGCAGCCAAGCTTAGAACCACCCATGGAAGGAGAATGAAGGCTCATATGGAATACATCACTGTCCACAGTTTCCTTTTCTCTGCCTCCACCTCCATCCTCCTTTCCTTCATTCCCTCTTTCTCTTCCTTCTTCCTTTATTTTGTTTTGTTTTTAATGAGTTTCATGATTTGGAAACTTTTCCCTTTTAACTACTCATTTCATAAATGTATCAGAAAGATTTGATTGCCTGTCACCTATGTGGTAGGCAATGTATTAGGCACTGCGTGATTTAAAAACAAAACAACAAAAAGAAAAACCAATGTACCAAAAAAAAAAAAAAGAAAAAAGAAAAAAAAAGATACTTGACTTCACAGTTTTCAGTCTACTGGGAAAGACATTCATCAAGTAAACACAAAGCAAATGTATCATTTTGAGTTGAAATGTAGTCTATGAACAAAAAGAATCGTGTGCTGCTCTCAACTGAATGTTTGTGTTCCCCCCAAATTCACGTGTTGAACCCCAATCCCCACTGTGGTAAAATTTGGAGGCGGGGACTTTGGAACATGTGGGGGTTGAGGATGGAGCCTTTGTGACTAAGATTATTGCTGTGTGAACGAGAGCCCAGAGGGCTCCCTTGTCCATGCCATCACCTGAGGACACAGCGAGAAGACGGTCCTCAATGAATCTGGAAGCAGGGCTCACCAGACACGAAATCTGCCAGCACCTTGATCTTGGACTTCTAGCCTCCAGAACTGTGAGGAATAAATGTGTGTTGTTTCAGCTGCCCTTCTGAAACAGGCTGCATTCTGTCATAGTGACTGAATGGACGGATACAAATGCTGGGAGATAGAACAGCTTTAATTGGATGGCGTGAAGGCAGCATTTAATGATGGCCTGAGAGATGATGGAAGAGGAGCCAGTTAGATGAAGATTTAATTCAGGAATGTTCCTGAGAGAAGAACTCACGTGATGGCTCTGGGCTGGGAAGATACCAGCACTTTTGAGGAATTACAGGACGCTGAGCAAAGCTCCATGTGAGATGACACCGGAGAATCAGCAAGTCAGCCCCACAGAAGCCAAAGAAGAGACTGGCATCTCTAGTTTACATTCTTGATTCGTATGATTAAATAATTACAAAGATTCTGCTTCCGAAAATTAAGATTTGCTTGGAATAAAAGCCTAAAAAGAAATAGGGAACACGGTGAAGAAATTATCCTAAAAATATAGATTAATTATTGAACTCCTAACATTTGGCAGTTGGTAATGTTAATAGAATTCTTGGTTCAAAACAGGCCCCCCTCCCTTTTTTTTTTTTTTTTGCTAGTCGAGTGAGAGTGAGACAGGAAGGAAGAGGGCAGGGCACAAACATTAAAGGAATGACACAGCAATTAGCACCAAGACAGTGGAGAATTCAACTCCCACTAGAACTTGAGGCTCAAGATGGAGGGAGATTTGGCTTCCCTTAGACCTTAAACCTCACTATAGGCTGACAGTAATACAATACCATGCTGAGTGGCAGGCCCACAGGCACCATGACAGTTCCGAGGCTGACCAGAAAAGGTCAAAAAGTGGGTGGTGGCTGAGTTCCTCTTACTGGCACATCCGACGGAACATCTGCTCCAGGAAGCAGGTGTTTCCATCCTCTCCTCTAGTTCCCATCTTTCCTTATGTTTTGAATTAGCTGGTTGCACTGAAACCTTCGTTCAATGTTATGATCTTGCAGATTTTCTTTCTTCCTTTCTTTCTTTCTCTTTCTCTCTTTCTCCCTTTCTTTCTTTCTCCCTTTCTCCCTTTCTCCCTTTCTTTCTTTCTTTCTTTCTTTCTTTCTTTCTTTCTTTCTTTCTTTCTTTCTTTCTTTCTTTCTTTCTTTCTTTCTTTCTTTCTTTCTTTTTTTCTTTCTTTCTTTCTTCCTTCCTTCCTTCCTTCCTTCCTTCCTTCCTTCCTTCCTTCCTTCCTTCCTTCCTTCCTTTCTCTCTCTCTCTTTCTTTCTTTCTTTCTTTCTTTCTTTCTTTCTTTCTTTCTTTCTTTCTTTCTTTCTTTCTTTCTT
Organism: Vicugna pacos; assembly: GCF_048564905.1. NCBI lineage: Eukaryota > Metazoa > Chordata > Mammalia > Artiodactyla > Camelidae > Vicugna > Vicugna pacos. The sequence goes on from NC_133001.1 coordinate 56,614,796, forward strand.
TCTTTCTTTCTCTTTCTTTCTTTCTCCTTCTTTTTTTTTGTATTATGGATGGGAGCAATGATCTTGTTTACATCCTAAGTGGTAGGCACAGTACCCTCACTATTTTGATCTCAAATATAGTTGGATCTTTTTAAAATTAAAATCCAATCTGACCATTTTCACCTTTAATTAGCAGGTTTAGTCCACTTACATTTAACATAATCACCAATAAGATTGAATTACAAATTGAGGAGTTACAGTTATGATAGAGCCATGGTTATAGTAAGAGAAGCACTAGGCTTGTGGTCCAAGGTTCTATTTTATTTTATTTGGACACTTCTTAGCTTGGGTAGTCACTTCATTTTCTGAACCTACTTAAAAGGAGACTGACCACAGACACAAGGGATTACTTTGGGGATTATAAAACTTAATGTGGTTGACATTGTATTAAAAAAGATATACATATATATGTGTATATATATATATACAATGGAGTATTATTCAGACATGAAAAAGAATGAAAAGAATGAAATAATGCCATTTTCAGCAACATGGATGGGCCTAGAGATGATCATACTAAGTGAAGCAAGTCAGATAGAGAAAGATAAATATTGTATGATATCACTTATATGTGGAATCTAAAAGAAATGATACAAATGAACTTATTTACAAAAGAGAAATAAATAGACTCACAGACATAGAAAACATACTTATGGTTACCAAAGGGGAAAGGAGAGGAGGGATAAATTAGGAATTTGGAATTAACAGATACAAACTACTGTATATAAAACAAACAACAAGGACCTCCTCTCTAGCACAGGGAACTATATTCAATATCTTGTAATAACCTATCATGGAAAAGGATCTGAAAGAGAAGATATACATATGTGCATCTAGAAATGAATCACTTTGTTATACACCTGAAGCATTATAAATTAAGTATACTTCAATTAACAAAAACCTGTGTTCTATACAAGCATATTATGATTTTACAATCAAGGAGAAAATTGTGGTCAGACAGTTCCATGAAAGCTTCATAGGTCTGTAGTCTCATTCTGCCCCAGAATTGCACTCTGAGTAATAAAAGCAGTGTCTGTAACACATTTAGCCTGCTTAGTGTAATTCTTTTACAGTACTTTTCACACCCCTTGGACTCATTTGTTTATGTCTTTCTTGTCCAGCTAGGTCCTCATTAAGAGCAGGAGATACACTTTGTATTCCCGAGTCTTACAGAGTGTCTGGTGTACTCTATATGCTCGATATGGGTTTGAATCGTATTTTTAAAATCCAGCGCTGAAGCTCTCTGCACCAGTCTGAAGACACAGTATATGCCCTTAGCTGAAAGCATAGCTAAGTCTTTAAGAATTTGACAAGCCTCTGAGGATCTTAAGTTCTGAGTCTTGACTGCCATAAACATGGCCTGAACCCCTTGACACCCAAGACAGCCCTGGCTAGTTGACTGGCATCATGGGTGGGGAGAATCCTTTCCAAGGCGCATGGGGAATCTGGCTGTTGGGCCACCGTCAGCTACACACAGATGCGTTGCCACGTTCCCCGGCTCGGCGTGACTGGTCTCTAAGCGGTCGTAAGTATTGCATTTGTGTGTGACTTCTCAGCATTCCTGCGACATTACCACCACGAGTGGCAAGAATTGAGTGGGGGTTTGCAAATGTTTAGAGAAGCTCTGCGATTTCCCTAGCCACAGGAACCAAGCACCCCTCTGCCTTCTGCTGAGGTGGAACGGACAGGTTCCTCTCTGAAACGCTCTGGAGTCTCTGTGGTTTCGTGGTGGGAGCCCAGGTTTGGGTCAGCTCTAACTTTTCTTCTGCTTCTGAGTGCAGAGACCCCTCTGGGGTTCCCCAAAGAGCTTTCGGGGTAAGAATACATGTGCCCCACATTAAGAAGTCCATCTTCTCCCTTCTGCCTGCCTCTGGCCATGCCAGGCTCACCCCATTGCCCACCAGCTGCCCTCAGACTGTGCTCATGCCTGGGACACACGTGTGAGCCACAAATGCATCCTGAACTGAGCTCTTTGCTCTCTTTTATTTTATTTTTGTTTTGTTCTCACAGATGATAATTTCCTCAGAGCAGAAGTCCTGTCTTAACATTCCCTCTTGGTCCTGAAAGGCCAACTGCAGAGCAGGATGAAAAGTGGGGTCCTACTAAGCGTTTGCTAACCTCACCCCAGAGGTTGGAAGCACTCCACCTGAAGTTTATGCGAGTAAGAAACATCCAGGGAGCTGAGAGTCAGCGACTCCACAGCCCTCTTTTTGGGAACCAAATTCAAGTTCTTTGTTAAAAAAAAAAAAAGCTGCCCGGGTGGTCCCAAGGTTGCGTGAGGACAGATGGGGCTCAGACCCCCAGAGACAAACTGCTGACCTGCCAATAAGAGCAGGTTTGTGTTGACACATAAGAGTCTAGGCTGTGTCACTGGCCTAGTAATTGGTCCCATTTTGCCCTTTTCTCAGGTGCCTGGTGGTGGCAAAAGTCAGATATTTTCGGTGACTGCTCGATGGCCAGCCTCTCTGGAGAACCCGGTTTTTTTATGGAGGACACCCTTGGTTTTTATTTTGTTCTTTCCAGGAGAGGCTGGGTAAGTGGCCCCTCCTGCTTCTGAGTCACCGGGAATAGGAAAGAAACTGTGGATTCTGGAGGGGGTGCCGAGGGAGGAGAGGTAAAGCCTGCTGGCCTGGCAGACTGGAGCCCCCAGGAGGCAGGACTGCGACTTCTTGCCACTCTGTCCCCCGGCGTGGCTGGCAGTCGGACAGCAGTTACTGAGCACATGATGAAACGGCTGGGTCGAAGGAGAGGGGAGAGGGCTTCCTGTCAAGGTAAGATTCAATGCTCGGAAAAATGTAGCCACGGAGGATAGAACGCTGGTGTCCTGCCCCACCACGACAGGCCACGATTTGCTGGTAATGGGCACAGCCTAGCAAAGTATGCTTTAGCCCCAGACCCCACTCATTGTTTAGAGATGCTGGCCAGGTGTCAGCGCGGCCTGGGCCAGGGAGACCAGTTGGCCCGTTCATCATCGTCTGTCGTGCCGGTGGCCTCCGGGGACCGGGGCGTTTACACTCAGAATCACAAAGAGAATGAGCACATTAGCGCCTTTGTTCCTAAACACCGGGGCCATTCATGTCCCCAGCCTGGCAGCAAGGTCTCTGGACGCTCTGCCAGCCTCCCCACCTGCCCGCCACTTTGTTCTAACCCTCCTCCTCCACAGGGGCTTGCATTCGCCGCTTCTAGGTGGCTTTGTGATTGTTCATAAATCCATGGCACGATTCTGCCGTCCCTGAGCACAGGGCATCACTGGGTATAATGATGGCTTCATCTCCCTCATCTATTTTCACTGTATATCCTTTCAATAAAATCAGAATTTGGTTTCAATTGAATTCAAGAACTATTTGTCCAGTGTGTCTACTGAGTGGTGATGGGGATGAGGAGAGAGGCTTCATTCACGGTATCTAGCTGCACAGGGAATGCTTCTCCTGCCCTCTCTTCTGGGCTGGCTTTGGCAGGAGAGAGTGGAGTTTTCCTTAAGGTCTGTCCTTCCCCAGGACGCTCTGTGTCTGGTTATGAGTTATATTTCTTGAAATGTCCTATGAGCAGGCACTGCGCCGAAGCCCTTACTGGCTCTCCCTCCTGGGTCCTCTTCACTCCCTGCTTAGGAGGATGGTGTCATTATTCCCTCTTTACAGATGGAGAAGCTGGAGTTCCTGCTTGGAGAGATCGGATGACATACCCCAAGCACCCTGCGCAGAAGAGAAGTGAAGGCCTCAAGGACGTGGCACCGGTAGGTGATGGAGACCGGACCTGAGCACAGGCCGCAGGACCCTCCTTCCATCACCACAGAAGGCTGTCTAAACCCTTCACAAACTGAATGCATCCGTGATCCTGCTATGGCTTGGATGACTTTACAATATATTTGCAAAGATGAGACAGACAGACCTTAGAAACAGGCAAGACAAGATAACATGATTAAGTACTAACGTAGATCAGGGAAAATTGATTTTAGCGCCAAGGAACCTCTGCCATCCGATCCAATCCCCTAATCTTCATAGAATCAATGAAGAGACTGAAGATTATTGACATTGCAGACCTTGTCCAAAGCCACAAAACTGCCACCCAAAGGCCAAGCCGGCACACGATTCTAAGTTACCTTAATGCCAATCCAGGATTCACTTTAATGTGTCCCCCCACCATGATGGCTTCTCAGAATCAAATGTTACAAGAAAGTGTCAGTTTGGGGTGGGTACTGTCGGCTTGTGCATTTCGATCTAGGGCAGTAAAGATGGCCTACCTATAGGAATTCAACAGAACTTATCATCCTAAATTCTGCAGCAATATCGGGGTAAATCTGGAAGGCTTGATGTCTTACCAAAATTGGGTAATGTCAGTTTGGACTGGTATTTACAAGTGAAGAGATGTTATTACTGCGGTAATTTGGTTAAATGAGTATTGTGCCAAATTATCTCAAATTTATAGGATAACACTTATAACAATTTTATGGAAAATTGCTTCCAGAATTATACCCTTATAAAGTGCACACATTAATAACACACCACAAGGACACACAAATTATATGAGGCATATCTTTTTGCTCTTGCATACATTGAATAATGTGATGTTTTTGCAAGAGCCAAAGATATACTATGTTATTAAAACATACTGGCATTTTAAAATGCTCCATTAATGTCACCACAGACAACCAGAAGATACTGAAATAATAAAGACGTAGTGTTTTGAGCAAGATGAAATGCATTCCCCTTCTAAAGGGAAACCATTTAAAAAAAGAAGACCACACATACAGAAAAAGATGAGCTCCAGGTAAGAGTTGGGGAGGGGTGGGGTCATCTATAGTTATTTTGTGTAGTTTGTTGCACTGAAATTATCAGATGAGTATGATCAAAAATATGAAGAGGTCAATTATCCAGCAACAGGACAGAAGCATTCCTTTCCATTAATTCGTGGAAACTGTGGCTACTTTGCCAGTGTGAGTAGCACTCCTCGGTCTAGAAGTGGTGGGTGGGCACCCCTGTCGCTCTGATGGACGGGCATGCAGAATGGCGCCTGATCGGGTCAACGCACCACGCTGTCTGTGTGGGCTCCCAGGTCATGTTTCTGTTAATCCTAATTTGTATGCTTAGAACTCCTGTCCTTCTGGCCCCATGTTCTCTTTCCTTTAGATGCTCTGGCGAGAACAACCTTGTGTTTTGAGATTTGGTCTGATGGTCATAATCTCTACAAAGTGTTTTCTGACCCCTGTCATGGAATTACTGTTTCTTCATTGGCTTCCCCTCGAATCCTCTTGAATTCCCTTGAATCCACTTGTTGTCTCCATGGTGGGCCCTCCACTGGACTATCACCAGTCTTAATCATCTCTGTGAACCTAAACACCATCACCGTTACTAGGTCAGAATGACACACGTCTGTTGAATGATTGAGGGAATGAATGAATGGACAGAAGGTAAAGCAAAAACCTGAATGAGGGTATAAAAGGCAAAGTGGTTGAAAGGCGTGTCTTTCAACATCAGCGTCACCAGCTGTGCTGTCGACTCCATAGTCAGTGGGCCCCGGTATGAACCTACCGTGTGGGTCAGTCTGTTTCTTGCATCGTGTTCCTGCTGATTTGGAGACACACAAGTCGACAGGGGAGAGGACGCCTTTTCAGACCCCCTGACCCCCTCACATGAGTCTCAGGAGATGCTCCTGGTCCCGGAGGCACAACTCTGTAGCCTGCTCCGTGGCCCCAGTTAAGCACAGTCAGATGCCCAGGGCCACCAGTGGGGTCCTTCCAGTGGTGTGAGAACTAAACTGGCAGCCTGGAAAGTGTTAACCGGCGGTTAGACTTGGGGCTCTGGGCGAACTGGGTGCCGGTACTTTGTCCCTGTGGACCAGGACCCTGGTCTAATGTCTGAATCTTGCATATCCTGAGCCATGGGAAGTACTCTGGGGGGAGGTGTTTCAGAAGAATGAGGAACAGGACACTCCATCTTGAAAGTTAGTTTCAAAAGCCAAAAATATTTTCTTGCCTGAGGGAGTCCTCCCTTCCCCTCTAAGTTTCCCCTGCTGTAGACCCACGTTCTCACCTTTGAGGCCCTTCCACACGCTTCCTCTTTTCTGCTCATAACGTGTGGCAAACACAAATGATCCTTCATCCTCTGTCATCTCCAGATCTGCCCATGTATTTTCTGCTCCCAGAGCCACCAATGCCCTGGTTCAGGACTTCAGACTCTCACCCAGAGGTGGTTTCCACTTCGTATTGGCTGGTCGCTCTGCTCCTTCTCTGCTCATCAAAAAACTTTAATTTTGTTTTGTTTGAGGTTGAAACAAAAAGACATACAAAACCCAGAAATATGTACTTTTAGATCTCTTGAGGAAAGGGCTAATGTGACGTTTTTGTTTCTAAAATCCTACAGCTAAAGCTTAGCTCGTAATAAGGAAAACATGGCAGACTCCGACAGAGCTCACTACTTGATGATCCCCCGAAGCTGCTGATCACGCTTTACAACCTTAACAGAAGAAGGGGAGCTACACAGGAATCTGCGAAAGAACCAAGAAAACAATGGTGGCCACGCTAACTCCCGCCTTCATGGAAGGATCTGGAACTGTCCAAGCCACACTCCATGTTAGCTGTTGGGTTACTGCATCCAGAAAACCAAGGCTTAGCAAGCCTGAGTCATGCATCCCAGCCACAAATACTGTTCAATTCCAAGTCCATTATCTTTCCTCGAAACCGTGCCCTCTCAGGTCTGGTGAGGAGAGCTGCCTTCCCACCCCACACGGCGCCCGTGGAAGCTGCCAGTATTTGCTGGCATGGACAGTTTAATTAAGGAACACGGGGTCCTTCACACATTGGGGTATGTATATTTACATATTTCTATTTAAAAATCCTTCTCCACTGGATTCAAAACTATGTAAATTCAAAACTAGGGTAACTCAAGGAGAATAACCTTTAAAAAATAATCAAAAGGCTATGAAAAATTGTCAGTGGGGACACATTTCTTATAGACTTGTTCATGTTATTTCTTTGCTTTGACGTTTGCCAAAAGCTTTACGAACCCAGGATTATGTGCGTGGACCATTCTGTCTTAACCACTATCTGCTTACGGCTGCAGGGGATGGGAAAGAAAATACGGCCAAAGAAAAGATTTCCAGCCAGTTTTGATAAATAGCCTGTGACTGTCAGCGACACTGATTCCAAGAGCTCTCAGACCACAATCTGTGAATGCTTTATCTTTGCTGGGCACCGGGAACTTGCTAAATTCCTTTCCCAGGCCACTCTCACCCTGCACACCATGCTCTGGTGGATGCAACCTACCTCGAACTTAGCAGGAAACAGTCAAACCTCCCAAATGTTGTAGAAAGTAGAACCTTTGCTGCAAAACACGTCTTTCACTTACTCTGCCCTTCTAGAGCTGTCTGGGGGCGAGAAAGCCCTTGTGAAGCACATACTTGCAAACCCAAGACGGAACCAGCCTCACCTCCCTGGCGCGCTGGCTTCCTCAGGAGCCGCGCTGGAGGTCCTTCAGCTGGGCTGTGGGGTGAGCAGCCGAGGTGCCCTGGGCCACAGATGTTTCTAATATTCAGTTCTATGCTTGATTTTAAACTGGTTCCCAGACTTTAAAATCACAGGCATTTAGAAGAAATACAGAAACGTTCCATTTGTAAGGGGAAAAAAAAATAGCTTTCCTCACTGCAGACCGCATGCTTGTGTGGAGCTCATGGAGTCTGACGGGCTTGCCCCAGGCAGCCCTGTTGTCGCGTCCAGGAATTCCGTCCCAAATCTCCCCTGAACCGGGAGCCCGGGAGCGCAGAGCTGCGATGGCCGGCTTGTGTCCCGGTCCTCGCTCAGCAGAGCACCAGACGGCTGCCGAGTCACAGCATCTTGTCTGATTACAGGAAGGGACACAAGTTCGCCGGCATCACCACGGCCTCCATCCCCCCTCAGAGTCCCTCCAGACAGCCTCTGCCGCTCCCTCCACGCACCTCCTCGTCCCTTCATCTTCTGTTTCACTTCTTTGCTTTCTCTCTTGGTTCCCGCTGCTGCCCTGTTGAACAGCACTGACCCAAGGAAGGGGGCCCCCTGTCTGGGCCCTGAATTTTAGGGAACCCCGCTCCCTGGCTGTGCCCCTCCCCACAGGGCAAGGCAACCCATCTGGCACCAGGAGCCTGGGCCCACTTGGAACCCCTCTGGCTGCTCCTTCTAGACAACGCTCTGAGTACTCGGCGTTCCCTAACCAAACAGCCTGTGCATCCCCTTCAAGGGTCTGCACAGACTTGTCCTGAGGGCAGACCGCTCCATGGCTGCTGGAGGCCCACCCCTCGGCAGGAGGCTGGGCGGTCCACACACATGCTCACGAGAGCCCCTGGGGTGACAAGGGAGCTGGGGGGACAAAGGGAAATGGGCCAGGCTCGGGGCTGAGAGCCTCCAGTGATGCCGTCTCCCCAGGCCCCCCACACAGAGGGGCAGACTTGGGCCACAGGACCCTGCTGAGCCATCGCATCCTTCCACTCTGCACCTTAGCTGTGCACCCCACTCCCTGGAGGTTCAGGAGGGCCTGACCCTCTTGTCTCCCCGACAGTTTCCCTGACACCACCCCTCGAGGGACAATAAGCCAGGCCTGGCCCTAAAGGAGCATCCAAAACATCAAGCCTTTCTGCCTCCATGACCCGCCGCTGGGCAGGACTGCCCTGGGCTCGGTGTCCCGCTGACTTAAGACGTTCTCACAGCCGTGAGCTCTTTGGTGGGGAGACTGCCATTACTAACCTCTGATTCGCTGTTTTCCAAGCACTCTTTAGTGCTAAGGAGCATTTCCATGCCTGGAAGAGGGCTGCTTGCTGAGCAGCGACAAGCTCGCACCCCGCCTCCCGGCCCCAGCACTGCCCCTCCTCAACCTCCCGGCCCTCGGCCTCGCTCCGCCATGTGTTTTTCACAGACTGACTGCCTGAGGAGCCTGGGCGGGCCTGGCAGGTTGGAAGTCTCAGAGGAAGACACAGTGGAGGCAGAGAGACATGTCAGAGGATGTCTGGGCACCTGAGGGCCTGGGGGCCCCACCCTTCCTGGAGGCAGCACGAGGGCCTCTGGGCAGGGAAGGGGCAGCCCAGGAACGAGCGTGCCCTGGACACCCTGTGAGCATCAGGTGCCCCACGGGCCCGTCACTCAGGCTACATGACTCCTATGGACCGTGTCCACGCCGCCTCTTACTAACCACGGAGCGAAGGCCCAGAGGGAGCCACACACCTCCTGGGGCCATGCTGCTCCGAACGGTTGGGGCTTCAACTCTGCTCTTTCTCATCCCATGTTCCTGTTCTCATGTCTTCAAACATCATCAAGGGACACTGTCCTTCTGAAATTCTATGTGTCCCAACACACAGGCCCTGTCTCTTCTCTCAGATCCCTCTATGGGCCACAGGGGAAACTGGGGTGGGTCGCCCACTTCCAGGATAAGATGATCTTAGGTTGGACAAGAGGTATGTGGTTCTGAGGGTCAGCACACAACAATCCAGGGCACGGACTCTCTCTCTCTCTCTCTCACACACACACACAAGCACACACACACACAGTTTCTGGACAAAGTAGCTGTTGATTCTGAGGTTAGAAGTACTGATCGCTATTTGGCCTTAAGCTTATCTGCAGAAATCTCAGACATCTTGGGCTAAAGTGGAGGTGAGGTCAGGTTTAATTCATTTTACTTTGCCCAATGTGTTAAGAGCGGGAGAGGCTCACTGGCGTGTCCAGGGAGAGCCCTGATGCAACGCTGGCCTCTCTGTCTGTGTTCCGGCTCTTCCCAGCCCTGCACTCCATTGACCTGACCATGTTTTTAGAAAGTACTGAACACAGGATTGCTCCCCGTCACCAAGGGGGGGGCGCTGTTTGTGCGGCTTACTTTAGGATTGCCCAAACGGGACATGATTGCGCATCCCGCTCCCTCTGGCGCAGGCTCGCCCGCCGCTGGACATCATTCTGAGCTGCGCTCCCAACGCTGTAATCACGTTGTGGGTTTCAGGACGCGTGCTGGCTGCCCTGGGCTTCCTGGGACTTCTCAGAGGGTCGCCGTTCTGTGCAAGAGCCATCAGGACGGTGGCTCCTCTCCCAGCTCTGCGTCTCCCAAACCCTGGGGTTTCAACAGCAGGCCATTAGCCGGCTTTTTGTCCTGCCCGGGTGAGTCCTGCTTCTTCTCCGACAGGTCTTTTGAGCACAGTGAAACGGGAAGCTCAAATTTTGTCTCTCTCTGCTTGTCAGTTGCCAGTTTCCAAGCCAACTCTTACCTCATTTGAATGATACAGTCCTTGAAACCCCTATTTACTCTTCAGTGGGTCTCTGATGCCTCATTTCTCAAGCAGCATCTCCACTGGAGGGTGGCTCTCTCTGGCCATCGACTCTTGTCCTGACTCCAGCCCCCTTCCCGGGCTGGCGCACACGGGCTGTACAAACTTCAAATTGTTCATTTTTCCATTTGGTAGAGATCTTATCAACGTTCTACATAAACCCTCCCATTTTCACACTTGGTGAAGCTGGATTCAAGGGAGGTGGGATCTTCCATGCAACATTACCACCACATACGTGGCCACCCAGTCAGAACGGAGGTGCCTAGTGCCCTGCACTGTGGCCCTTCCCACGCCCCATGTTTGGGTTCCAGTCTCACTTATACCATTTACATCACCGGCTGCTGCTCTTCTATTTTCAAGTGTTGCCGCCCTCCAGGTATGCATTTCTGCCCTGCTTTATTCCAAAAACCAAAATTTGTGTGGCTTGCAAGATTCTGATACAGTAAAAAGATTCTTAAAGGTCAATGTGATGAAAAAAGTAGGCAAAATGGTATGATGAAACCAGAGGGAAAGTTAGTCATGAGATTTATGCCGTAAAGTCCTATTCACTTAGTGAAGTTGCATTGCAAGTTAAAACATGGGCTTCCTGTGAGCCAAAGTAAAAAGGGAAAGTTGAAGCTTCACACTGTTCACAAGAGAAAATACCAATTGCTCACAAGTGAACTTTTTCTGGCCATACTTTACCATCCATTCTTAATTTGTTTCTTTTGTCTGAGGGCATAAATGTCATGTCCCTCATTAAATGAAATGTAAGTTTTTTTTCTCCCGCCACCCATTCCCTCTAGGTTGCTGTACCATTTCCCTGGCTTCCTTCCAACCAAAGGCCAGTCTCCTTCGAGCGATGGCTTGCAATCCCTCTTTGGTAGCCAGACCTCTCCTGGCTTCTGCCCGGGGCTGTCTTCCTTCCTCAGGGCGGCTGCTGTTTGAGATGTTTGCCGTGGTTCATCGATATTTGACCAGTGTCTGGACAGAGCAGCTGGACACACAGGCGAGGAGTCCCCATTGTCGTCCTTCTCCTGTTCGCTGGCAGCTGTAAAGGAAGACGCCGAAGGGAGTCAGGGCCTCCCATTGCATCTTCCTTTCTGCCATCATCTGCCGTCTGCTGGGAAGCCTGGCTCCCAGTCTGTCACCTGCAGCCCAGGAATGCTCCAGGGCCCAGGTGGAAATGGCAGCTCAGGAACCACGAGGCAGGACATAGCCTGTCCCCAGAGGAAACCAGCCAAAATTGTTTCTCTAATATTTTGATATACCATCTATTTTTATCACCTTTGTTTGCCTATTTATCATCCATTTATGCATTTCTTGCCTATTTCCTTAAATTATGTGAAGTGACATAAAATTTCAGCTAATACAAGCAGATAAAGGGAATAGCTCAGGGGTTGAGCTGACGGGCCTGCATGCGGGTCCTGCTGGCGGGGCGAGTGGAGGCTCTGGGTGAACTGAGAGCTGCAACCCTCTAACAACACACTGCAACTTGGAACTTCTTTTTCTCTTGCGTGTCTTGTGGAGTGGCCAGCGGTCTCTGGGCTATGAGCATCCCTCATTTACATGCTCAGACAGCACTTGCCACACGATCCTTCTGCAATAACGCGGCATTTATGTGACACTTTACAACGCTGACTGATTCTCGGAGGGAAAGGATTACTTCTGAGCACAGAGATTTGTGTGTCCTGTTTTGCTTTCAAACCTCTTCTATGGTCACTGACGCCCCTGGACAGAGTCAGAGGACTTCACAGTTTGAGCATAACCTTAGCAGCTCTGCTGTTTTTTGTTTTTTTTTTGTTTTTGTTTTGTTTTTTTTTTTTAGATTTTTCATTGCTTGACCAAGGACAGGGTAGGAAGGATGGTATTTGAGAAAGAAAGCTGGTGGTGGAGGGAGAGACCTTTATCCCTGCTCAGCTCCTAGGATGCTGGGTGATCTCAGGGAGGTCACTTCACCTCTCTGTGCCTCTGTCTCCTGAGCTGTAAAAGGATGAGACGAATTAGATGATCTCTGGGGTACCTCTAAGGCTAAGCATGCGGGGACTATGTACTTCCCAACAAAGACCTTTCCTGAAGAAATCTCACACTTCCCCCAGCCTGCAAACCTCAAGATTCTGCCTCACATTGAGTCCTAAGTTCCTCTGCCCCTGACTCCTTTACAACCCGTGATGAAAGCTGAAAGGGCAAAAGACAAAGATAATGAAACACAATGCAAAGAGTGAATCCATCGCTCAGCCCCTTACTCCATACAGAAAATGACCGCCAGCTGTTGCCCAGGTCAGGGCAGCAATCTCGCGGAGCCCTGGCGGTCCAAAGAGGAGGGCACACTGCGTGCCCAGCCGAACCGCGTCCGTGCAGCCCCGGAGGACTTGAACATGAAAACACATTTTTCTCACAAGCTACATTTGGGCTTTTGTTAGAAGCATTCCAACTCCAAGACTTTGTGAACAAGCTGTAAGCTCCATTGGTTTCCCACTGTTCTTTTCTTGTGGGGGGGGAGGGGTAATTAGGTTGGTTGGTTTGCTTGCTTGCTTGTTTATTTATTTATTTTAACAGAGGCACTGGGGATTGAACCCAGGGCCTCTCGTGCATGCTAAGCATGTGCTTTACCTCTGAGCTGCACCCCCTCTCCTCTGCACTGGTTTTTATGGGCACTGTGCCTTCAGTGTCCCCAGAAAGAGAGTTTGAAAGGACTCTCTTATTACAAGTGCCTTAAGACTGTCTTACATTCTTCTTGGTGTCCTGCATGAGGAGCGGATAAAGGCAGCGGCATCCTTTTCTGTGAAGGCACCACCCACTGCCTGTACGTCTTCTGTGCAGATAGTTTACTATCTGAGTGTAGAATCAACATTGTAAGGGTTTTTCTAAGAGCTTGGACCAAAGGAGCATCATGATGCTTTTAGGAACCAAAGAAACTTCTAGAAGGAACTGTGTTAGGGCTGGGACAAAAGCAAGACATGCATGCTCAGTCTCTAATTTTAATGTAATCCTTCTCTCCCTATGATTAGTGTTTTGTTTTTGTTTTTGTTTTTGGTCTTTGGTAAGAAATCTTTTCTGACTATAAAATGATAAAGATTTTCATGGAATGAAGATATCACTTTTTATTATCTTTGAAAACCTATATAATTTTGCCTTCCCCACTGAGGTTTAAAATATATGTGGACTTCATTCTTGTGGAAGGTGTGAAGCAGAGGCCCCCTGCATTTCTCTTCCCAGTGTAGATGGCCTCCCGTCGGGGCACCAGCACCGTCCAGTTGCAGACAGTGTGAGTAGGAATTCCATCTGGCTGACGACCTCAAAGGACAAGCTTTCAACATTTCCCACTACAGGTTTTAGGATTTCTGTAGTGTTTGGACTGATGTTTATTTTAATTAAGAACGTTCTTTCAAATTCTCTTTTTTTTTTAACATTTTTTATTGATTCATAATCATTTTACAGTGTTGTGTCAAATTCCAGTGTTCAGCACAATTTTTCAGTCATTCATGGACATATACACACTCATTGTCACATTTTTTTCTCTGTGATTTATCATAACATTTTGTGTATATTTCCCTGTGCTATACAGTGTAATCTTGTTTATCTATTCTACAATTTTGAAACCCCAGTCTATCCCTTCCCACCCTCAAATTCTCCTTTGTTGACAGTAATTTTTTAACATGGCTGATTATTAAATTTCATCAAATTGGTTTGATCTATTCATTTAGATGATTTGGGGTTTCTCCATTAATCTGTTAAAGTGGTGAATTACACTGATGATAAAACAATCTTGAATTCCAGATATAAACCCTTGGTCGTGATGTATCAGTTCCTTTAAATATTGCTGGACTGGAAATACTAAGATTTTTTTTTTAGGATGATTGCATTTATGTTTACATATCAGATTATTCTGCAATTTTCCTTTGTTTTCCAGACCTAATTGAGTTCAAGTTTCTTCTAACCTCTTATTTGTGGAGAGTACCTTTTTATCTATTTTTTTTCCTTTATTCTCTGGAAGACTTTGGGAAAGTGGTTAAAATTGCTGTTAAAGCCCTCTGGGCCTGGAATATTCTTATAAAGGAAAACGTTTCGTTGTTGACTTATTTAAATTAATGGAGTCAATTCTGGTAAGTCATGTTTTTTCTAGGAATGTGCTCAGTAAACTTAAATTTTTGATATTGACAAAAAGTGATAAATCCCCCACTTTTTCATTTTGAATCTTGCTTTTTCTTTTTCTTCCTTTTTTCCCCCTATTTCTTGACCAATGATGCCATAAGATTATCAATCTTTTAGCTTTTTCCAAGAATCAACTTTTGATTTTTTTGACCGTCTCTACTGTCAGCCTTTTAAAAAAAATGCATTGATTCCTGTGTTTAAATAATTCTCTCCTTTCAGTTGTGTACGGGATATTATTCCAGTTTGTTGACATGGAAATTTAGCTCATGAGTCTTCTTTTCTTTTCTAATATATGCATTTCAAAAGATCCCCTAATTTCCATGATGAATTATAATTTCCCCTTAGGCTCATGGATTATTTAGCAATGTACGTCTTAATTTTCAAACATGTATATATTTCTAATTGTCTTTTCTTCGTTTATTTTTGACTTCTAGCATGATTGGGTTGCCATCAGAAGACATAGTCTATGTAAATTAATTCCTTTAAAAACGAATCATTGTATCGCAACCCAGCATATAATTAATTTTTGTAGGTACCTCTGATATGGCTTAAAGGATTCTGTGTTCTGCAGCTTGGGGGGGTCCCACTCTATGTCTTTGTAAGTCAAATGTCTTAATCAAGTTGTTGAAATCTCTGTAACCTCACTGTTTTTTTGTTTTGTTTTGTTTGCTTGGACCACAAATTAATGAACTGTGCTGGAGTTCCTGAAATAATGGTGAATTTTTCTATTTCACTTCTAGCTCTAGCAACTTTGTCTTCTCCATTTTGAAAGTGTGCTATTAACTGAATACAAATTTAGAATTTTTTAATCTTCTGGCTTATTTGATCATTACATTATTATGAATTGACCTTTATTAATGAATTTTGGCTTAAAATGTACATATAATATAGTTACATTAGGTTTCTGCTTACATGGTCTATGTTCTTTGCTTTTACTTTTGACAGTTCTATATTTGTTGGTTTTAGATATGTTTTATATAAACTGAATGTATTTGGATTTTGTTTCCCTATTCAGGCAATTTTTGTCCCTTAGTGGACCATCTAGTCCATTTATATTAAACATGGTTACGGATCTATTTGGTTTTCAGTCATTCATGCTGTTTTATGCTTTGTTTATCTATGTTTCTCTTCCCTCTCTCTCCTGCATTCTTTTAGTGGCCATCCTAGTAATTATAACAATACTTAACTTATGTATGGCAATAAATGCTTTTGTTCTCCTTTTGGACAAGACAGTACCATGGACCACTAACTCCATTTATCCCTGACGTTCTCTCCTGCCTCATGTATTTCCACAGGGAGCTCTGGACTCTGTTGTCCTGCTTGGAGGCAAAGAGGCTGGGCCTTCACATGCTTTGCATTGACCAGCCACCAGAAGCAGGTTGTCCCCAGGGAAGACGAAATGACCTTGTGTATCCTGGCTGTCTAAAATTGCAGACAGTTAGGGCAATCCCATGAGAATGACTTAGTGATGTGATGTCAGCAGCTGGTGGAGTTTCTGTGGGAGGATTCTGGGAAAATTGCCTGAAACAGGTGGTTCTTGTGTTTGGCCTTCATATTTTGAGGAACCTGGACCATTTGATGCCAGGTTTACAATAGTTAATACAGACTAATCTGGGAGAAAGGTCACTGTGGCTGACTTTCCCAACCAGGAAGAGTGTTGGATCTGCATGGGTTGGGAAGTTTCATGCTGCACAGATTCAGCTAGAGAGATGCACACCAAATAGAGTGAAATTTTAAGTAAGAAAGTGTTTATCTTTTTGCCCTCCTGTACTCAGTTGCTATTCCTGTGACTGATGCAGGGAAAGGAAAGAGCATGATATTTTCGTGGGGAAAAATCAAACTCATGCCCAAGAATATTGTCCAAATATAAAGCCTTAGGGATGTGGGCTGGATGTGAAAAATTGGAAAATCTCCCCAAAGAAATCTGAGTCTTGGGTTTTGAAAGAAAACTCGAAGAACGGGTACCACGGAATAAGTGAGGGCTCTAAGCAGCTCCCAGGGGAGTGACTTCCATCATTTATTCATGATTCTTTAGTTATGTGTCAGTAAGATTGTAAAGGCCAGAAGGATCAATAGCTTGGTGATATGGACTGAGCTGTGCCCTGCCCACAATTATATGTTGAAGTCCTAACCTGCAGAATGACTGTATGTGGAAATAGGTCCTCTAAAGAGGTAATGGTGGTTAAATGGGGTCATAAGGGTGGGCCCTGATCTCATAGGACTGGTGTCTTTATAAGAAGAGGAAGAGACAGCAGAGATGCTTGCTAAGAGAAAAGACCACATGAGGACAGGGAGAAGGTGGCCGTCGGCAAGCCCAGGAGAGAGACCTCTCCAGAACCCAGCCCTGCTGGCGCCTTGATCTTGAACTTTGGGTCGGTCCCTAGAACTGCAAGAAAAGACTCTTCTGTTGTTTCAGACGCTTGGTGTGTGGCATGTTGCTACAGTGGCCTGAGAAGGTTAAGACACTTGTTGATTTAAACCTCTTTCGGTGCACCGGAGTGCCTCGGGACAGTGGCTAGAAAGCTGGCCTGTCTGGAAACCTTGCTTAGAAATACATGCGTCAGAAAGAAAAGAAGAGCAAACAAAATCATTGAAATGATAAAATTCAATATAGTGATTATCTCCAGACGATCGCCTCTGAGGCGGTTTGGAGAGGGAGGCGGGGGAAGAGTTGGTACAAGGTGGGTTTCAACTATATTTGTAACATTTACTTTCATCGCCTGGTTGGTATTTTATTGCTGCATTGTTGTTTATATTTCCTTTCATGTCCTTAGATCATTTTATACACCTGAAATATTTCATGAAAGTATTAGAAAAAGAATAGTGATATATTCTGAATACTCGCTGACTAATTCAACAGATTTTTATTGCATCCCACTTTTATCACACTGG
Organism: Vicugna pacos; assembly: GCF_048564905.1. NCBI lineage: Eukaryota > Metazoa > Chordata > Mammalia > Artiodactyla > Camelidae > Vicugna > Vicugna pacos. The sequence continues at coordinate 56,632,133 of NC_133001.1, forward strand.
TGGGATAGAGGGGAAGACGAAATCAAAAACACGATGCTTGGTTTTCCCCTTCTTTTCTTTTTTTCCAGCTTTATTGCTATATTACTGACATAACATATGCAAATTTAAGGTATACAATGTGATGCTTTGATACACACACACACACATATATGTGAATATTGCAAAATGATTATCAAATAGACAGTTAAAACACCCATCCCTTCCCATAATTGTCATTTTTGTTGTGTGTACTTATAACATTTGAGATCCACTCTCTTAATAACTTTCCAGTGTACAATGCAGTGTCGTTAACTACAGCCACTCAGACTGACTCATCTTACTGCCAGGAGTTTGTTCTCTTGAACCAACATCTCCCCCCACCAGCCCCACTCCCACCAGTCCCTGATAACCACCATTCTACTCTCCATTTTTATGAGCTTGTCTTTTTAAAATTCTACACATAAGTGAGAACATACAGTATTTATCTTTCTCTGTCTAACTTACGTCACTTAGCATAATGCCCTCAAGGTCCATCCATGTTGTTGCAAAAGGCAGGATTTCCATCTTTTTTACGGCTGGATAATATTTCATCATATAGCATACCACATTCTCTTTATCTATTCATCTGTTGATGGATGCTTAGGTTTCCACGTCTTGGTTATTGTGAACAATGCTGCAGTGAACACTGGGGTGCAGTATCTCTCTGGTATAGTGATTTCACACCCTTTGGACAGGTATCCAGAAGTGAGATTGCTGGATTGCATGATGGTCCTATTTCTAATTTTTTGAGGCAGCTCCATCCTGTTTTCCATAGTGGCTGCACCAATTTACATGCCCACCCACAGGGCACAATGGTTCCCTTCTCTCCACATTCTTGCCAAGACTTCTTGTCTCTTGTCTTTTTAATGCCATCCGTTCTAACAGGTGTGAGGAGATCTCTCCCTGAGGTTTGATGCGCATTTCCTGATGATTAGTGATGCCATTCACCTTTTCATGTACCTGTGGTCCACGTGTATGTCTTCTTTGGAAAAATGCCTATTCAAATCCTTTGCCCATTTTTAAATCAGATTGTTTTCTTGCTGTTGAGTTGTGTGAGTTCCTTATACATTTTGGATAATACGCTCTTTTCAGATAGACGGTTTGCAAATATTTTCTCCTATTCTGAAGGTCACCTTTTAAGTTTGCTGATTATTTCTTTAGCTGTGGAGAGGCATTTCAGTTTGATGTCGGTTTTTTTTTTCAAAGTGGTAATGTTACCATTAACCCAACCGTTCTCTCTAACCTGGACCTCCTTACAGTCCGACTATGGCTTTTGTGAAGTGCCTGGGGTTATGGCTGCAGGGCTAGCTTATTTAAGAACATACCTACAAAGTGTGATATCTTACTCAAAAGATCTACATTTAATGTAAAGATTTTATTGCTGCCTCAAGGCTACCCATTAAGGAGATTTTCTGCTGACGCTCTTAAGTTGACCATGAAAAAGTTCTCATGCCCCATCATGCCTAAAATAATACTAATTATACCTGACATTTATTAATTGCTCCATAATTATCAAAGTGATTCCATAGGCCTTAATAACTTGCTAGATCCAACCATCATAGGGAGACTGTCTCACCTGGGGTGCCGCGGTCCCGGGAGGAACCCCAGCCTGGAGAACCAGACGTCATTCTGCAGGAGATTCTGCTGCAGGAAGGCTCAGCGGACAGGGGTGCAGTTAACCAACCGCTGGAGGCTCTGCCATCTAGGAAGTGATCAGCCATAGCCCCCGATCTTTAGTGGTGCTGCTAAGCTGAAAGTCCAGAGGTGACTGGATTGGATGATAAGGCTATATATTAGAATGTCTGACACAGGGCACTGTGTGCAGAGGAATGGAGCAGCTGGGACCCATGGAAATCAGAGCTTTGAGCTCTTACTCCAGATTCAGAGTCTGGGCTGATTTAAATCAGATTTCAAATGCAGAGAAGGTCCCGTCCAACATCTGGTCACATGAACACAGTGATAAGAGGAAAGTAAGGTACATACTGGACTATCCCATGGGAAGTGGGGAACAGAAGCCCAAGTTTGTAAAGGGACAAATCGCCACCCACAGTGGTGATACTAGTGGTTAAAACTAACGCTCCTGCCTCCACATCCTTTCTTCCTTAAAAAACCTGAACTACCACCATAGTCTAAGCAAAGACTGCGAGGCTGCTCCTGTGGGAGGCAGATACCATTGCAGCTCAGTAATCAGCAAGGAAGGCGATGGAAAAGGAGGGGAAAGCAACCAGTGGGGGCAAACGTTTTCATGGGATCAGAGGGTCTAAGAGAATGGTGCTGCAAGGTGATCTTCCCCCAAATGCCCCGGGTCCCTGTGACATTTCCCGAGGCTTTGTATTATTTGTAACTATCCGTCTTAATGACAGCCTTTCCCATGCCTGGCGTGTCCTGACTCAGCGCCAGCAATGCGCTGAGTCAGCAGGAAGTGATCTCATCAACTCTGTGGGAAGTTCCCACATTGTAATGGAGAAAACAGAATCCAAACAAATGGGATTGAAAAAAAAAAGAGTCCTCATCAGCAAGAGTGGAAGTTTGAAACATCAGAAGTAACTGTGGTGGGATGCTGGGAGTATTTTAAATGGGGGAACAACGTTATTAACTTTGATTTAGGAGGAGGTAACTTGGCATAAAACAAAATAGAAATAGGCAGTCAGATCAAAGTCTCTTTTATTTTAGCTACACTTGCAGTGTATATTAGAACTCACAAAATTATAGAGTTCTCTCAAATAAGGCTTGGAAACTCTTTTATAACTGTTTTATTAAAGAAACTAGGAACTTTCCTTAATAAAATAGGCAGCTACTGGGCCTGAATTTGATTTGTATGTTAAAAAAAAAAGAAGTTGTCCCTTAGCTTCTTGTTTCCAAGGGGATTTTTTTCCCCCAGAAATACCGCGCTTACTGGATGGCGCATCGCTAATTTTGGAGACCATATGTTCTAGGTATTCCGGGAAGGATCTGGGTTTCAAACCCTGTGTCCATTGTTCTCAGAAGCACAACCTGCTTGAGAACCCCAGGGGTGATACCTATCTCTGAGCAAATACTTTCTACATCCCAGGGACTTGTGTGCAGTGAATCATTTAATTTGCATGGTGATTCTTGAAGTTGGCATCACGTGATTACATTCTTACCTATTTGGAAACTAAGATTTGGAAAGGTTAAGTAGCTTGCTCGATATCTCCCAGCTGGACATGGCAGAGTTCTTTGGGTCCAAAGGCTGATGTTTTAACCAAAATAAGAGACTAGTGATACTCTTTGCCTTTGTTGTCCAATCTTGTGTGTTCCTGTTGTCAGCGGAGTTCCAGGATGACCCCAGGACCCTTTCACGTCCATCCAGTGCCCTCCCCTTGACGGCTGGCAGAACCCGGGAGGATGGTAGGGTCTCCCTCCTGGGATTAGATTCCTAATCAGGGGACTTTGAGTTCATCAAAATGGAGGTGGGCCTGCCTTGATCAGGTTATCCCTCTGCAGGCCTTAAAATGGTCCTTCCTGAAGTCAGAGAGGTAAGTCTGGGAGGACCTATAGATGGGGTCACCTGGCTGGGACGTGACTCAGCTTCTGGGAGCTTTGTGCCCCAAGCTGACAGCTGGTGAGCAAGAAAAGTGTTCCCTCCTTAGCCTTCATGTAAGGATAAATCCAGTGACCCCTTGGTGTCAGTGCTGGGACCCCCTGAGCAAGGGTCCAGCTAAAACGTGCCAGACTCCCGAGGCGGCTGTGAGAGGGTGAATCTCGTGCCGCTTTAAGGCACAAGTCTGTGGAAGTCTGTTCTGCACAACAGAAAGCAAGTACACTTTTCTTCTTCCTACATCATCTCTTGTCTTTCCTCCCACCCAGATTTACGGGGCATTTGTTACGTAGCAGAATGTGTGTCAAGAATTGTAGCTACGGAGGTCAGCAAAATCAGATGAGGCCCCGTCCCCGTAAAGCTTATGATACGGTGAAGGAGACAGATGTTAATCGAATAACAACACGATACTGAGATAACCGCCCGCCCCGGAGGCACCGTGACATTGACCGCAGCCGGCCACCCCGCCGGGGAGCACGGGAAAGCTCGGGCGGCAGCAGCAGTTAGACAGGAGCTGAAGTGTGAGCCGTTACACCGCGGCCAGGGTGCAGGGAACGGCACGGCAGGCGGAGGGAACGGCAGGACAAGCCCCCTCCGCAGGGGGAACCGTGCATGAGGGGCGGAGCGAGGGTCCGAGGCTGCGCGTGGAGATGCAGCCGGAGGCGGGGGCTCGCGGGCTGGAGCCTCCAAGCCCGACGTGCTGGGGGGGGGGTCTCCTCTGTCAGAACAGCAGGAAGTGGAGGGACTGTGGAAGCGAGGAGGGCAGAACGGGGGAAAGCACTGAGGACAGCCTGCAGGAGGAGGCCGGGGGTCTGACCAGAGCCATGGCGGCGGGAGGGGGCCCGACGTGGGGGGCGGGCTGGAGGGGACGGCGAGCCCCCGGGGCTCCCATGTTTCCGGGTCCCGGAGGCTGAGGGAGCCGCCTGGCCGCGGGGAGGCCGCGCAGCGGAGGACGGTCCGGGTCGAGGTCGGCGGGCCGCTCCTGAGGCCCGTCCAGGAGGAGCTCACTCCCGCCTTGGAGCCTTTCGGTCCGCAGCTAAGAGGTGGCACAATGCACGAGAGCGAGCGCGGCCTGACGGTGAGAAGACAGGGGGAAAGAGGCCCCGGGAACCGAGACATGTGCAGAGCGTCTGTTTCCTTCCCACCTGTTCGGGTGACTCACACATTCTCTTTCAAAAATTAAGAAAAAGTGGGAAACATGCACCGCATTCCTTTAACTATCCAAATAATGGAAAATTTAAATAATGACAAGTAATATGTCATATTATAACACATAAATAACTGACTTTCAGAGGCTCTCAGGTGATATAATGGTTGAGGCTCTACTGCAATAACCCAGAGACCATATAAATAGCAGATACATTTCCGCCTACTGAAGTTCAGTTCCCGATTTAGCCAGCCGTGATCGGAGGATCTACAGCCATCCTGAATCTGCTAGCTTTGTTTGTTTGGTTTTGTTTTCAGCTGGAATTTTATGTTTGTGAATTTTTCATTCAAACAAATCTGGAAAAAGTATTAATTAGTTACGGACTCACTGAGTTATATGAGAGAGTTGAAGTTTTAGAAACTAGATTGAATGCTATTTGCAGCCCAAGGGTGGCGTGGTCAGTGTCACTGACTGCCCCATTTCACTCTAATCTTTTTCCCCGGGATATGTTCCAACTGGAGTCAGGCAGGATGGGTTTAAATCCCGGCTCCGTCACAGACCAGTTCTACGACTCCAAAGAAATTGTCTGTTATATAAAATACCTCTTAGGGCTGCTGTGAAGGTTACAGGTGATAAAAGAAGCAATGTCTAGAAAAGAGTAACTGATAAGTGGAAATTTTCTTCCCTTGTGTCTCTTAATCTTAAGGGAATGATTTAAACCCCAGTTTCAGGTCAGTTTGCCCCAAATAGAATCTTATTCTCTCAAGAAGTAAAGTAACAAGAAAGTGAAATTTGCATAATATTACCTAAATGCCTCCTGGGATACTGTGGATTGAGTGGGGGAGCTCATAAAAAAACTCTAGCATTTCATTCATTTTCAGCTGCTATCTCTGACATATGGAAGACTGCAATTTCACAAGGAAGTGAAGCCTTACCTCCTACCAGGTGCCAATATATTTTAAGCAAAGCGATATCACAACTCTGGAATTATTGAAAACCTATGTTCTTTCTCTCCAATTGCTTGAGGCAGACGTAAAAAGTCACCTTTTTGAAACCAGCATTTGACGTCATTGGGGCTGGCTCTAGGGGAGGTGACACTGTAGTTGTGGGAGACCATGGAAAGCATTCGGGCTGAGCAGATCTGCAGGGCAGGTCTATCTTTAGAATTCCATTATGCAGGACTATTCGGATGCTCTAACAAAATTGGAAAACTCTCATCTCTCAAAGTACATTGGTAGTTCATTGCCCTGCAGTTAAAGACTTTATAAAAGCTTGCTTTCTCTCTTTTCCTCAACAATCAATCTGTCTACAGGTTAAAAATCAGAAGGCGAATCGCATGTGTCCTCTCTATGCACCCAGTTCAGCTCATTTTCTGTGTCTAGTTGATTTCAATAGCCTTCAATCCTTCTTGGAGCGATTTCAACCTAGCGAGAAAGTATAAGGATGTATATAATCTGCTGGCATAACAGCATCTTGAGAAGTACGCAGAGTGCATGTGCGTGTGTGTGTGCGTGTACGCATGTGTGTGTGTTTACTTCCCCCAGGGAGCAGCCGTACCCGTGTTTACTCTGTTCCTCTTTTGGTCCTTTGTCATCACTTCTGTAGCCTGGTGTCATCTGGTGGGAATATTTACCCGCTGGATCGGACGTGCCTGGTGACAGTGAGTGCACATCTGGAGTCTAGACTTGGCGGCTCTGTAAGCAGGCGCCCACCCCAGCGCTCCACAGACCCCAGAGCTCCAACGCCTGGCGCCCCGCTCTGTTGACGCAGGCAGTGGGCTGCCTTTACTCCCTGGACTCCCTTCGCCTCCTCTGTTCCACCGTGCACTAGCTCTGACTGTGTGCTTTGGAGGACAGCCGCTGGAGGACCCTTCCCTGCTCCCTTCAGTGACCCACCACCTCCATGCTCAAGACGCTTTGCCCGATAGGGGTGGGAAGGAGGCAACTTCTAACTGAGGAAGGGGCACCAGTGAGAAACCTGAGGACTGGGGAGTCTGCCTGTCAGAGTTGCTGGTTTGGGTTGAGCTGGAGAGAAGAGCTTTGATAGATGTATTAGGTATGAGAGAGAAAGAATCCGATCTGGTGGAAAGGATGCAGATGTTGGAATATATGATTTGGGTTCAATTCTCGTCCTTAGCCATCCCACCAGATGTGTGATCTCAAAGGTCTCTGAGGTTCAGATTTATTGTCGGTAAACTTGAGGGAGGAAGGACCACCTCATGAAGCTGCTGGGAGGATTCCGCAGGTCAGTGAGGGTAGAATTTGTTGAAGTGGGAAATAAGAACCAGTTCCCCTCTTTCCAACGTGTATATCACATATATAGATAAGAAAGTGATTCTTTGACCCAAGGCAAGAAAAATAACCTTGATAGTGGCTGAAAATATAGGGCGGTTGTTTGTCTGGGGTGGGTTCTGGTGGAGTAGAGGGGGCCGGAATCTTTATGTGAGGTGAGAAGTTTGGAAGCTGGTTCAACAGCAGTGGCTACTTTTAGACATAAGGTGACAGAGGAAAATGCAACCGCGTTTTTGTGGCTGCAACACTTCCCATGTGGGATCTTTTTTTCTCTTGCTTCTTTTTATAAAATGAAACTACTGTGAAGCTCAGAGAATGGGTTGGTGACTTCTATAGAATTCGACTGGAGCCCTTCAGGAGTTGAGCCTCCCCTGACTGGGCATGCTTGGTATTTGAGAGATGCTTAATGCATGTGCATTGCTTTATTTGTTTATTTTTTTTAAAGCCTTGGGTCATTTTTTTAGTGTATTCCCTGCACAAAAATGCTATAACAAACTGTAAAAAAGAAGTTATCCTTATAGGTACATAATTAATTACATTTGCAATAAAGTGACACCAAAATAACTTTCCTTTAAAAAAAAAGTAATTTGGGTGTCTACCTAGCAAACAAAAGTCTTTGAGAAATTATAGTTTTTTTTCAGAAAATTTCTTTTATTATATTGAGGCCAGCAAACCACGGCCTGAAGCCCACAAGACAGAAACTGTATATCTTCTGCCAAACCAAAAATATTTACTCGCTGGCTCTTTGCAGAAAACATTTTGTCCATGCCTGTAATTATATAAATAAAAAGAACTTTAAAAGCATGGTTTTCTCTTTTAAAATAAGGAATAAATATCTCTGTATATTTTTATCATATTACCTGGCATAAAATCCATCCAACACTCTGACTACTGTCTTAGTCAGTGGGACTGTTAGAACGAAATACCATGGACTGGGTGGCTTAAAGAGCAGACATTGATTTCTCAAGTTCTGAAGCCTGGAAGTCCACGATCAAGGTGCTAGCAGGTTCAGTTCCTGCTGAGCGCCCTCCCCCTGGCTTGCAGACAGCTGTCTTTTCACTGTGTCCTCACATGACAGAGAGAGAGAAGCTCTGATGGCTTCTGATTTTATAAGGGCACTAAACCCATCATGGGGCCCCACCCGCATGGCCTCATCCTAAACCTACTTACCCTGACTTTGGATGCCATCTCATTGGGGGGTTAGGGCTTATGAATTCTGGGGGGACACATTCAGCCCATAGCTACTGCACAAGAAGTTCCTTATCATGGTGGAGAAAGTCCTTTCCTCCGTGGTATTAACGGGACATGCGGCCTTTATTCCATGGCACTCAGTCTCTCTGCCTTATGTTCCAGACAGATGGTCAAGTTCTTATAAGATTCCATGGGGACAGAAATGAAGGAGCAGCTAATTTTGCCTGAGGTCATCAGAGCCATATGCATGGAGTATTTTTGACTTGGGCTCAATACGATGTTGGAGGAGCCATGGGTGTTGGAGCGGTGTAGGCATGGACCGTTGTAGTGTCTGTGTTGGAGGCAAACCAGGGCGTCACTGGGGCGGGAACTTGGGTGTGTGAGGCCAGTCTGGAGTCATGGGTTTATTCTACTGCTCACTCCACACCTGTTTTGGGGAAAGGACTGAAGTATGTGAGCTTCAACATGCTCATCTGTGAAATGGGACTACTGACACCACCTGCCTTGGGAGGCTGGGAAGAAGCATCAGAAGAGAGGACTCACAGTGACTCTGCAGTGAGTGCTCGTGACCGTCACTACAGCTGCCCTCGACACGACCTCGTGGTGCACCGTGTCATCCCCTCCTGCTCCTCCCCACCCCCCACGCCAACATGGTGCCCTCTGCACGTTCGGCCTGTTGGGAAGGACTCGGCTCAGGAAGGTCTTCTTGCTGCTCAGAATCTCCATGGCAACACTGTGTAGTGTGGTTTCTCTTAAAAACAAAAATCATACAACCTAAAACATCTAAAATTACAACCAGCAAGTTGTCAACCTGCCATTTCAGTACAAATGTACACTCTGGCCTTCAAGAGACATTTCGAGCCTTGAACGGAGACCAACAATCAAAGATTTATGTTTGGTTTGGGTTTGGGTTTTTTACCTATCATTTTCCAGTTTGGTAACTAGTAGCAGGAATCCAGCAGTTGAACCAGACCTAGCATTTAAGTCTTAGCAACATGAAAACACATGAAAGTGCAACCGCTCAAAGCCCTGACTCCCCCCTTAGCAGGTTTCAGAGTCACTGGCCTGTGCAATTACGTGTATAAATAGCTTTTAGAAATCAAATGCTTTCGATAGAGGTCCATCAATGCTTCGGTCTCTTCTTTAGACCAATAGATACAGTATGTTTTAAGTCTGGGATATTTTAACAGTTATAATGATTTGATTTTTTTGATTTTTTTTGTTTTTTGATTTGATTTGATTTTCATTTGATTTTTTTTTGATTTTTTGCTGTTCTTATTGTTTCTTTTTTGTGTAAGTGAATAATTGAGCCCAGGTAAAGAAAAAGGTACAGGTTAAATTTTCTTTTCATAGTCACCAGCATTTGCCAATATGTCAGGCAAAGTTTGTATCATGAGGAATTGGGTGTGTCATCAACCAATGCAGAAGCAAGAGCTGGCATTGTTCTGTGGTTGTGTGCACATGTGTGTGCATGCGTGTGTGTGCATGTGTGTGTGCACGTGTGCACATGCCAGCGGGTCTAAGCGTGATCTACGCTGACGCTGGCAGATGAAATACTTGAATAATAGGAAGCACTGACTCCACTGAAGGTTTGCTGACTCAAGAGCTGGAGAGAAAGTGGAAATCTTGTCCCTATTGATTGTGACAAGTCCCAGCGTCCCCTGATTACAGTCTTGCCTTCGGATGGAGGTCTTGCTGGGTTAGCAGCAGGATCTGATTTTGAGTCATGAGTTGCTCTCCCCAGACGCTGAGTTCCTTCTGGGCCAGATGGACAGGCGCCAGATGTCTATGGAGACCTGGCTCACACCACCCTTATCTGTGACAAGCCAGTTTGGCACACAAAGTGGGAATATCTTCATTGTCACCAGCAGCAGCAGCAGCAGCCGAATGTGTTTTCCTGTGGCATGCCCAGCCCTGCACTGAGACTTCTTTTTGGAGCCCAAACCAAACCTCTCTTCTCTGGGAGGTCCTCAGTCCCAGAGAGAGAAGAGCTCAGGGAGTACCATTATTTTATGTAAAGGAACTGAGGCTCAGAGAATGGCTGTGCCCTGCAAAAGACCAGGCTGCCATTGGTAGAGCCAGAAATAGAAACAGCACCTCCCGACCTCTGTCCAGAGCTCTCTCCACCACAACCTGCTTCCTGATCTTCTAAAGAGACTAGAAGAAGGTCACATTTTTTGGCTGCCTTTTACACTTCGGGCAGAATTGCACAAGGTGTCCGCCATATGATATACTTTCAAAAATAATCATTCAAATGAATAGAATTAAGTTCTAATGGTCTAGAAAAACCTATCAAGAGGCAGAGAAATGCCCGTGTTATCCCTCTACGAGAAGAAACGCTGTAGGTCTTGCGCCTGGCATGCACTCAGTTAATTCGAGCTCACATTATCGTCACTGTCGAGACTGGGCACGTGCGATTCTGTTGCGGTGCTGCCTGCCTCCAGCCGGCGCTGCTGCTGGTGTTAGAACAAGAAGATTCTAAATGAGTTTGGTGAAATGATGCAGTCGACATCAGGCCTTAGATTTGCTGCCGAGGGAAGCTTTCATCGAAGGGGCGGTGCCCTGCACATAGCCTGAGAGCTGCCCCTTTGCTTTCCACTATGTCACCACCTGCGTGGGGCATGATGGCATCCACTACCAACAAGCCCAGTGCCCACTGCAGACCCCACGTTATCAGCATGACTTCCTCCATCACCACTGCCTTTGGTCAGCTGCCCCCAGTTCAGACGATGTGACCAATTTTCAATGTATTCTGATCAGTGAAATCCAAAAAGCTATAAGCTGATTTAGAACAGTTTTCCAAATCCTGTCCTTGTGTAAAAGAAAGTACAAACAAGAAAAAAAATGAATTTTTAATTACTCCATAGTTTAAAAATACTTTCATGCCAATCATCTCATTTATTCATAATCTTTGTGGGATGGATTCCTCCCATTTTACAAATTTAAAACCAAGACTCGGAGAGGTTGTGACGGGCACAGAGGAGGGCCAATGCTTCCAGTGAGTTTGCTGGGTTCTGTTTTCCAGGCTACTGTGTAGTCACGGTGAGCGTGGCTCCTCCTGGTGCAGGGCCATTTGGAGACTGGGTCTGAGCTGACAGGACCAGTCGTCCCAGCATCTGCTCTCCTGGGCTCCCCCTGTGTGATGCACACAGCTGCCTGCCATTAGTCACATCGCGCTACTTTATCCACTCGGATTGTAGCGCGGCGAGGAGATAAAGAAACTGGCAGCTCCGACGGGGAAAGATAAAGGGAAACATATTAGTCACATATATTCAAGTGAGTTAGTGAATGGGCAGAAACCCAGGTTCTAATCCTACCTCTGTCAGTTTACTGGTTGTGCACAAATGGCTTTTACTTCTAGAGGAGTTTCCTCATCTGTACATTGAGGAGACGGAAGAATCTCCCAGGTAAGTCAGCTTAGAAAGCTCATCTTTGTAGTCACTGCAGTAGACACTGCATCTTCCAGCATCCTTGTAACCTAAAATTACATCTTGTACTTCTCTGAAAAGTCAAGCTGTAAGAATGGACACTTACAGGAAAGTCCAAGGTGCACAGACAGGCCAGATGCACAGTGGTTGCCGCATAGACGCCTGGGTTTCTGCTCAACCACTCCCTAGCTGTGTGACCTTGGACAGGTGGCCTAACCTTTCTGGTGCCTATTTCCAAATCCCTAAGTTGGAGATTAACAACTTTTGCGAGTTGTTAAAAGACCTGAGTGGCTGGATGAGTGCAAATGTTTGCAGTGATTTCTAGCTCATGATAAGTTCTACCCACATTTTGAGAATTTCTGTTATCACTATTATTTTTTCACCCTCTAAGTGGTAGATCCCTGGGCCCAGGGGATCAGTGGTGATTGGACTGAGGCGGTCCTGGCCGTCTCTCTTCTTCAGCCATGCTCCTGCTGTGGCCTGATTTTGGCCCGTGTGGTGGAAGAGCTCTGCTCTGTGGCTCTGGAGAAATTTCTGCTCCCTGATAGCAGAGGGAGGTGATGTGAGGGAAGGGCCTTACAGCCCCTGCCCCTCCCCTCTCCAAGGCTGTTCCGCGAGGTTGTAGTGTCAAACGCTAAGGCAGCTGTGACCTGGAGAGGAGACGTTCCAGCCCCAATGGGATGGAAGAAGAGGAAGCAGACAAGACCGGGGTCCTTGGTAAGTCCGTTGAGCTTCAGAATCAACTCTGGTACCAGATGTATCCAGTTTTATTTCCTATGAAATAATCAGATGGCTTTGCAAGTCGCAGTTGGTCAGTTATTTTGTGATGTGCTTCCCAAAGCATTTCTTAACGTCGTCTCTACATGCAGTAAACTCATCCTTTAACCAGTTCAGACACAGCAAGGAGACAAGGTCCTGGCTGCTGGGTGATACCAGTGTAGTTGCTGAGAACAAGCAGTGGAGTGAGCTCCGCGCTTCCCGCAACTAGGGGGCAAAGAAGGAAAAAAAAACACCTAATTTTACATGACACGTAACATCAGAAAGAAGGAGACCACCAATCTGAGTAGATACAATTGCTTTGGCAATAAATCTGAGAAGCCATTTCTCACATTCAGTATCATAGAAGGAACACTGAATATAGCATAACGGGCTCTTTTTTGATAATTTTAATCAAAGTAAGTGTTTTTTTTTTTAATGGCTGCTTCTTATAAGCAACCTTTGACTTAGACCAAAGACAAAACGAAGCAAGGCCATGATATCAAAGTAAAACTATTGCTGCTCTCTGTGTGTCTGCCTTTCCCTTTCTCGATTCTGATTTCCTATTCACATTTAACCACCTTTATCCTCACTTGACTGTGTCCTTTCTATGAAGTTGCTTCACATCCTTTCAGGATCAGAGGAGAAAGAGATTTGGTGGCATAAAAACATTCTAAGCAGAGTTATATGGGTTCATGTCCACAAATGTAGACAAGAATGTGTATGATTCGTATCTGTGAGTGTAGACAAGACGGTGTTCTAATAAGGGGGCCCAGATTAAGTGATCATGGCCCTGAACCCTGTGCCCTCACTGCTGACGGTGCGTGTGGACACTGGTCTCTGGCAGCACCTCCAGGACGATGGGACCGTGGGAGGTGCTGGGGGAACCGCGGGCTGGTGGCCAATGTGAGTCGTACGTCCTGGGGCTCACACACTATCCCCAGAGAACAGCACTGACAGAAATCCGTGTTGATTCTGGATGGCCGGCTGCCCGGGCAGGGACTACCTGGCATGGTTACACTTAATACTTTCTTTTTAAATAATAATCTCAACTTCTAGTTCAGACCAGCGTTTGTTTCTGATGGGGCCACAGTCTTCATCCCCTCCGAGGTCAGATTAGCCGTGGTCAAGGAGGATGACATAAGCCATGTGCGGCAACATGGATGGACCTGGAGGTCATCATACTAAGTGAAGGAAGCCAGAAAGAGAAAAAAAATACCACATGCGATCACTTGTATGTGGCATCTAAAAAAATGACACAAATGAACTTATTTACAAAACAGAGACAGACTTACAGACATAGAGAACAAACTTATGGTTACCGGGGGAGAAGGGGTTGGAGGGATAAATCGGGAATTCAGAATTTGCAGATACACACTACTACATATAAAACAGATAAACAACAAGTTTCTACTCTAGAGCACAGGGAACTATATTCAATACCTTGCAATGATCTATAATGAAAAAGAATCTGAAAGGGAATATATATATATATTATAACTGAATCACTACGCTGTACAACAGACCTTACCGCATCATTGTAAACCAACTGTACTTCCATAAAAAGAGAAAGAAAGAAAACAAATGGTCAGGGGACATTTCAGTGTTTGTGACCTCTAGCTCTTCCAGAAAGTTCTACCAAAAAAAACCCTGACTTTTATCCCAGACTATCTGAGCATGTGCGGAGACCTCAGGAGACAGAGGAAACAATGTCACTTGTAAAACAGGCACAGGAGGCGGTGCCCGAAATCAAACCGAGGCAAAGCGTCTTGGAGTAACGTGGCCTTTGTGGGGTGGAAACCGGGCAGGCCCGGCAGGAGTCTGGTGAGTTTAGAAGGGAAAAAGGCCTCCGCTGGATTCTGAATGAGGAAATGCTTCAGAACCCTCAGACAGATGAAGGACGCCCCTGGCCTGGAGGAGACAGACGGTCCGCACCCCGAAAGGTGACAATAGGACCACTTCAGAGGTTGAAGAAATACAAAGAACTGCAGTCAAAGCCAAATGACTCCCTCAGCTACCGAGGAATTCATTATGGTGGAGAGGAATTATTATTTTGATTTACCAGCTTCCTACTCCTAATGATTTTGTTACATGTTCTAAAAGTTATAAGAAATACAAGTGGAGTATATTTTAAATAATATTATATATGTAACCTATTATAAATGTAAGTTGGAATAAGAAATATAAGTTGAATGCACAGGGGTTTGAAGAAATAGGATGGGCCTCCTCCAACTTTGTCATTAGAATCATAAAAGAATTAATCCAAACACGAATTGGGAGGTTGTATGCTAATTCACACAAATGAATGTGGAATGTGGAATACTTCCACATCTCAGACATTTTGCTGTGCTGGCTGCAAGTTTTCCCAGTTTCAGTTTTAGAACAATTGCATGTCAAGTGATTTTTACCTTCAAAGTCTCAGTTACGTGGCAGAAAGTTCATTTTGCAAGAAAATATTATCGGTACCAAGTTCTTCCTGCTCAAGGCTTAACACTGAATGAAGTTATCAAGAGTTAGATGTATAATCTTTGAAAGAGAAGGAGCAGACACTATCTGTTTGCCATTACTTGTGTTCAGTTAGAGATAGCTATCCTTAGCAACTAAATACAAAACATCCCGGTTTTATGTAATCTGCAGAATTTACTGCGGTCCACAAATGCTGCAATCAATTTTTAAAAACCTGATCACAGAGTAGATCTGCAGAACACAAGCTGGTAATGCAGGGCATATGGTTCGGTCATGTCCAGGCCTGAACTCTTTTTGAAATTTTGCATTTGAAATCCTATCAGGTGCTTTTGAGGCAGAAACTGGGTGTAATTAACTTGCTGCAGGCTCCTCTTAGGGCAATTAGTGCTGAATCAGATAAGGATGTCTGTTGGATGACAAGAAAAGGGAGCATTTACATAGTAGAGTCTCGTGGTCAAAGCCCAGTTTTGCAGAAGAGAACTGCAGAGAAATGCAGAAGAGGTTGGCACCAACCACCCCGCAGGTTTCTTTGGGAACAGTGGGCCCATTTGGAGCATAAATTATCCCTGAAGCTGCCTTAGGCATCATCAAAACGACTTTTTTTAAAAAGACTGTTTCTGTTTGTTGTTTAGAGCAGCTTTAAGTTCACAGAAAAATTGAGAGGAAAATACAGAGATTTTTCCGTATACTCCCCACACGACATACGCACAGCCTCCCCCATTACCAACATCCCCACCAGACAGTACATTTGTCATAGTTGATAACCCTACACTGACACCTCATGATTACGCAAAGAGATCCAGGGTTCACCCCTGGTGCTGTCTATTCTATAGGCTGGACAAATGCATGCTGGCAGGTATCCATCACTGCAGTATCGTGCAGACGATCTTCATGGCCATAAAGATGCTCTGTCTTCGCCTATTCGTCCTTCCCTCCCCTTAACCCCCAGCAACCACTGATCTTTTTACTGTCTCCATTGTTTAGCCTTTTCTAGAATGTCATACATTCAGAATCATAGACTATCTAGCCTTCTCAGATTGGCTTCTTTCCCTTAATAATAGGCATTTAAGTTTCCACCATGTCTTTTCATGGCTCGATAGCTCATTTCTTTTTGGCACTGAAGAATATTTCATTGGCTGGATGTACTCAAGGTCTGAGAACTCCCCTCTCTCCAGGTCCTCTTATTTCCTTCACAATCAATGCAAACCCTCTAATCATTGGCTCTGTAACACAGACTTACATGCCTGGAAGCTTTGGCTTTTTTTCTCTCAAGAGTTTCATATGAGGTTGTAGGGAACAAAATTTGCCACCCCAAAATGTCTCTTGGGCATGCAGATTATTTCAAGCTGAAAACTGTCAAGGAAGGAACTTTGACCTTCCTCCTTACCACCTAAAAGGATGTAGCTAGAAGACCTGTTCCAGGAAGGGAGCTGTCAGGGTAGATAACTGTAGTGTTGAAGGCAGCTCTTTTGCCCCTTTTCCATTTGTCCATTTCTGTCCCCCTTTTAACCATTAAAAAACCCAATTATAGGGATGAGATCACTAAGCAATTAAAACTAACTCCTTGCTTATGCTCTCCTGAATGCACACCACACCTTGCCTAACCTGTTGATTCTTTTCCTGGGTAAAAAGAAGTAACAATGAAGAATTAAGCACAATCAGCTTGCTAATCCCAGCGGCACCCTTAGCAATCCTGCAGGCAGACCATGTGGGCAAGATAACATCTGAAGAGTCAGCCTGTCTGCATCCAGCGGAGAAGGATGCAGAGCCCCACCTTCTGCCTCGATGGTTCACTCAGATTCTCCCCCATCCCCCACTTTTCCCTTTAGAAACTGTCACGGCTGAGCAGAATCTTCAGAATTGGTCTCTGGACACAAGTTCACCTTCTCTCCAGATGGCCAGCTTTTCTGAATAAAGCATCTTCTCTTTCTACTGACACTTGCCTCTGGAATTACTGGCTTTTGAGCAGCAAGCAGCTGAACTTGAAATCAGTAACAGTATGAACTGAGTGTGCAAACAGGGAGGAGCCTAAAATTCCTCTGTGTGTCTCCTTGCCTCTGCCTGGCCCAGCGAGCTTTTGTTTACTGAACATTTGCTCTTCTGTCTCCATGTCAGTTGCCTTCCTCCCCTTTGAGGTCCCAAACCACGAGCCCCAACATCCTTTTCTGTCTCTCACTGAAGATGGTATTTAAGGTGAGGGCTGCAGCCACTCTGGTGAGTTTCTCAGTTTTCCTGGGCAGCTCCCATGTATACACATTATTAAACTTTTGTTTGATTTTCTCCTGTTCCTCTGGCTCATGCTAATTGAATTCTTAGAGCAGCCAGAAGAACTTAGAAGGGACAGGAAAATTTCTTCCTCCCTGACAAGGTGAAGAGGTAGAAACGACAAATTTGGATTTCCCCTTAGAAAAGTGGATGGGTGCGGGTAGCAGGCCCCTTCTCTGTGCTTCTCCAACCACATGCTGGGGCCTTCCAGGTGCTTGGAGGAAGTCTGTCTTATTGAGGAGGAAATGGCGCGCACAGGATCACACCCAGGGCACCCCCACCCCCGCAGCCCCTGGCATGGGGTAGACCCCGCAGTGCGTAAAGTCAGGGTCTTCCCAAGAGCAGCTTCATTCTCAGAAGCAGGGTCTTGAGACCCTGGAAGGGAAACCACCTCTGCTCTGCCAGGGTTGGCAGGCTTCCCCGAGTCTCAGAGCACCCTGCTGGCCCAGCACCACATAGTCCTTCAGTGTTTACTCAACTCCTACCTCATGTCAGGTGTCCTGCTAGCCTTGAGGGCGTTGACATCTGGTTAACACAGCACCTGCCCTTAACGTGCTCACAGTCTATGGAGATTCTGAGAGATGAGAGATGCCTGGTCTACAGTGCATGTTCTGAGGAGACCTGGACCACACACCGCTGTCCACATTACCAGTCTCTCTTTTTCTTGGCTGAGGTAGCCCCTGGAGAAACAGACCTCGCTCACCCCAGCCCGAGACGGCTCGCATCACAGAGCGGGAGCCCCGAGAGAAGGGAGCTTCGTGGCAGATTCCCAAGGTACAGCTTCTCCGTTCCCCTCCCCACCCCCAGCACACACCACCTATGTTCTGTGTAAGTGGAAACAGGAACTAAGCATTATTGACAAAGGCTACAGAGCAGAGCACACTGCAGCTGGAAGAGGGCCTTCAGACGTTAGCGAGCGCGTCCTCGCTATTAAATAGTAATATCGGAGCAAAACAAGGTGAAGTCTTCGAACAGCAGAAAGGATTCAAACCCAGGGTCCCGAATGCTTTCCAGACAGTAGGTGTGGACACAGATCGGTTTATAGACGAGTGAGCGCGGGTCTTCTGAGGCTGTGAGCTGTTGAGGTCGGCCTGAGGCCCATTTCCAGACCTGCACACCCAGGTGGACTCTTGCAACGATCCTGTGCCCAACTGCATCCCCCCCTCACTGGAACTTCTCTAGCTCTCATTAGGAAGCATTTTTGTCTGAATGCAGGTTATGTGCTTAGTGAAATGTCATTATGTGATGCGCTTCCCTAAGGTCCCTGCCCCAACTCCTGGCCAATACTGTTTGATTATTCTAATTTTAACTCGTTTAATTCTCGTAGCAATTTTACACTAAAAGTGTTATTGTAAAGAGCTCCATTGTATGGCCAAGAAAACCGAAGCCCCGGCAGTAGGGTCAACTGGCCCAGGTGGTGAGAAGTGAAGCTGTGTGCGCCCCGTCCACCCTTCGCCCCGTCCACCCCTCACCCCATCCCAGTTATGAGTTCCTTCAGAGCTGGAATCATGACTTCAATCTTTTTTTCTCTCAGAGCCCAGTGCCTGCCGTATAGCAAGTGCTCAATTAACAATCAGTGTATGAATGAATGCGTTTCTAATAGGAAGTGGTCTTTCTCCAATGTTCTAGGGCTTTGTTAGGTACCGATTGTTACAAATTATTTATTAATTAAATTATCTGCATGTTCCCTTGCCCCCTTGTTTGGCTGGTCCAGAAAGGGAATCAGACAGTCACCAACTCACAGCCTCTGCGTGGGTTCTCTTGTTCCCCAGATGAACAGGAGACGGGATTTAAGAAACATCCTTTCCACCATGGAGGAAAACAGAACTTCAGTGATTTTTCTGAATTCTGTGCCTTCAAAATAAGAACTATGGGAACCATCTTGGAATAAGAAGGAAAGATTCCAGAGTGGGGGGAAAAGTACGCTTTTTAAATTTTTTGGCACAGAAAAGTTGGCTACTTGCTTTGAATTTGTGTAGAGGTTAGACGTATAGGAACTCTCTCTTCCCGCCTTCCCTCCTCCAGCCCCTCAAATTCCCTCACCAACCTGCTCATTCCAAATGTGCAGCCAACGTGTGCCAAGGCAAATACGCGCTTTGGATTAGCGTTTGAACTGGTGGGCACTGCTTTGGCCAGCGCTGCTAAGGTTATACAGCTGTGTTCTCCCAACACAATGGGCGTCCTGGTGAATCAGGCCATGAGTTGGTATTTAGACAAATTGGGCAGTATTTTCTAAACTTTCTGTGCCATATGTCCACACAAGAATGGGATAATGAGTGCATGTGCAGAGGCAGCAGCCCTCGACTTCAACAAAAATAACGTTTCCAAAGCAGCAAAACTGCCAACGCATGGAAGGCAAACGTTTCTCAACCAGATTTTAGCCCCCCACCCCAGTCAGTTAAACTCCAGTAAGAGTAGCCGTTATTTCTCATTATTGCACGACTCCTCACTTGCCTTGCATCACTGGAACAAGGGAGTCTTTGTGAAGTACAACATTGGATAAGTGAGGTCTTCTTTTCTAAATGTCAGTGAGGATCTTTCTAAGAGCCTTACTGTCTTCTCCACCTGCCCAGTATCAGAAGACAAGAAGTGAATGGGGGTTCACTGACTCTTATGGGGGGGGGGTAGAATCCCCCTAAATTTCACGTTCACTCAGAACCTGTAAGTCTGACGGTCTGAGCCAGCTCAGGCCCCCGTAACAAAACACCACAGACTGGGGGGCATAAGCAATGGTTTATTTCCTCATGGTTCTGGAGGCTGAAGGCCAAGACCAAGGTCAAGTTCTGTGAGGCTCTGTTCTTGGCTTGTTGATGGCCTCCCCCTTACTGTGTCCTCACGTGGTAGAGAGGGAGAGCATGCTGGTGTCTCTCTGTCTTCTTATAAGGACACAAGCTCTATCAGATTAAGGTCCCCTTCTTATGACCTTTTAACGTCAATTACCTCCCCAAAGCCCTCACTCCAAATGTAGCCATGTTGGCGGTTTTGGCCTCAGCACTTTGGCAGGACACATTTCAGTACGTAGCAGTGACCTTATTTCGAAGCAGTGTCTTTGCAGACATAATTTGTTAAGATGAGGTCATCCTGAATTGGAGTGGGCCCTAATCCAATGACTGGGGTCCTTCTAAGAAATGAAAACAAAGACAAGAGAGAGTGAAGGGAACACCACAAGGAGACAGAGTCAGAGGCTGAGGTGACAGCCCTACCAGCCCTGGGACACTGGGGATGCTGGCAGCCACCAGAAAAGGCCAGGGTCAGAGGCTCCCTCTGAATTCCCAAGGGGGACCCAACCCTGCCCACACCTGATGTTAGACTCTTGGCTTCCAGAGAATACATTTCTGCTGTTTGAAGCCACTCTGTTTGTGGTGATTTGTTACGGCCGCCCCAGGGAACTGACACACTGGCTACACTGCCAGCCACAGTGGCCCACGGTGGCTCAACATGGCGGCCAAGTGGGGCATCTGCTGGGCAGGTTCTGCGATGTCACAGCCACACCAAGGGGTGCTGCTGAATGAAAACATAAGCTCTCATGATCTTCAGCTCTGCTGTGGGCATTGACGACACATTGTGCCTGGGACTGGACCGCTGGAAGGAACATGCGGGTAGGACATGGAGCACTCTACAGTTTACAACACCCTCTCACGTGATCTCATTAGAGCCTCATAATATCCTGGAGAGGAAGACAGGGCAGGTGTTGTCACTCCCGTTTTACAGATGAGAAGACTGAGGCTCAAGGAGTTCTTTGATCGAGGTCACTTGGCTCATTATGATGCCACCCAGACTCAGCCCTAGACAAGGAGCGCCTTCCTCCAGCCTGTGGTAACGGGAGTACTAAAGGAGTCGTCTGATGGGCAGAGCTCCGGTTCCGGCCCCACCAGAAGTGGTCTGGGCTGCTAGTTCTCCAACTTCTGGTTAGCATGTCCCGCTTTTGTTAATGTTGCAGTGTATTTGGAGTCCATCCTCCAGGGGACGCTGACTGGGCACATGCTCCACGCTGACGGCTGGGTTAGGCACTGGCACCCAGCCACTGGCACTCTGACGGTGAGAAGGACACAGGGCCTTCGCTCCCGGAGCTTGTGAATCTGAGTGGGAGACGAGCGCTCGGACAGGCAGGCACTAGGCCATGAGAGGCGCGGGTGTGCTGACTGTGGGAACTCACAGCACCGACATCAGGCTGAGCTGGGCGGGTTCCGGGAAGGCTTCCCAGCAGAGACCACGGGGAGGTCTGGTTCTGAAAGATGAAGAGCAACTGGCGATAGGAGAGGAATTAAGAGGGGCATTTTACTCTGAAGAAGTAAGGGAGGATGGAAAAAGGGAAGGGAGGAAGGAAGGAAAAAAAGGAGGGAGGGAAGTGGGGATGGAGAGAGGGGAGGAGAGAGGGAGGAAGACCATTGAGGCTAGAATTTAGAGGGTGGGGTGGGGGTGTAGGGACAGATGAAGCCTGTAAGGAAGCAGGGCCAAAGCCAGAAGCAGCCCGGAGGCCCTTTGGATGGATGTATCAGCGTCCTGGAGGCTTCCCTGCAGGGGGCAGCTTGGTCAGTGTACCTGAGAAGGCTCGCTCTCGGCCCTGGCTGGAGTCTGGACTGCACTGGCACCGAGGCAGAGACAAGTGCGTGGGCTGCTGTGAATCCAGGTGAAAGGCTCCGGGGACCCAGCCCAGGGAGGGATGCCGGAATGAAGCGGACCCTACGACGGACACAGAAGGGCCAGGCCCGGTGTTTCGGGAAGGCCGGGAGGAGGGACGAGGAAGCGGCGGGGATGAGTCTCCTTCTGGCCGAGGAAGCAGCTCGCAGACACAGTTTTCACAGACCACGTTTCAGTAACCACAGGGGCAACGCGCAGAGGCATCAGCGCGGACGTCAGAATGAGGTTCCCGTGGGTTTTCTGTGAAGTCATGAGCTTGCCTTTGCCTTACAGTTCGCATCTTCATCTCTTCCCTTGTCTTATTCACACAGCTAAATTTCTAATAGTTCTGTGGAGATTTGGGGGGGGTAGAATTTGTTTTGGAATTATCACGAAAATAGTCCTCTTACACATCATCATTGTGTGTGTTCCTCATTAAGATGTCTCAGGTGCCGGTGGCCTGCCGAGGGCTGAGCTGTATGCCACATGAACTGAGAAACGCGTTTAAGACGAGCAGGATTGTGGACAAGAACTTCCTGGAAAAGCTCAGTCTTCCCGAGGACGGATTTGACTACTGTGAAATGTCTTCTGGGACTTCCTGATAGTAATCGTTAGAAAACACACTAGACTAAAAAAAAAAAACCTTAGCCCTTGTGTGCAAGGGGAGCCCTGAGGTTGGGTCAAGTGAAAAAGACGCGGAGACGGAAGGCGAAACTATTTGTCTGCCTTTTCTCCGTCAGAGTCTGATCTTATAAGAGCCATTAAATTTCTCCGAATCTCAGCACCTACAGCTATAACACAGAGATGATAACATTAGTATTAGAAAATCTAAGTTCTACGGGGAGGGTCTAGTTCCGTGGGAGAGCACGTGCTTAGCATGCACGAGGTCCTGGGTTCAATGCCCAGTGCCTCCAGTCAAAAAATAAACAAATAGACCTAATCACCCCCCCCTCAAAAAACAAACAAAAATCAAACAAACAAAAATCAAACAAACACAATTTTAAGTTCTGTGTAACCTGGTACCTGGCACATAAAAAAGCACTCAATGCCTAAAAATACTAACTTTTTTAAAAAATTGAAGTATAGTGTTACAAAGTGTCAATTTCTGGTGCACAGCACAATGTCCCCGTCATGCACAGATATCCATATATTGGTTTTCATATTCTTTTTCATTAAAAGTTATTACAAGATATTGAATATAGGTCCCTGTGCTATATAGAAGAAATTTGGTTTTTTTAACCCATTCTTATGTATAGGGGTTATCGTTTGCAAATCTCAAACTCGCAAATTTATCCCTTCCCAGTCTCTTTCCCCTGGTAACCATAAGATTGTTTACTATGTCTGTGAGTCTGTTTCTGTTTTGTAGATGAGTTCATTAGTGTCCTCTTTTTTTCTTTTTTTCTTATTAAATTCCACATATGAGTGATCTCATATGGCATTTTTCTTTTCTGGCTTACTTCACTTAGAATGATAATCTCCAGGATCATCCATGTGGCTGCAAATGGCATTATTTTATTCTTTTTAATGGCTGAGTACTATTCCATTGTATATATACCACAACTTCTTTATCCAGTCATCTGCTGATGGACATTTAGGTTGCTTCCATGTCTTGGCTGTTGTAAATAGTGCCGCTGTGAACACTGGGATGCATGCATCTTTTTGAATTAGAGTTCCCTCCAGATATATGCCCAGGAGTGGGATTGCTGGATCATGTGGTAAGTCTGTTTTTCAGTTTGTTGAGGAATCTCCATACTGTTTTCCATAGTGGCTGCACAAAACTACATTCCCACCAGCAGTGTAGGAGGGTTCCCTTTCTCCACAGCCTCTCCAGCATTTATCATAAAAAAACTAACTCTTAATACGAGTGTTTCCTTACATTCTTTACCTGCCAGAGCATCTCCCATTTAAGACCGTGCGACCGCTGTGTGGTGACTTGCGGTGTGCCTCCTAACCTCCCCAAAGCAGACAGAGCAAAGCTCTTTCTTGGTGGTGGAATCTTTCCCAATGTAACCCGAGCCAAACAAATAGATTGATTTTGGGAAGTTTCTTTAAAAGTTCATCAGGCTGTTGTCGCTGGGGTTGGAGTTTGATTTGATTTGAATTCTGGCAGTACAAAGTCGTGTAAATAAATAACAGAGACACTCTTTAATTTCGGAGCTGAGGAATCTAAGTACACTCTGTGCTGAATTTGTAAACAACCAGCCAGTTTCCAGATAGAGTTAGGAAGACCAGGACTCCTCCACTCACCCCCGTGAGAAAACCAGAAACAGCCCCAGGACCAGCGCCTGGCCGCTCAGTGCTCGGGGACTGAGGCACGCAAGTCCGCAAGTCACAGAGGGACGGCGGCCCTTTCAGAAATCTTAAAAATCACCACCACTGTGTAGTTCGGTCCATTGGCCTGTGAAGCTGGAAGGGGCCAGGCGTGGCCTGGTCATTGATATGGTTAAGATTTCGCAGTGAGTTATTGGGAGAGCCCGTGGGGCTGTGGTTTGCTCACGTAGCACCTTGTCATTGGCAAAGGATGCCCGTGGACACGATCTCCCTTGACCTTCAGGGAGGAGGAGCCATCCGCCCACGCGATGCAGGCTCTTGTTTCACGAGGTGTGTAAGAAGCACTCTCACACACCCCACCTCATTTGATCCGTTGGCAATTGTTCCCAATTTCCAGGCAAGAACATGTAGGCGCAGAACGTTGGAGTGATTCGTCTGCCTCGTACGCTGAGGTGTGACACCAAGTTGAGACTGGAACACACCTCTCTTTCTGATTGCAAATTTGGCCGGGTTCCCACTGTAACATTCTAGTAAATCGCAAATAGAGTATGTTGTCATTCACTTAATTCCATGCAGCCTCCCACTTCAAAAAAAAAAAAAAAAGAGCAGAGGAGGAGGAGAAAATGCAACAGCAAGGGCAATACTGAAAATCTGCAGCAACTCCCTGAGGAGGAGACCATGGTGTGGCCAAGAAGGGACACCAAAGCCAGCATCCCGGGCGCGGGGTTTTCTCCTCTGCTCCTGGTAAACCATTTGCTATTATTTCTGAACCCTTTACCTGTTTCCTAAAATAGGAATCACCAGCTCCTTTGAGAATTGTAAACCTTCCTCTTGTGATGGACCCTTTATCTACTGGGAAATGGCTCGTAATATAGGACAAAGGGTCACGTTAGGGACCAGAGGCAGCGCTAGGGGTCCAACCCTGGATGAGGACCAGCATCTGGAGTCCTTTGATTTCTCCTGCCAACATATCGGAGGTGGTGGGGGGAGTGGGGGACAGAGTGGCTCCTTGCCTGCGGGGAAGGAGGCTCTGGAGATCCGCTGCCTGGGTCTGGAGCTCCTGGGGCTGCCTGGAGTCAGTCACAGCCTAACAACACAGCAACACAACACACCATGGAAAGCTGATGGGCGCCTTGCATGGTTGAAACTAAAGATTGGAGGTCCCGGCTGTGTCCCAGGGGAGCCCGAGGGCAGGACTTTGGGGCAGCAAAGAATCCAGCAGGTCAACCTCTGGCTCGGCTCCAGGCCAAGGCTGCAAGAGAGGGTGGACTTCCTGTGCCGGGAGGGACTGTCACCTCCAGACTCGTGCGCGAAGCTGCTTCTCTGCAGTGATGTGAGCGCCCGAGAGCCTGGTGAGCGGCAGTACGGAAGGAAACATCTTGTTTACAAATGTCAGGCGGCAATTAGCATATTTTAAAGAGCTGAGCCCCAACTGCTGGCTTTTGTTAGTTGAAAACCTCAAAGCTTTCTTGTGGCTCTACTTTAAGAGACGGGGGAGACATGGAGACTCTGAGCCCGGTTCATAGACAGTTGATTTCATATTTTGAAATCTTGTGCTAAAACTGTCACCCCCTCTCCTGGATCACAGATGGCGAAGAGCTAATTTGTTACTGTTTGATAACCGCTTGATGTGTCAAAGCCCTTATTCACTGCTCTGTGGGGGAAATGACAGACTCAGGGCCACTGGGTGCTTCCTCTCTGTTTTCTGCTTAACCGTGAAGCTTCTTGCTTCCTGGGAGCACGTTTCTCATCTGAAGTATAACACTGTGACTCTTCTGCGTGTGCTGGCTTGTTGGAACCCACTCTGGGGGGGACTTGAAGATGCCTCCCCAGCAGGGACCTGCAGCCTCCGTTCCTGCTCCTCTTTAACGTCCCCGGGCCACGTAATGACACAGGACCAGTCTCTCCCTCTCGCTCAAGTCAGGAAGCATTTCTAATTAGAGATGCAAACGGGAGGCTTTGCTTTTGAAAACTGTCAGGGAAACGTGTGGAGGTGCGAAAACAGTCGGGAGGTGGGTCCGGATCGTCCGCTCCCGGTTCCCAGACAAACCCTCTCTCCTTTAATTACGTATTTCCATTCATTTGCTCACTCATTCACTCACTCACTCATTCATTCATTCATTTCGGATTAACTCATTTTTTCACTCAATCAACCAACTGAACCCTTGGCCTTGGGGCAGGACCTCCTGGCTAGATCATAACTTAGCTGTGGGCACCGCGGAGGCTGACCTTGGTGTATGTCCCCAGCACTGCCCTCACCCTCGACCTTGGAGTGCCCTGGGCATAACACGAATGCCTGGAAGGAAACTCAACAACTCGCTTGCTCAGGTTGGCAAACGACAGCCTGAGAACCAAGAATAGTTTTTATATTTTCAAATTTTTGGAAAAAAATCAAAAGATTTTTGATGAAATTCAGTTTTCACTTTTCTTGAAACTCTGTGCTGCCCACATATCCCTTGGGGCACTTTCACGCTGCAGTGGCCAAATTGAGGAGTTGTGACAGAGATTACGGTCCACAAAACCTAAGATATTTATCATCTGGCTTTTCACAGGAAAAAGTCACAGACCCCTGAGCTGGCTCGTTCCCTGATTTCTTAACACAATGGGAAAGGAGTTGAATCACACCCCTGGGTGCAATCCAGATATATAGAGACCATTCTGGTAATGTGTGTGTGTGTGTTGTGTGTGTGTTTTGTGTGTGTGTGTGTTGTGTGTGTGTGCTGTGTTTGTGTGTGTGTGTGTACAGGCACACAAGTTAGGGTGAAGGTGGTGTGGGGTGTCAGAAGTTGCATTGGTATCGTAGGTTATAATCAATCGTAGACTCTTGGTGGGGGAAAAGCAATCAGCAGAGATCTGAGGGTGTGCTGTAGTCCTTGAGCTCAAATTAACACATCTTCCCTACTCACTCCTCACAAATACGGAAAGCAGTCTGAGTGTTAGAACTGAAATAACTGTGCCAGAGATCGCTGCTCCTCGCTGCAGGACCTAATCCCTACCGCTCCATCCATTGTAAGGAGACCTTTCCCTGCTGGCGAAGAGAGACGTGAGCCCCACGTCAGGGGGTGTGGATGAGGAGAGGAGCTCCAGGCATGCAAAGGGCCACACCTGGGCCAGGTGGGCCTGAGCGTGGGTGAGAGTGGCCGCCTAGGTCTATGAATCCAGAAGATTTAGGGACCACATCTTAAAGGAACCTTACCTAGAGTAGTGCTAACAAGTTGGCTAAGTTGAGGGGATGTCCAAGCTTTATGCAAATTCATTGAATACTTCGTGTTCCAAGAGTCGTGCTGGATGCCAGGGATAGAAGAAGGCCCCTGCTCCAAGGAGGTGCCTTTGGCAAGAAAATTAAATGTAAACAACAACTAAGTGCAGAGTGAAAACTCTCATGCGTACAGTTTAGCCTCATCCCTGTTGCTCCCCCTCCACATACTGACCACTGGCCACCCTGCCCCAGGGCCTTTGCACACCTTGTTCACTTTGCCTACCCAGATCTTCTTTCTCCACACAAATTTGATCCATTCTTTTCTTACAGATTTTATATCAAATGTAACTTCATCTGAGGAGACTCGACAACTCTTCAGGCTAAATTAAGTCTCTGTCTTTGTGCTTCCATTGACCTTCATTTTTTTTTTTCTTCTTTTCTTTGATGAGGGCGTTTCTCAAAGCTGTACTGGTGCTATTATTTATGTGATATCCTCATACTAGCTCTGAGATCCCTGAAAGCAAGAATAATGCCTGTTCTCTCTGTCGGTGTATCCCAGGTGCTCAGGAGAGGGCTGGCGTGTGGCAGGAAGTGCCAGTTCCTGAGTGAATGAACTTGTTCCTTCCCTTGGGGCTTTTCTGTGTTCCAGGCACGGTGCTAAATGCTGTCCACGTTATAATGTGTGGAACGCTCCACAGAAAGGTCTGAATTTCATTTCACAGATGGAGAAAATAAGGCTGCTTTTGAGGATTCGACAGAGTTCCATCCAAGAGATGGAACCCACTTCTCTCTGACTCCAAATCTCTCAGGGCTACTTTACAGATAAAGAAATTGCGTGTAACACATTCTGCTTCAAATCGATTCCCACTGGGAAAGAGAAATGCCTTGGAAAATATTTTATTCTATACATACAAAGGTTTTCTCAGCATGGTTTATCAACATAATCATCGTCGCATTATCATCATCAAGAGATGAGAGAGGAGCTCACAGAAGAGAGGCGCTCCTTCCTCAGTCACTCTGGGAGCAGTCGGTAAATGGAGGGACGCGCGGTGTTCTGCTCGACTTTTAACGGTGTTTCCCTTCTTGAATGCTCACAGGACGCTGGAGTGTTAGAAGGAACGTTAGCGAAGACCTGGCTCAGCCTGCTGGGCCATCACACCTGGACGTGTTCGGGGGGCTTCTCCGTCGTCAAACCCTTGGTTGACTCAGGTGCTCCTGGCTGTGTGTTCCCAGGATCCCTCCTGAAAGCCTTTTCCACTTTTTCTCTGTTTGAGAAAAAAACTGCTCACTTTCAACTTCGTCACGTTGTATTCTGAGATGTGAGATTTTAAGTATATTTTCATGTAAGTTATTTGAACTTTCAGTCCCATCTCCGCATCCCCCTCCCCCCCCCTCTGCTGCCCAGGGTTTAGTCTGGGAGCACTGAACATATGAAATCAAGAAAACGGATCTGGCAAGTCACTCCTGCCTCGTCGATACTGGGTTGCGGGCGCCACCCCGTGAGTCAGGGTGCCCTGGAGGTCACACCCTTCCTAGCTTCCGTTTCCCTGTGACTCTTTGCCCACCTGAAGTCCAGAGGGGTTTCATAATAGTACGAAGCCATTTACAGAATAAATAGGAGCAGAGATCAGGAACTCATCTCTAATTTCAGAGTGTCCTTAATCCTCCTCAGAATAGAGAGTGATGACGATGATGATGACCGTGGTGATAACTCCAGCAACAGGCAAACGTTCGGCCAAGCCCTTCACGATGACGTTTCTCATGACACCTTCAGACGCTTCTAGTTTGCATTATTGACCACGACGGCCCCGCTCCGCGGGCGGTGGCCTGGAGTGGCAGCGGGCTGCCGGGGGGCTGCGCAAGGCAGACAACACACGACCGGTGGGGCCGGGGAAACGGCTTCGTTGTCTTCTGGGGAACAGAGGGACGCTTCTCTGTCACCCAAAACATCTCCACGTCTGTTCTCTAGTTCCTTAGACCACAGTAATAGGAGAGGAAAGCTACCAAAGAAATGCCCCAGTGAACGGTTAAAATACTGACTCCTACTGAGGTAAACCAGGATGCCCGCATGCCTGCACGCGGGGGGCCCGACCGCACCTGCGTCCCTGCGCGGCTGCCAGTCGTTTCCATCTTACGCTCCACACGCGTCCCGATGCGGCCGGTCACGCATCACGTGGACAACAAACCATATACCAAGATGCCATAGGGTCGCTCTAGACAGAAACACGAGGCTTGGCTGGGGTGGGGGAAGCAGAGGAAAGCAGGGAGGTTGGCAGTGTGCGAGGGAGGAGCCAGAGACGGGGCCGGGCACCGCCGCCCCAGGTTTCTTAAGGCTGGCTCTGCGCTTGTGTCGGAGCAAGCCGCCTCCCCAGCAGTCACTGAAGTCTTGCTGCAATCTTTCTTTCTTTTTTAAAAAATAGTATCATCATGACTTTTTCTTCAGCTTCAGGGAAGCGTAACGGACAAACAGAATCACAAGTATTTAAAGCACACGTCCTGATGACGCGCCTGCGGGCTGTGAAAGGAGCGCCCCCATCTAGCCAGTCAGCACAGCCGTCACCTCACGCAGGCATCTTTCTTCCTTTCCTTTGCTTGCTTTCTTCTCCTCCGCTCCCCCTTCTCCTCCTCTTTTTCTTCCTCTTTTTTGTCGTTGAGAACATTTAAGTTCTACTCTCTTAGCAAATGTCAATGGTCCGATACAATATTATTAACTACAGCCATCATCATGTTTCACATCCTAGACCTTATTCATCTCAGAGCCGAAAGTTCATCCCCATTTACCAACCTCTCCCTAGGTTCCTCACCCACCGGCCCCTGGCAAACCACTTTTCTACTCTCTGTTTCTATGCGTTTGACATTTTTTTTTTTTTAAGATTTTATCTATAAGTGACACTATGCAGTATTCGTCTTTCTCTTTCTTACTTCACTTTGTCTAATGCCCCTGAGTTCCTTCCATGTTATTGGAAACAGCAGACTTTCCTTCCTTTTCCCAGCAGAATAATGTCCCATCCTGGGTACCCAGCAGATGATGTCTTTTTTGGTAGGACGTGAGGTCACTCAGCATCCATGAGCTCCCCACCTGGATCCCCCAGCCACAGCCTCAGTGTGGGTATCCCGCCGCCCACCCCAGTTTCAAAGTGTCTTGTTGGTTTTTCCCACGTCTCTGTTCACCTCCGGCCATGGCTGGACCACTCAGATTTGCCCACAGCGTAGGGAAAACCCTTTCTTCCTCTCCCAGCCATGGTCTTCTTTCTCGTTTGTCCTCACAGCATCTCCCGGATCCTATGGGATCTTCCTGCCACCTCCCTTCTTGACTACATGCATCAAAGTCAGGGTCCCAGTGGGGTTCCCACCTCTGGCCACCTCAACCAAGATCAGATTCCTCACCCAGGGCTGGGAGGGCCCACATGGCTCTCATAGACTCCTGCACCCCCCACCCCGACCCCTTCCCTGCACTCCCGAGACTCACCGTGAGCTCTCCATCCAGCCCTGCACCACATCTTTGCAAGTTTGCACACACAGCTCACGTGTGTGTGTGCATGAGTGTGTGTACGTGCATATGTGTGCTTAGGAGATGGCCAGAGGACAGGACCCTGAGATGAAGAACACATTCTAAAGCCATCCTCCTCGCCTCATGTGTTTCTGCTTTGGGGGATGAAAGTGACAGCATGTTTACTATTACTCAGAGCCCACACGGCAAGAGAAGGACTCAGGTTGTGTATTTCTTGCACGTTGTTCCTGGGAAGCCCATCTGAACGCACAGCTCAGGTATATGGAAGTACAGAAAGGACTGCTGTGTGTTCCCTGACGATGTTTATAGCCTAACATGGGAAACAGATGTGAATATAAAAGAGAAGGCACGTGTTTCCCCAAAGCTAAAAGTATGTGAGAAATGTTCAAAACGGTCCCTAAAGCGCTCTTGTCACCCTCGGTGGGGGACCCCAGGCCTGTGCTTTCCATCAGCACACCTTCTGTTTCTCTCCGGGGGCCGTACTGACTTGTGTACTGGCGTCCTCCCTCCCTGACCCAGGCGCTGCCTCCTGAGCAAGGGCATCGTTAGGCTTCTCGGTTTGCTGATGGGTTGGTTGTCCCTGGCAGAGGGTTTATGACTTTAAGGTATCAGTTTCCACTTAAGTGGTGGATTCAGAGCATGCCAGGCCAAGGCGTTATTTGTTAGCGTTCGAACATTATACACAAATAAGTTCTGAATTTCTGCTTGGAAACAGGAAAAGGGTCATTTCAATAGTTTAAATATGATTAACTTGCTTAGAAAAAGAAAGAAAGGAAGAAAATAAAATTAAAAAAAAAAAGAACCCTGAAGCTATAATGGCATACACAGCTAACCGGATAGATTTATTGAAGTTTTTGTTCCATGTTAGAAATATGTCTACAGATGCCCCACGGTAAAATTAGGTAGGCTTATGGCACTGAGAAAACGGAAAGCTAGAAACACATGGAATGAGTAAGATGATATTTCCAGCAATCAATGCATCCTATAACGTGATTGAAGAGAGCTTCCTCTACCCAGCAATTTTGGACTTAGGGCTCCAATTCTGTGTTTCTCGCCCTCAATTATGGTAAAGGCCAAATCCCATTATGACAAACTGTAATAGATCATCAAAATTCTTGAGTTAGACTTCGAAATCTGTTATGTTAATGTGCCTTGATCTAAATGTGACTAGGACTTGGAAATCTTTTTGTTAGAGTGAAAATTCTGGCTATAAAGATATTTGGCGGATGCAGTCAGTTCTTCCCTTTCCTAGAGCAGGAAAAGTCCTGGAGGATAAAACAGTGCAGATTGTTTGGTGAGTCTGCTTAGACCACGAAGCTGGGCTGAGGTCTCAGGGAAGGTTGCTTTCGTGTCTGTTCATTGCAGATTCAGCAAAGAAGCAGAGGTGTAAGAAATTGTGGCCAGTGGAAATGGCCCCAGGGACCCTTTAGTTTCTAAGAGGCGGGGCTCATAGTGTTGCAGAGTACTTTCTTGCTGGGGACCCACAAACTTCCCTCTAGACTAGGCAGGCTCCCTTTCAGCACTCTGGGAGCGCTTACTTTTTACAAAGCAATTCTTCCTGCATCCCCACGTCATACAAACATCAATGGGTCTACTCAAGCTTTCAGTGCAGGACTAACAAAAGAGGTAACTGCTAGGAGAGTCTTCTGAAATAAAAGGTTATTCTGAGACCTGTGTATGAGAAAATACCTCCCTCTGAAGGGTAAGGTATTAAAGGCACTTTAAAAGGGAGGCCAACATTTCGAACCCAATATTTTCTTTCTTTTCAGTGATAGATGACCTAATTCCTTTGGGTAAGCTCAGAGAAAGCAAACAGGAATAGGACAATTTTCCCTAGATGGGTAGTTTAGTGTAAGCGTCCTATATGAAAAAAAAAAAAATCAACTTAACCCTTCATGTACTGGAAGACAAGCTAAAGAATGTGTTCCTCTGAGAGTCTGCGCTCCAAGAAATCCTCCCATCTGTGTCAGGAGGGGAAAAAATATCCCTTCACACACGTGGCACTGAGCAATCTGTTCTTTTAACTTGTCCAAATACTATCTAGGTCCTTCTTGGAGCCTCATTGGCTGGGACATTTGTTTTCACATCTTATTCTTACCTTAAAGATAATTCAAAATTAATAGGATCTTTGAACTGTCTTTTCTAGTTCATGTTAACATAATTTTGCCTGAAAGTCCTAAGGGGAGATGCCTGAAAGCATTTTAGTGTGATAAAAATTATCTGAAATTTGGTTATAAGCAAAAAAGACTCCTGGGTGTTTTCTCAATGCGGTGCTGTGCCCTTTGATTGACTTCCTATAAACTGGGATGTTTTGCCACCCTGCAGGGGCAGACTTTAATGTGGAGATTTTTATCTGATAGAGATGCAAATAATTTCGGACCAGTGGGAAACGTTAGCCCCAAAGATTCTGGCATATGCCCTTATAGAATATTAATCAATTCGACAGCTAACCTAGCAATACTTGTCTAAAAGTCCTTTGTAATCTTATAAATATCCAGCGCCTCAAATTTTCATTGCGAATCAGCATTAACGTCTTAGTGGCTTCCTCATTAACTAATGAGAAGAAAAAAGTCTTTGGCATATGTGTTTATATTTGTAGGACAGTAGTGTTTTCTTTTACTTTTTGAAACTTAGACCATCACGCCAGGAAATAACACGGTCCCAAGGCCGGGGAATTTCTTCACGAGTCTTTCGTAGGATTCTCTGAATAGCATTCCATTTGTATCTCCCTTCTCTGCCCATGGAGCTTTTCTGAGAAGGATTCAATAGCTTCCACTCTTCCCCAGAAAATGTTCAACTGTATCTGCACATGCCAGGGCCATCTGGAAGGAACCCAGACTTCAAAGAAGAGAAAAAGAAGCAGAACAAAATTCGGTGGCTGTTCCCTCACGTAGAGACTCTGACGGCAGGATATCGGAGCCCTGATCAGAATCAGGTGATGCTCATGACCCTTACAAGCTGTCACTCAGAAGTCTGCTACCCGACCCTGTGGTCCTCCCAGTGCCGCCCCTTAGATTAGCCATCTGCCTAGAATGACTTGTGTTTGCCACATCCATCTAATGTAGCTTTTACCTGCCTGCCCCACTGGGACAGCTTTCCCCCGGGAGGGTTGGCATCACTGCCCAGGGACCATCTTTGTGCCTGCCCTCTGTCTGTTCATGTTAAGGCTTTGCTGGTCTCAGAATCACACAGGCTACTAGCACAACTTTTTCCAATGGTTGTTCATGATAACTTGCGTCTCTGACTTCACCTTTATCTACAAAACGTACTTCATGACTCATCATATGCCTCTTATTTCTTCTCCGTTTTTTCTTTCTGGGTCATCTTACCCTCTTAGGGCACCCAAACATATTCCAACTCCTATTATTTTGTATTGTTGACTAATTCGCCTCTTCTTTTCCAGATCAAGTCTCAGGGGCTTCCAATCTCCATGCAAAATAGGCAACTTAAGATACTTTGCTAAGTAGAAGAGTTACAGAACTAGGAGGAAAGTTAGTCTCTTCTCTAGGAGTCAGAAATGGCTGTAATCAGTGTTTCTGTCAGTCTGAATAGCAACATTCTAAACCTTCACCCAACACTAGCAGAGGTGATTAGGTGGGAGATGATACCAGCAGCTAAGGAAGGATCCCAGAGAAGGACCAGATTTAGTTGGAAGGTGGGGAGTTCAGCTTTGGAACAGTTCCAAGTGAGGTTCCTATGGAACATTACAGTGTCATGTGATGGTTTTCAAGACCTGGAGACCTTTGCTTTGATGCTGAAACTTTCTGCCCTTCCTCAATGATGGGGAAAAACTTGACTCTCATTTTGGCTTCAAGTCAGAGGAAACCATTTGCTTCTTTCTTCTTAAAGCCCTCCCCTTTGGCTCTGAATTACAAAGAAGTAGCCCTTTTCCAGGCTGAGGGTCTTATAAAATAACAGGAGTTATGAACTCCTGAGCATGATCCACTAACAGACTTCCCGCCTGTGCCCACAGCAGGCTGCCCCACATTTTGCAAGCATGCCTGCCCCATTGTGCGGTCTTGGCTGCAGTGGCCAGACATAAAGTTTCAGCTGCTGTTTCACAGCTTGGATTTTAAAGAGCCCAGAAGGAGAGATTGAAACCTGAATGACTAATGTGGCCATCGGATGCATCATCTATCACCCAAACGGTCTGCGTGGAGCGCTCGTTGCTAGAAAACTCTCCCAAACATGCTTTTTATATCTCACCCTCAACCAGAATGAACCACTCAACTGTACTCATCAACCAATCAGAGTGTGAAGATTTATACTGTTGGACCAGAGCAAATCAAAATAGTGTACGTTCAAAACCTGCATTATGGGCAGTGAAATTTCCCTAAGCTATTGTGTCTGGTCTTGTAAAAATGATTGCCTGGAGGATCTGGGACATTTCCTGGGCAATATTTAATTACGTAGTTTAGAGTCTGATAGTTAGATGTAGTTACTATGGCCAGACTTACTGACACCATTTTGACCCATCACAGACCAACATGCATAGAAACCTATATTGTGCCAAGAATCCTTCAAAAGTCATTTAGAGAGTAAACGTTTTCAAAAAACGAATTAGTGGAAAGATAAAGAAAGAGAGCCGGAGATTTCAGTATTAGTTTGAGCTTGACTCCTTCCTGCTCAGCCTTGTGCCTTGGGTAAGATCTGAGCCTTTGAGTGTGGAATATATAAGATGAGGCAGTTAAACTAAACACTCTCCAGGGCTCCTCTCCATCCTCAATTAATTCTTTTTTTTTTTTATTGAAGTGTAGTTGATCTACAATGTTAGTTTTAGGGTGTGCAGCAAAGTGACTCAGCTATACATATGCATACATATATATATTTCCTTTTCAGATTCTGTTCCATTATATGTTATTAGAAGAAATTGAATATAGTTCCCTGTGCTCTACAGCAGGTCCTTGTTGTTTATCTGTTTTACATCCAGTAATGTGTGTCTGTTAATCCCCAACCCCTAATTTATTCCTCTTTGCCCTTTCCCCTTTGGTAACCATAGTGTGTTTTCATCCTACACTTAATTCTATATGTGTTTCTATCTACTTCCCTTTAGGAGAAGGAAAAGGATAGGTCCCCATGCTTCTCCCTGCTCACCCCCCCAGCCCCAATCTAAGCATCGTCAGGGCCTTGTTCTCAGGTGGACCTTGGCCTGCACCATTGTGATGAGCTCCCTCCAATATTCCTGCTTCCTTAACAAGACATTTATTATAAAGGATACTTCTTGATTTTGGGCTGCCCAGCATCTGAGCATCTTTCCTCTCTTTGGAGAATTTTGTTACTTTCATAGGTCGCTGTGAGCCTTGATGGATCCTAGAACCTACCTCCCAGTGCAGAAGCTTCATACACCAGGTTCTTGCCCCAATGGACTCCCTTGTAGCCTGGATACAGACTTAGGATCCGTTGCCAGACAGACTTGCCACAGTGTAAACACTCAGTGACACAGTGATGCAGAGACGCCAGAGAATCCATGGCGTGACAGTGGTGGTTGCATACTGAGAAGGGGTGCTGGGAGCAACACCTGGGGCCTGGCTGGGTGTCACAGGGAGCGCAAGTGCCGGGGCTATGGCCGGACAGCAGCAATAGGGCTGTTCCCGGCAGACCAGTTCGTGTGATCTGGGGGCGTTGCTCCTAGTGATCTGCCAATACATTTAGTGTTCAAGTCCTCCCAGTGATTTTTGGAAGTTCATCTTGCAACATTTTAATACAGTCCTTTTACACTTATTTCAGCCAGACTCAGTTTCTTTGGCTTATAACCAAGTACTCTGACTTACATAGTTATAACGGGACAGAGAATGGGAAATGGGATTTCCTTATGACAGCCCTGTCCAGAGGCCAAAACCAGATAAAATCATGAAATCGCTGTGTTCAAATTTCTGCCTCTTTCACTAATCTTTGATTCTTCAAGAGCAGAGATGTGTCTGACCTGTCTCTACAGTCCTAGAACTAAATGTTGTCTCGCACAAAATGAGTTTTTTTCATAGAAGTATGGGCAAAGTGTGAATTGCTTTCAAAGGAGCCGCCTAGGGGATTCAAGAAAAGCTTATAACAAGAGTGTCATGTGGGTTGGATCCTAAAATAAAAGTAAATACATATGTCAGAGTAAATAGGTGAGTCTAGAAAAGGCATTCGGGTGGAGAGAAAATTGAGTGTAAAGACAGAATGGGGCATTCAGAGCAGGGCAATCAGTGTGGTGCCTGAGGACCACATCAGGGTGTCTCCTCTCCCATGGAAGGAGCAGTGGAGAGAACTTAGTGCTCCCGGGGAAATCAGCATGGCTCAGGAGAAGCGAGAGGAAAGAGTACTTTCACGCATCAGCACAGCTCCCAAGTTTGCAAATCTTAGCTTTAAAGAAGTGAGAGCCTTAACTGACTACATTAACACATCTAAAGGCAGAATTGGGACATAAAAGGTGGGTGGATCAGCCACAAATTAGCATCTGGTTTATAAATCAGTCTTGCTAGCTTGATTAATGGGAGACTGTCACGAAAAAAATAAATCTCTATTTTGATGATGATAAATTAAGATTTCTGAACAGGTGAGGCTCAGGAGCAGACTAAGGACAGAGGGTAACTCCCTAAGGAAATGTCATCTTGTGAGAGATGGCAGTTAGGAAACCCATAGTGCAGCATTTGGCCATTTGCAAAATATGCCTTTATTTTGAGCTTTTGTATTTTGCATGGCTAGAAAGTAGTGCTTCTGGAAGGAGGTGGTGTATGTGTACTGTGGGGTCAGAAGAAGAACGTGGGGGCTGGCTGGCTGAGGGACAGCAGCCCCAGGTATGTTTTTGTATCCTATGCTGGGCAAAGAGAGAAGCTTCCAGGCCATGGATTGCAATGAAAGCAATTAGAAAAATCACTTTCTTTCAATAAGCACTATTAGAGCAGATCCTGGAGATCATGGGTTTGGCAAGATGACAAAGGCCTGGCCTTGCACTCCAGGGGTTCTCAGTCTAGAGACAGACAAACACCCCAGAGCTGCATGACAAGGTCAACAGGAGATGCATCCACAAGACATGGAAACCAGATTGATGGATCATCTCTGGGAAAAGAGAACGAGAGGCCAGGAAAAGCCAGCTGACAGCCTTCCCATGGCCAGGCTCGGGTGGGTGGGTGCTGAATGGGACTGTGGCTGGTGGTTCAGGCCAGCTGGTCCGGCTCCACCTCCACCCCACCTCCTGGTACTGTGAGCTCTCAGCGCGGAACCTCCCAGGGGAGCTCTTGGGAAGATGAGCTTGCCCACTCTCCCTCCAGAGTTCTCTGGACCTACATTTCCCTGCTGGTTCAGTTGCCAACAGGCTTCCAGCCATTTTCCATCTTTCAGAAGTTGCTTGAAATTCTGTGCTAGCTGACAGCCAACCCCTGCCCCTTTCCCATTTTGGAGATGATTTTGGTTTCATTGGAAATTTCTTCAGTGTTAGTTCAATGGTTCTTTAGAGGGAGAAGGATGAAAGGGCTTGTTCAGCCTGCCATCTGAGCATCTCTCAGGAAGAGACAGGTGCCTTGTTAACCTCATCTTAAAGCAAGCTGACACCAAGATGCAGAGC
Source organism: Vicugna pacos (assembly GCF_048564905.1). Lineage (NCBI taxonomy): Eukaryota > Metazoa > Chordata > Mammalia > Artiodactyla > Camelidae > Vicugna > Vicugna pacos. Next base: position 56,670,398 of record NC_133001.1, read on the forward strand.
TAAAAACACAGAGCGGGGTTAGAGCCCGTGGTCTCCTCACTGTGCTTCCCCATGCCAGGTGGACAGGAACGGGGGGCTGAGGCCAGGTGCACCCAGGGGTGACGCGACTGCTGTGCCAGGGTGGGCTGCAAGGAGGTGCTGAGGGTGACGTCCTTCCAGGGGACCCCGAGGCTGGCTGGACATATGCCTTAGAGCAGCGGTTCCCGCACCTCGTTGAACATTAGAGATTTGAAATTCCACATGCACAGCCACATCCTGCACCGATTAAGTGAGAATTTCTGGAGGCCGGCTCCAGGCAACTGAAATTTTTTAAGTTCCTCAAGTGATTCCACTGAACCTATTTTGAGAACCAGGACTTGGCAGGATTTCCCAACACTGATGTGCCCAGGAAAGACCTGGAGACCTTGTTAAATGCTGGTTCAGATTCAGCAGGTCTCGAATGGGGCCTGCAAATCTGAATTTCTAACAGGCTCCCAGGCAATGCCGATGCGTCTGGCCCCAGACCACATGCTGGGTAGCCAGACCTCAGAGTGATTCCAGGTCTTTGGTTCCAGAATACACCTTTGGAGAAACTGACCTGGTTTCCTTGAAGGGTTCTGGGCGAGCCTGATTCCACCCTCAGCTACGCTGTGTCCCCCGCCCACTCTCCTGGTCCTGAGCATCAGAGCTGCTCATAGAGTTGAAGGCAGTTGGGAGCACTTCCTCCTACAGGTCCCACCTGGTCCAGCTCTAAGCTCAGCCCTGCAGCTGGGGAGGGTGACAGACATGTGCATGGTGGGGCAAAGCCATTTAGTGGGGAAATCCCTTCAGCTGAGAGTGAACAGAATCAAATTAGAAGAGGAACATTTCAGTCAGAAAGGAGGGAGGGTTTTTACCGTGGAATTTTATTAGACCAATGAACGATTTCCCTGGCAGTAGTGGCTGGTCACTTGTGTCATTTAAAAAGTCGGCTGAGATGATGTACAGGGGGTGCTGGCAGAGGGACAGATGAGGTGACCTAAGAGGTTTTTTATTGCTCCAACTTCTGTCACCAAATGAAACTTGAACAGCCTTTTCACATCTTAAACAGAGCAACGTAGAGCAATTATGAAGGTTCCATCCATTATAAAATGCCTGTGCTAATAGCACGTAAGAAATGTGCCGCTTGGGACCCACTGATCTCCAGTGAATGGGATTTGGATGGTTGGGTGGAAGAGGACTTGAAACACGGGGCAGGTGACGTAGGAGAGGGAAGGTGGGTGCAGGGTGGCCTGCGCTCAGGTCCCTACAGATCCTCAACACGACAGTGGGGAGGGGTAGGGGAGGGTAGCAGGGAAGGTAATGGCTTTTTCGTCTTCTCTATATCACTTTGCAAAACGATGCTACCATATGTGCTGTTATATTTAAATAGCAGATGTGGAAAACTCAAAAAGTGGGAAAGTGCCAAGGCAGGGTACCATTTGCAAACAGGTTTTCCAGGGAAAACCGACTTCTTTGCAAGGTCTGGAATTTATCGCATCCATTTAGCTTCTAACGACCGTGGTCTATGCAGCAAGGAGCGGTTAGTGGTTCTCTCTCTCTCTCTCTCTTTTTCTCTGGCTGATAACGGATGGAGCATGCAGCTCTGAAGAAGCCTTATGTGTAATAGGTTTTCACACTGTTAGGGAGCTGGGCTGGCCTCTTAGCAGTGTAACCGAAGTGGAAAAGATGGCAGTCCTCACTTTGCATCAGAGAGATGCATGAGGAGGGCAAAGCCTTTGTGTTTTCCTTAACAAGGTGAGGAACACACTCAGGAAACATGCAGGGAACGGACTGGACTTACTAATAAGAGAAGACCTGTTCTGCCCAACTCAGAATGTATAGATTTAATTCGGAGGCCGATCAGTTGTGGAAAACGCAGGCAAATGACAGATTTGGATTCAAATCTTGTTCCCACAACGTATTAACTGTGGGATTTGGGATACGTACCTCAAATGGACTGAGTCTCCAATTCTTGCTGAATGCAGCAGGAATAACCGTACACCCCCTTCAAGGTCGTGCTCAGAGTTCAACGTGATGGCATTCACATGAATCTTGTTCATCCTATACAAGCTAGTTGTCATTACTGTTAATTAAATATGCTTCATTAGCTCAATTAACCACTGGTTAATTATGAAGTTATTCACAAGTTTAAATCTGTATTATAATATGCTCATTCTGCATTATTAATATTGGTGCTTATTCAATAGTAACTAGAGAAACAGTTTAATACTCTAATGTCACATGAAATACCAAAAAATTAAACATCAGTGAAAAAAGTTTGAGAATAAGAAAAATTAGTCACTATCATTTAATCATTTATACGCAATGTAAGTAAAAGCGATCTCCATGCATGCGTTTAATAAGGTAAGGCTGCTTTGACCCCATGGGCATTTTAATACGTGTATTTTGTTATTTCAGATAAAAATCCCCTGGAATTATCATTAAGAAAAAGGTATTATGAAGTAATGCAGATGACAGAAATCCTCACCTCCTCCTTGACCTTCAGCCCCTCGCTAATACTGGGGTGACAGTTAGACTTGAGGAAGTGCCGAGAATGACATGGTGATTAGAGACTGGACGGTATGCAACTGAAAAAAAAATACAATCAGATTTACATACTGTTAATGAGTGTACATTTTACTATATTCATAGGACACCTGGTACTGTATTCATGGTACACATGACTGAGAAATTAATTTAGAAACAAAAACTGAATGGCTTGTTTTAGATTTAAAGTAGGTGTGCTTGTCCCAGTGCCCACAGTGACAGAACTCACAAGTGTTGAGGTTGAACTAAAGCTTGTGCCTGGTTAGATGACTCCAGCTCTTTCCTTTGGGACTCACTGTTCCAAGGAAGAAGGATGCTCCCTGCCTCCTCTCTGGGGAGCCCGCCGTGCCACATACAAAAAAAAAAAAAAAAGGACACTATACGCAAGAGCATTGGGGGTCATGTCTGAAATTAAGTTATGTGCTTTGAAATTGTTTCTCTCCGTGTTTCCCCACTGCCCCTACCAGTTGGCTCTTTATTAGAAAAAGTCAGAAAGACTAGTCATAACTTAGCTTGGATTTTCAGAATTTAGTTTTGATTATCAGGAGCCAAAACCTGAAGGAATTAGCATCCAATATATCTCCAAAGAATAGGATTTCATAGACTGTGGACATAACTGGTCCCTTTTCTCTTCTGTATCCCACCTGTATCCCAGAGAAAGGGAATCTAAATGCTGCACACACCAGCTGAGCTAGTCAGATTTGTTCCGAAGAGCTGGATTCAGGCAAGAGTTAGACTGGGTGTGGGTTTTGCACTGTCTGCTCACTTCAGATTCCATCTTAGAAAGGGGCCAATTGGGGTGTTAGTCAATAAACGTCCCTCAGTGTGGGGGACCCAAAACAAGGGAACCTATATCTTACCTTTACAGAATCTAGCCTAGGGACTCTTCATGGGCTCCCCCAGCCAGACTGGAACTGAGCAGGAAAGGCTCCCAGGATCACCCAGCTCGGCATGGGGGGGAGGATCACAGATTTTCCAACATGTCTTAAGCCTTCATTCTTTACCAGTGGAGATAAGAGCCAATGAAAAGGCATTTTGGGTACCCATGTCCCAAAGCAGAGATCATGACAGTTCAAAGGTCATAAAAGGGGGTGCAGGGGGTCTAAGAGCCCCATTCAGAGGGACTTCAGAGGAGGGCACAGCCTGACCTCAACAGGATGGCCCTCCTCCACCTGTCCTGTGAACCGTGAGCCTACCAGGAGTGCTGTTAACCCCGGATGAAGGCAGGAAGGAAGGGGGAAAATATCTGAATTTACAGATCGACAGAAAAGAGAAATTAGAAGTGACCAAATTTTCCTTAAACTGGTAAAGATTACTTTTCTGTGATAGGTTGAAATGTGAGCCCAAGATGGGCAGTAAGATACACTGTAAAATAAACAAAGAAACAAACAAATAAATAAAGTCATATTTCTAATTACTTGAGTCCATGATTTAAATCCACAGCCACATAGCCACACACACACACACACACACACACACACACACTAATGCCAGAAGAATTGTTGGAGATAATTTTTGCTGGAGGGACTATGGGGAATTAAAAACTCGGAGCTTCCTCCACGTTAGAAATGCTTTTTGGAGGAGAAGGATGTGAGTTGGCAGTGGGCAATGTTTGAAGAGGGAGGCATGGCAGGAACATTGCAAGAGTAACGGAAGATGTGGATAAAGCATCCTTGGGGTGAGGGTGAGGGCTGTCAGCTTGGATAGAACATTCATTGGAAAGTGAGCTGGGGGGGTGGATGGAAAAGCAAACGCAGCCAGTTGGCCCTGAGACTCCAGTGATGAAGACCCCTCCTCAAAATGCGTAGAAGTGCTGAGTGACACACAACAAGACAGGTTTTTTTGTTTTGTTTTGTTTTTTTAATATTGAGGGGTGCTCAGAAGGAAGAGAAGAACATAGCTGAACAGCAACACCCAAGAGAGTGCAAAGCCCACGCTGTGGAGTTCTGTTGGCCCCATGGAGCCCAGGGAGACGCTGGTGAGATGTGGGTCCTGGAAGCTGGTGGCTCACATAGACATCACAGGTCTTGATTTGGGTCAAGTGGAGAGAAGAAGCTGGAATCCATGTAAAAAGACAGGATCTGGAGAGGATCAGTGTTTCAACGGGATGTACTGGAAAAACTACATGTGTGGCCTGAAGAATCTAAAAGGAAGCTCAGCATCCAACCAGGGCTCTGGACAGGAGTGAGATGTCTCTGCTAAGGCATCAGATCTGTGACTCATCCAACGCCCACAGCGGACAAAGATGCAGGGAAGTTTCCATAACACCTTGTGCAGGACAGTTCCAAGGTGGGCCCACAGCAAACAGGAGTGTAAGACTGCTCTGCAGAGCACTTTACGTAGGGCCTGTGGGACACCCCAACAAGACCAAAGCCTGCTGAAAATGGCTTAAGTGAGAAAATCACACGCCCCGTGGGGAGATGAACCACTGTGACGCGCTGCCAGCCAAAGCAATAAACACAAAATTTCCACCCTGGGAACTAAAACAGAACCACATGAAAGAAGCCATAAAATAAAACATTGAAGGTGATTAAAAATATTTAAAAAAATAGAAATCATAATGGTCCATGGATACCATGATGTGAGGTGAATTCTGAAAACAAATCAAATGACACTTGAAATTAAAAAAAATATATATATATATATAAATTAAAAACACAAAAGCAAAACAAAAAGCAGATGACAAGAAAACCCACAATGCCGCGGTCCACGCGCTGAGATAAGTACTCAAAGGCTGCCGTACAGAGGTCCAGTCTCAGCACTAAAAGCACCCAGGAGAGCTGGGAGGATTTCCCAAGAACAGAGTGCCCTGTGACCTAGTCTTACAGCACTTAACAGAAAAACCGAAAGTGGCTGGGACCTATTTTCACCCTCGTTTCCAGCAAGCAGGACCCGTGGTCTATACTCGCAGTGCGAGTGAGCTTCTGAGGTGTCCCGGGCACAGCCTCACTGCCCAGCCCCGAAAGGCAGGAGCTGGGGTCTCTGCTGGGAGGCCAGTGATCGCAGCAATCAAACCATTTCTCTTTTCCTACCTCTGCGTTCATGATTTTATGTGATTATCACAAATTCAAACTTTATTTTGGTTTATCCGTAATCTTCCGCCTGTTGTGTTTCTCTTTTTGGCGTCTGGACAGAACTGACCTCACATGGTTCATGCCTCCCCACGCTGCTGCTCAGACTTTCAGAGCCCATCAGAATTTCCAGGATATCATGTAGCTGCTCACACAGTTATCTGGGTACATCTCAGAAAATCTACCACAGTTCTGATTAAAAAAAAAAAACTTTCCGTATAAAACATGTAATCAGCACAGCATCTCCGTGAGAACTTTGTGCTAGAAGAAATTTTTTAAAATTTTATTTTAATTTTTTTTGTTGGGGGAGGCAATTAGGTTGTTTGTTCGTTTGTCTGTTTGCTTTTTTAAATTGAGGCACTGGGGATTGAACCCAGCCCCTCATGCATGCCAAGCACGCACTCTACCACTGAGCTCTACCCTTCCCCTGTGCTAGGATATTGTTAAATTTATTACTTGATCAAGAATTTGTGTACATTTACATAACATATTTAATACACATATTTATACATCTATATATAGTATATATTTTTTATTCTGAATGGGTAAAGATTATTTTTAGAAAATAAGTTCCTCTGGTCTTAGATTCCAGTTACATAAAGGGGGTGGTTTCTGATCCTTCTGGGGACTACATTACCTGAAAGCTCTTGTCCCTAATTCAGAGCCTTGTGATACTTCAAGTGTCTTTGCTGTGTGCTGGGATTACGTGAGTTAGCGAGAGAAGTTCCATGATCTCATTTAACAAATATTTAAAAAATGTCTCCCATGTGTATGAAATGCAGGGCATTCCAGGTTGTCAGGAGTGCCCTAAGCCCTTGATGCTCATTATGTCCTCTGTCCTTCACAACGATCCTAATGAGGGCTGTTCACTGGCACCCCTCGATTTAGGGGTAAGAAAACTGACGCTTAGCAAGGTTAAAGACTGTGTCCTCAAGTCAGGCAGCTCATACGTGGTGAAGCTGGTGTGTGGGCCAGGTCTGTCCAGTTCAAGGTTGTCTGTTTCTCAACGTGGCAATTTCAGACAGGGTCCTTCTTTGCTGGAGGAGGTGGTTTGGATGGGGCGGTCCGTGCATTTGGGATGATAAGAGGATCTTCCATCTCCATTCACGAGATGTCAGTGGCACCTCGCCACCCTCCCCAGTGTGACAACCAAAAGTGTCTCCAGGCATTGCCAGGTGTCCTGGCGGGGGACAAACGTTGCTCAAGTTGGGAACCACTGATTCAATTCCATAGTCCAGCTTTGACCACTGTGCAGTGTTTCAGCTCATGAGAAAACAAACTTCACCTAAGAAATTCAGCCTGGTAGAAAACTCATTTCTCCCAACGTGGGTCTCGAATTGATGAGTGACCTCTCTCGTGATATGTCCGGGGAGAGGAGAGAGCAGCAGAAGGTGTGATCACGTCTACTGGCCTGCTTGGCCTCCACCTGTAAAGCAGGTTTTCCTTCTCGGGGAGGATAATTTCGTTCCTGCCCTCAGAGAAAGCACTTTCTTCCCTCTCCCATCAAGTAACACGCTGATCACGATAGGAATCTTCCCATCGGCGTTCTGAACGTCTGGTGATGTCATTCGTTTGTCTTCATGCTCCAGACTGCTGCCTTTCCCTTTTACAACTGCCTCGATGTCTCCCCATCATTCCATAGCTGGCACCAAGCGGGGGAAAGGCAGCTTGAGAAATGCCTCCTCTTGCTTTCAAGTTAGCGTGGAGAAGGATGGAAGTTTACATGAGTTGAAAGTCTTTCCCTGAAATTAAACGGCAGTGGCTTCTCCTCAGTTGTCCAGGGAGGAACCAGACGTTGCCAATGATCTCTGTCCAAATTGGTCATTAAGGGGGTCTCATGCAAAGTGAATATTACCATCAGAAACTGCAAATTTTATTGCCACGTGGGCCGGAGAGCCCGTGATCTGCATTCAGGTGGAGCTGCAAAACGGCCGTGGCAGAAAGTCGGTCGTTTACCAGGGCTTAATGACTAATGCCCCACCCAGTCTGAATGAGCAAGACTTATGACGGAACTGCTTTGTCCAGCTGAGCTCCCTGTTCCCCAAGAAATCACAAAGCCCAGTGGCAGTGAGGGACAGTGATGCCTGTGCCTGCTGCTCAGGGACAACCTTGTCCTCTGCCTCAGGGGGAAGGGGACTGGACAGCCCACCAGCTCTGGATCTGGGTTAAACTTACATCTCAAGAACTGATGCTTGAGGGTCGCCTTCGACAGTCCCGGTCAACTCCCACTTCACTACTGTCAAGGCTGAGGGATTGACCCACCTATTCAGGCCAGATTCCAGCTCATTCATTCTTACCCAGAGGGGTGACGCGGAGAAGGCTCACATGAACTGAGAGGCACTATATTGTAGAGATACCATAAGAGCTTCCATACTGAAGTCAGACCGCCCGGCTCTGCCACTGGAGAAAACTTGAACAACATCCTTAACCTCTCTGCATCTTGGTTTCCTCGTCGCTAAAATGAAGACAACTAAGAGCACTTCCTTTGTGGAAAGCTGGGTAGGACTGAATGACTTAAGCCATGTTCTTAGAACATTTCCAGGCTCGTGGAACGTGAATGGTTATCATCATCATTATCCCATTACGGTCATCAATTTGTTTGTTATTTTGAAACTGGTGCTCTCCAACAATGTGAAGTCATCTGCTAAACACACAGGCCTGGAGGTTTTATGGCTTCACTTGTTTATTTATTTGCTCACTGTTAATCAACCATTGGTATATTCACTTAGTCTTCTCTCCTTATTCGTCGATAAATACACATCCTCACTGAGCGAGGCTCTGCGGACACAGAGGTAAGAAAGAGCCCCTGCCTTCCTACCTTTGCAGACTTCAGAGATGGGTGGGAAAAGCCAGCATGGATGGGATTGGATGCCCTGAGCTATGTTAGGAGCTGACGTAGAGGCACACTGGCCGCCATGGGGACACGGAGGGGCCACAGTGCCTTGTGGAAGCATTGATCTAGATGGACTCTTTGGCACCAGAAGCCAGAGCTGTATTATTTTATTCCACTCATTAGAACAAATCCATGAAGGGCATTTCATTGTCGCCATTCTACAGAGGAGGAAGAGGAGGCTGTAATTCTCCACACCACCTATGCGTAGAGGAACTGCAGTCACACCCAGACCTGGGCTCCACGCCCAAGGTGCACTTCCTCATGAAGCCTCCAGGTTGATGAGGAGAGGTGGACACTCATCACAAACTTGCTCCAAATTAGAGACTCATATTCTTTTTGTTTCATAATCCCATTCATAATGAGCCGTCTCTTCAATAATTTTTCAACAGGCAACACTGAATGTTGAATTCAGAGACCCACCATCACCAACCGTCCTTCCCCTGGTCTTCCTAGGGTTGGCCGCTGCTGACAGTACACAATCCAGTCCTCCAGGTCTTTTTTAGGTATTTACAAAATGCATGAACATGCCCATATATACACAAATCACTGTTAATCACACAACTGACTTGGGGAGTTTATGACTTGAAGGACAAGGTGGTATCTCTCCACATTTCTTTTACCAACTTAACGTTTCCATGGGACCAAAAATTATTTCTCTTTTTCACTTTCTTTGGCAATGGTATCCTCAAGCAAAAGAGCAGGAGAGCATCATAACCCGAGGGCTTGGCCAGGTTGAGCTGTTTGTGAGGGCAAAAGCACCTCGTGGCCCCTATGCTGTGTGTTCAGTAGTCCCAAGAACACATCTCCAGGGAGCAAAGGACACCTGCCGTGCAGAGGTCTGCTCTAGTGGAATTAATAAATAACCCCTTTGCTTCCATTTGATGCCACATACCCTTGAGCCAGGTGGCAAGCTCACGATGGCAGCCTTTTTTCCTGGAATGCTTCGGTCTCCAGCCATGGGAGGTGATCCACTAGGGGGGCCTGCACCTGTCAGATGTGAGTGGTTGCCATCGATGGGACCATCCATCCAGGCTGGCTGGAGCCTTAAGTGCATGTCGTAGAGGAATGGACAAAGGCTTCCCAGACCAGATGTTGCTGCTGGAAGCAAGGAAACCTCTCTCTGCCTGGCGCTGCTGGGGCCCAGCTGGGCACACGAGCCAGGCTCCAGCCACACACATGCCCTGGGCTCCGGCCCCTTGCAGGTAGCCGGGCGTGCAGAGGCCAAGAGATGAAAGGCTGTTCTCCAGATGTCCCCCGCTAAGGATGAGACAGCCTGTCCAGAAATGTCATGTTTGGCAGCTGCTGAAAACTGCCTCCTACTGCTCCTGGCTCACGGCTCCTACAGGGCAGGAAAGATGCTTGCAATATAGTCTCCTAAAGACATGGCACTAAAGGGAAATTTTGGCTTCACTCATATTGATTCTGAGCTGACGATGTGACGTGCTTTCTTGGTATCTCGTTAATGGCATTTTATGATGTGATGAGAACCATAGTTATTCTGCTAAAATGTCTCTCTGATCATGTCATCCACTCGTGGCTTCCTAGGTGGTGGGTATCAGGATGGAGCTCAACTAGTCTCCATGGCTTTAGTTACAGGACTGAACATTCCACACACTCTCGCGATCCACTTGGAAATGAAGTGTAGCTTTTTGATTTTCTTCCTTATGAGCCCTCGCCCTGCTGGGCGGCAGGAGAACCGAAGGATTTGCCAGTTGATGAGTTTGCAGGCTCTTCTAGTCTGAACACAGACTCCTCATGGAGGAAATATTAGCTTTTAACAAAAATTCAACTCATGCATCTTTCAGTGGCTACTGTCAGATACTGTGGTGCCTTGTAAATGCCCGGATTTCTCCAGATGCACTTTCTAGCCCTTCTCCCTGCGACGGCACCCGGGCGAATGAGGACAGCCACTTGTTCTCGTGGGAATCGGGGGGAAGAGGGAAGGAGGGGGATTCGTGAAGCCTTATCTGGATCTTGGCTCTGTACTGCTTCGGAGCTTTTCTGGTTTGTTTCCTGGACTGGTGACCACAAGAGAATCTGACTCTTAGAAAATATTTTAAAACTAACATATATACACATATGTATTCATACTTATATGCAACACACACACATGTGCGCGTGCACACACGTCTGCCTCCCTTGACTTCTCAGCACCCCCTGTCTCTCCAGCACTGGCCCCGTCTTCCGCTCTCCTTCTCCCTTGATTCGGGCTTTAGATGCACTGATTTTTCTCAGAGTTGCTCTGTTCTCTTCTGCCGCTAAGACTTCATGGCTGTTTTTCCCCTTGTCCCAGGCTAACGGCTTCTCACCCTCCAGATCACACGGCAGTAACCTTGTCTGGGTTTCCTTTCCGGGACCAGAGGAGGCTAGGGATGGGCTACATCCCTGTGTGGCTGTGTCCTCAGGATGCCCCATCTCCTGCCTTGTTGTCGCTGTCTGTGTCATGTCTCCGTTAACTGCTGGAATACAGGGGCCACACACGTTTCTGACTTGCATTGCCCACGCCTGACATGGGGTGACCTGAGGACAAATGAATAAATAAATGAAGGAACAGACACGAGCCACAGAGAAATTTCCTACAGATGACCCTGGGTATCTAAACACTGCTCAAGAGAAGGCCTTCCAGGTCTTTTTGGCACCAGACCCTACCTGTCAGCTGGAAGGATGCTCCCTCTGGAGCAGGATGAAGGCCAGTCCCTCCAGGTTGGACCAAGGAGGGTCAGCGTCAAAGTGGGGATGAGTGTACACAGCACAAACCCAGCAGCGTAAGCAAGGCCCCTGGGGGAGGGGGCAGCTGGGACTCCCCACGACGTGACTGGGGTTCACTCTGCACAGCCTGGTCACGGCTCCCTGAGTGGTACCATCCCATCCCAGCCACAAACCTATTATCGTAAAAAGTCTGATTGGAAAATGAGCAGCTTTCGTGACAGGCGTGGACACACGTGGACCCCGCGGCGTCCTTTTCCATTCTGTACTTCTCACGCTCCTGGAGAAAGTGCGTCATGATAATCACGGAAAACAGAGCAAGGACAATGGTGTTCCGGCCTGTGCAAACCAGGCGTCACACGGCCAGGTGGGCGCTCTCACAGCCGTGGCTGTGCTTCCTCACATCACAGCCCTCGAAGCAGGCATCACGCTTCCTCGTCTCGGATAAACAACCCATCTCAGAGCCCCGCACCTCACATCTGAGTGGCCCAGCTGGTACCCATCAGAGCCGGGCTGAACTTCTCAGGGCCCACGGGCCCCAAGCGCTTGCTGCTCCCCACTTCCCACGCCGATCTCTAAGTCACCCCTCGTAGTAACCCAGAGAGAACCCCAGAGTCAATAGTGGCGAAGTAGGGAGGGTTCACCTTTCTATTTTAATGGGAATCTGAGCCCCCAAAACCAGAGCAATAATGCTGGTCAGCGCTCCCTCTTCTCTGGAGAAACGAAACTCAGTTTTCACTATTAATTCTCCACCTCTGTGATAGAGAAATATGACACAATAGAGAAAAAAAGGAAAAAGACAATAAGTGTTCACCCCCTCCACAGCTGACTCAAAAACTTCCACAAGTGCCCTGTATTTATAGCCGGAGAGAGGGGCGCGGGGAGAGACAGCTGCCGGCTGTTATTTCGAAGAACTTCAGGCTTCTAACCAAAATAGCCTCTGAACTTTTGAAACTCCCATTCTAATAGTCTCCAGGAGGCGTGAACCGATATCCTAGAATTTGAGATGGTATTTTTAGTCTTGAGATAATGTGTGCACTTTCCTCCCTCCCTTCTTCACTATCCTCTCCTGCTCTGTTAAGCTATGCTTTCTAGAGAGGGGAGGGTCTCCTGCAGGACCAGTGCTGAGTGAAGTGTGGATTAGAGCTCCACTTAAAAGAAAAGGAAGGAGCGGGGATGGTAGAGCTCAGTGGTAGAGCATGTGCCTAGCATGGACGAGGTCCTGGGTTCAGTCCCCAGTGCTTCCACTAAAAATAAATTAATTAATTAAAATATTTAAAAAAAAAGAAGAGAAGACCTCAAAATATTTCAAGTTAAAGCAATGCTCTGTTGAATCAAGAAATAATTTCAAATATGCTCATCAAATTAAAAAAGAAAGGAAAAAGGAGCGCTTGTTTTTAAGCTTAATAAAAGTGCTTATTAAAATAGATTTGCAGATGCTGAGGCCCATATGCACACGGCGTATCTCTGTTCCCTATATGAATATATTAAGCTCAAAATGTTATCCGCCATATGCACATATCTTCCTTTATTAAGGCGGTACTCGCGATAAGATTAAGACGAATCACACGAAACTAAATCCACTGATGACCGTCTTCAGCCAGGAATGCTGGCATCACACTGAATTCTCCCCCCTTCTTGACTCCCACGTGTAGCCAGTCAGCAAGGCCTGCTGGTTCTATGCCAAAACTGTCTCGGATCTGCCCCCAGGTCCTCCTCCGCGGCCATCACTCAGCCCGGGTCACTTTGAGCTCCTGCCTGAACCTCTGAAGCCGCCTTCCAACCCATTACTTCTCTTCCACTCCTGATTCCCTCCGCCCCATTGTCCCCAAATCAGTAATCCTGGTGGCAGTGAGTGCTGCCTGTTTGTGCTCTCTGAGGGTCAGAACTCCTGATTTTGGCACTGACCCCGGAACTGCCCCTTGGGAACTGTCCCCCTCCACCGCCTCAGCCTTAGTGGGGCTGCTGATTGAGAAGCCCTCCCACTCCTCCCGTTGCTGAGGCTGGGGGCACGTGGCCGAAGCTAGACCGTGAGATGCTTAGTCTGGAGCTGGAACCTGGGGCCAGGGCTGCAAGAGCGAAGGGAGAAGCTGAAAGCTGAGGCTCCATCCCTCCTGCTGCCCAGAGTACCCTGGTCCTCAGCCTTTGTAAGTGCTCCTTGTTCAGAGATTTTTCTCATTTCAGATTTATTTTATTTACTCAGAACTGATTTCTTTTGTTTGTAACAAAAAGCTCTAACTGATCCAGGGGTCTTTCAGAATACAGAGAGGAAACATTGTTTCCCTATTCAATAAATGAATGGCTTCCCCATGCACAAGAAAGTGCAAGTATTCCCATGGTGCTGGGTGCTCTGGCCCTGCCTGTGCCCTCCGCGGAAGATGTGATGATCAGATGGCATCAACGGCTTCTACCAAATTACACAACTAACAACACTAAGCGACAGAGCAGAGACTGAAATGTTTCTGACTTCACAATTGTATCAGCTGGGATTCTCCAGGGGGAAAGAACCAATAGAATAGATCTGTATGTGTGTCTGAATGCCTGCAGTTAAGGAGGCCAGGAAACCCTATGACCCGCCCTCTGCAAGTCTGAGTACCGGGAAAGCTGGTGGTGTGACTCAGTCCGAGTCCAAAAGCCTGAGAACAAGGGGCACGGATGTCGGGGGGCGGGAGAAGGTGGATGTCCCAGCTTCAGCACAGAGCAAATTCGCTTTTCCTCCAGCTTTCGTTCTGCTCCAGCCGTCACTGGGCGGGACGGTACCCAGCTGCATTGGTGCTGGAGCTTGTTTTTCACTCATTCTCCTGCTTCAAACACTAAGTGTCTTCTGGAAATGCCCTCACAGACACACCCAGAAATGACGTTTATCAGTCACCTGGGCATCCGTTAGCCCCATCAGGCTGACACGTTCAATTAACCATGGCCAAAATCTTCCCTCTTTTCTTCATTTCATAAGATATTTGGTCTCTTTTTCTCATGAACATGTTCCCGAGGATGAGAACACTGCAGGCTACACTCAGTTGTACACATGGCGGGTCTTGTTTTCGGAGCTCTGGAAGAATTTATATTATCTTTCTTCTATCAAACTCAATGGCGGTCAAATGGCCCCAGAGTCCAAATTCCTTGAAAGTTTACCTTAATATCAAATGACTTGTTTAGTTTGTGTAACATTTTTAAAGATGCTGTGTAAATCTTTTTAATTACATGGAAAATTATGTTTGTGACAGAGAGATTATGGAGGAATTAGTTCAATATGGCCCCATTTGGGGGTAGGAAATAGGCATGGCAGAGAGCTTGTCGCAGACCATCAAATATTTGTCCCTCGGAGTGAAAGGGCGCTGTGAAATCCTCCCACACTTACCGTCCCTAGTGTTCCTTTCTTGGATACGTTATTTGCAACAAATTTAAAGAAGACTTTACAGGAACCAAGGCTGGGAACAAAGTGGGCCATGTCTCACTCGTTTCGCTTCTGCCAAATAATCTGTAAATTATAGTCCATTGCTGTGTTTTCATTAATTGCACATATTCTTTTTCATTTGGCTGCAAATTCCATCACTTTGGCCAAAAATGTGTACTTCTGCGACAGCACGAAGTAAGCACTTTGAAAGGACAAGCAGTTCGGAGAGAGTAGGTAATTATACCAAGGAAACCAAATGCAAGAGGGGAATAAAGCCCCCGGGATTGAAAGGAGAGAAAACGATTAGACGCAGTGAAGTCACCTTACAGCGTCTTAAAGAACCAGATGGCCGGGCGAGAGTGAAGGGCCACGTGTGCTTGGCCCCGTCCCTCCCCCTCTTACTTCGTGTCTCCACGTCTGTGCGGTGGGATTCTTTCCTTCCAGTCTCCTTTCTCTAGGACCAGGTGAAGCAGAAGCAGCCTCACCTGAGAGCTGCGGCACAGGACCCACCCCGGAGGCGCTGGGTCATCTCTGAGCACCTTCTGTGCGTGTCAACTCTGTGCCCTGCATGCACGACTGTGTACTTCTCTCCGTTACACTCAGTGTTAGCCGTTATTGTGACCACCTTTTTCTCCGAAGTGAAAATTGAGTTAGAAACTGTCATGGATTTTCCCAAGAATTCACTGATCAAGCCGACAGCATCAGGGTTTCAGCCCGGGGGGTCTGCCTCCAGGGCTGGGAAGGCACAGTACTTGAGTCCTGAATGCCGCCCTCTGCTTTCATCAAAGATCGCCAGAGACAGTGCGGGGCTGCTGGATGGCTTGGGGAAAGTGCCCCAGTTCATTCTCCCAAAGAAGATTTCAGATCAGCGTGTTTCAGATGACGAAGAGATGAAACTCCTGTGCTTCTGCGGGGGCGGGTGGGTGAGGGGTGGGGAGAGGTGGGCAGGGCAGCAGGACGACTTTCTATCTTGATTTTGCTGTGTTTGTCCAGACTTGCCAAGTAGAGTTTACCTTAACAGAGTGAATTTTATTCTATGTAAGTTATACTTTAATTATAAAACTAGAAATAAACATCTCATGATTACTTTTTTTTTTTCAGGTACAAAACCAGAGCTGGCCATCAGTGGCTTTGCTATTGAGCAAAGTCTAAGTCGAATTCCCATAAAGGATGGAACCATCACTTGTTCAGACTCACCCCTGAGCTTGGACACCTTTGCAAACTCAGTCTTATTACAAAAAGATAAGATTTATAGTTGGTTAAAAGCAAACTTAAATCCTCTCCTGTGTAGTCCTAGTCATCCGAGAGAGAAGAACCTTTTTTTTTTTTTTAATTTAAACAAACTATTTGAGTTACTTCGGATTAGTCGACTGGGGATGTTTTGCAGGACATCACTTCCCCATATTTAATCACACAATTAAATGTATTTTAATAGAAAGCGAATTTGTAGTTTCTAAACAATCAACGCCCTGCTGGGGAAGAGCTTGGGGAGGAGTGGAGAGGCTCTCCTTGATGCTGTACACTTCACGGCGTGTACACGGCTCACCCCACTGTACCAACAGAGGGGAGAAGTGCCACTGTACGTTGCTACGGAAATTCTCGCTCCTTCTAGAAAGATCAGAGCAAGAGAGAAAGACCAACAATATCTGAACTTTTCAGACATGTTGGATCTTTATTGCTCACTAAGAGTGAAACCTGACTGAAAAAGCAAATGTGTGCGCGCAACTTCCAAACGCTCCAGGCTAGGGGACCTGAAGCAACACGGACGGCTCTCAGGGTGACTATCGAAGGCTACATGGGTTTGCTTCTTGTTGGCATTCACTTCTACGGCCATGCTGAGGGCTTTCCTTCCTTAAGACCTTCTCACATCTTATCAGTGCAGGTTTGGGTAGGAAAACAGAGCCGCTGTAAATATTCCGGGAATAAACAGGCTTACCCTGGACCTCGGGGCTCACATGACGGGGCTCACATGACTACTGGGAGATCTCAGGAAGGCGAGCTTCAGCTGGGAGATGAAGGCAGACCTGGAGGCCTCAGCCTGGGACAGGGAAGGTGGGCGTTCCCAGCGGCATACTGGAACATACCATGTTTCTCAAAAGTGCCTGAGAAAGCGCCTGCTAACTGCCTCGGTCTGTAGCAGCCAGGCAGGTGTGACCTGGAGGTCTGTGGAGCAGCCTCTGCTCTCAGGTTTGATGGAACCGCCTTTGGAGAATCATGGAGTTAAGATCCATGTGGTTTTGACAGACTCCGTCTTGGACCACACAAGGAAAGGCATCCTGGGAGAGTCCATTGTCCCCAACTTCCCCGCCCATTGCAGAGGGGGCTTCGGTGGGCAATGCCTTGCAACAGACCATCCATTGCACGGTTGCTGTTTCAACTTCCTGGAACGCTGTTCCTCTCGCTCCTACCCTTCAGGGCCCACCTAAGTTAGTGCAGCCTTCCTGGACAACTCAATCTAAAGCCGGTCCTTCCTAATTAATCTCTCATTAAACCTAAATTTTTTTCTCATGGTGCTTATTGAAATCTGTGAGATGTGATCAGCGGTTTTACTGTTTGCCGTCTATCTCCACAACAGAATCAAAGTTTCCATGAGGGCAAGTACCAAACCTGCTGTGTTTGCAGCTCTGTGTCTTACTCCTAGCACAGTACCTATCAACAAATGTAGGCTGATTACATTTCCCAATGTTAGCTTTTCTCTGCGGTGTTCTGAGGCCTTTGTAAATGACTCTTTATCACTTACAAGGTATATGTACTCATCTGAAAAATAAAAGAGGAAAAGAAGAACTACTAAACATCACTTATTTGCAAAATAGTCTTCCAGATACTGTGGAAGGGGGCATGCAGATGCTAAATAGAACGTGGTTCATGTCTGGCTTTTAAACAATTTAGTCTTGAATACATTGGTTATGACGTAACTGGAAAACGCGCTCCAAGAAAGCCTTTTACTCTTTCCTACTGAAGTTTGATGTGACCTCGACGTCTCATAGAGGAATATAATCCTTTTACTTGTGTAGTTTCTACAACGGTCCAGAATATGGGGCTTCTATTAGCTTCCAAGTTTGGGAAGAGGATATACGAGCTGCGAAATTTGGAATTGATCTGTGCAGCCAGGGTTTCAGACCAACATGAATATTACTGCCCAGGAAAAAAAAAAAGGTGTTTATAAAAAACCCCCCGGTGGTGCCAGCTTGCTGGGTCTTGAAGCTGCGTATGACTATTTCAGACTCAGCTGCAGTCACATTTAGTTAGTTCTTGACTTGTGGCGAAAAACAAGAGTGTATGAATCTCTTCTTCGGTTTTTGGATAATACTGCAGAAATACTGTAATTTCAAGATTTTTCTTTCCTGTAAGAGTGGGGGAGATTAGAAAAAAAAGCCTTTCTTCAGATGTGGTGTCACGGCGTCTACCCACCAGGTTAGATGTCTATCTAGTTAAGAGGGGGATTTTAATTAAAGAACATAAAATTTAAATGGTTTGGAAAATGTCAACATGGTTTCCTATTTTGAGTCCAACACAGATGATAGAACAAGAGGGTATAAATGAAAATTAAAGAAAAACAAATTCAGAGCAGATGTCAGGAAGTGTTTTTCTTTTTTTTTTCCACGCAGAGAATCATAAATGTGTGGAATAGCTTACCAGGCAAGATAGTTAAGGCAAAAAGAGGAAGGTCATTAAATAAACAATTAGATTGCAAATAGACTGCAAAACAGTGAGATGTGGCGAACCAAATGGTCTGTCTCTTCTTCAGTGTTTGGATGTTTTTGGATGAAATGAAATCTTTGGCCATCCCTCAAGCCTCAAATGTCTAGATCATGCAAAGAGAACTTGCAAATATTCCAGTGTCTTTATTTCTGCGCTTCAGATGTGAGATTGTTTCATGTCTGTCATGTTGGAGATTTTCACGTTGGAATTCTTCCCCTCACGCACATGTGCCTCAGGAGAAACACGGAGTGTGAAAGCATTCAGTTCCAAGTAAGAGACTGAAATGATGGATTAGAGATGGACGAAGAGCTGCAGCCACTGCCTTGATTAAATCACCAGACTTCATCTTAACACTTTAGCCAATTATGCTTGTGACTGTTCGTGCTGAAATTAGTAACATATTGATAAAACATCCTCTAGTCATGCTTTATTGTGAGGTTGATGTGCTCCCACCAATACAGGGCGTGTCCTGCATTGAATGATTTTGTCTTGTGTCTTACATTGGCTCTGTCAGGAAGTCCTAAATGCCCTGTATTCAGCATTTATCAGTAAAGTACAACAATCAGCGGAGTTATTTCCCCACATCGGTAACTGGGGCTTTGATCATGTCAATGGCCACTCTAGCTGACAACCATGCCTCTACTCTAAATAGTTTGGCTTTTTATATTTACTTATTAAAAGAAAACTTAATGGAATAATGGTTAATAATTGTGAAGTCCCAGATCAGACACCCTCATAGTCAAACATAAGCACAGAAGCAAACTTTGGCTTTAACCAAATTTAAACTAGCCTCTGTAAAATGAAAGATTGGTTCTGAGTTCTCATTATGGCTCCTCCTAACATTCTAAAATTCTACACTTAGTTGCTTCCGTCTAAACTGCCTTGCTTTTCTTCAAAGAATTGATAATAATACTAACCTTCTGGAAAATCTTTATGGTCTTTCCCATAGGTTTGGCCGAGGGAAAACCAAAAGAGGGGAATGAGAAGAATTAAAAATATATTTTTTTTAATTTTCAAGAAAGGAAAGGATTGCTCTTTGTCCTGAGTCCCAGGTTATGAATAAGTAACCACTATTAATTAAAGAAACTTACATCACTACACATGCTCTGTATATCAGCCAATCTTTAGCTAAGGTGTCACCACCTCACTCCCATGGTGGGGGTCATGCGTCTGAAACTTAGAAAAATCAGTAACAGCTCAACCAAAGTCAGCCCTACAGCTGTAGACAATGGTCCATCAGGGACTGCTTCACTCCGGGGACCTTGCTCTGAAAGCCGCCTTCCTCCAGTGACCGGTGTGAAACAACTGAAAGTTTTCAATGTCCAAACAACGTCCACTTCTCAAAGTCCAGCCCTTGCTGGCTGGCCTTCCCCAAACCTCCTATAGGACTGTCACTGACTTGGGGACACTGTGTACAACCTGGGAAGTTCACTGCTTTCATATCACATATAGAGTTTAATTTATTGTTAGTCTGCAAATTTGCAACCCTTTTAACAATTCATTCAGCCTGTTTACTGATGGTTATGTGTTTGGGCTTGTGAATGCCAGACACACTGATGTGGCCTTGATGAGCTCAAATGCAGTCTTTCCAAGTCCTTCAGAGGTTACTGTTTTCCTTCTTTTGAAGATGAGGTTTTGTTTCTGAGAGCAGTTTTAGGTTCATAGCAAAACTGAGAGGCAGGTACAGAGATTTCCCATATACCTCAGACTCCACCCGTGCACAGCCTCCCCCAGTTGTCAACTTCCCTTACCAGAGGGGACATTTGCTACAATTAAGGAACCTTCACTGACACATCATAATCACCCGAAGCCCATCATTTACATTAGAGCTCATTCTTGGTGTTACACGTGCTATGGGTTTGGACAAATGTGTGATGACATGTATTACATGAAGTATTTTCACTGCTATGCAATTCCTCTGTGTCCCGACTATTCATTCCTACCCCATGCCCCCAACTCCTGGAAAACACTGGGCTTTTTTTAATGTCTCCATAGTTTTGCTTTTTCCAGAATGTCATATAGTTGGAATCATTCAATATATAGCCTTTTCAGATCCACATCTTTCACTTAGTAATATTCACTTAAGGTTTCTCCATGTCTTTTCATGGCTCGATAGCTCATTTCTTTTTAGCTCTGAATGAATAATATTCCATTGCCTAGATGTACCTGCAGTTGATTTATCCATTCACCCACTGAAGGACATCTTGGTTGCTTCCAAGTTTGGCAATTATGAACAAAGCTGCTATAAACATCGGTGTGCAGATTTTTGTTTGAACATACATCTTCAGCTCCTTTGGGTAAATACCAAAGAATATGACTGCTGGATTGTATGATAAGAGTGTTTCGTTTTGTAAGAAACCATTAGATTTTCTTCCACAGTGGCTATACTTTGCACTTCCACCAATATTGAATAGAAGTTCTTGTTGCTCCACATCCTCACCAGCATTTGGTGTTGTCAGTGCTCCTGATTTTGGCCATTCTAACAGGTGTGTAGTGGCATTCATTGTTTAATTTGCACTTCCTTTATGACTTGGGATACGAAGCATCTTTTCGTGCTTGTTTGCCATCTGTGCATCTTCTTTGGTGAGCTGCCTGTTCAGGTCTTTGGTACATTTTTAAATTAGGCTGCTTGTCTTTTTAATGCTGAGTTTTAAGAGTTCTTTGTATATTTTTAATAACAATCCTTTATCAGCTGTGCCTTTTGCAAATATTTCCTCCCAGTCAGTGGCTTGTCTTCTTGTTCTCTTGATATTGTCCTTCATAGAGCAAAAAGTTTTAATTCTAATGAAGTCCAACTTACCAATTCCTTCTTTTATGGATCATATCTTTGTTGTCATATATAAAAAGACATCACCATATCCAAGGCCGTCTTAGTTTATGCCTATGTTATCTCACAAGGGTTTTATCATTTTGCATTTTTACATTTGGCCCTGTGATGCTTTCTAAAATTTTTTTTTCAGTATTTCCTCTATAGATGATCATGTCATCTGTGAACAAGGATAGTTTTATTTCTTCCTCCCTAATCTGTAAACTTTTAATTTCATTTTCTTGTCATATTGCATTAGCAAGAATTTCTAGTACAATGTTGGAAAGGAGTGATGAGAGGGGACAACCTTCACTTGCACCTGATATTAGCTGGAAAGCTTCACATTTCTTACCATTAAGTATAGGTTTTTTGCAAATATTATTTATCATGTTCAAGAAATTCCCCTATATTTCTAGTTTATTGAGAGTTTTTAAAATCATGAATGACTATTGAATTTTAAACAATCATAAAATGCTTTTTCTGTATCTGTTGATCTGATCACGCAGTTTTTATTTTTCAGTCTATGATGTAATTTGGATTACATTGATTTTTGAATGTTGAACCAGCCTTGCATAAATAGAAGAAATCCTACTTGGTTGTAGTGTAAATTTTTTTTCCACATTATTGGGTTCAATTTGTTAATATTTTGTTGAGGCTATTTGCCTCTATGTACATGAGAAACATTGGTCTGCAGTTTTCTTTCTTGTAATATCCTGGTTTTGAGATCACTATGTAGAATTGTGAGCTCTTCAGGAAAACAAGACATATAAAAGACAGTAGTGAAAGACAGAGGCTGCTATACTGATATTTAAAAGCAATTACTTTGTCTAGAGATCTTTATAAACCAGGCCAGAAACAATTAGGGAATGAAAATATAAATAAGGTGAATTGTTCATTCCTTTTTATACCTTTTAAGTATTTCAGGCATTTCTCAGGGATTGCATTTTTAATTTTAAGAGTTGGTTTTTAGGGGAATGTTTTAAACATCGATTCTCACGTTATCATTCTCCTAATGCAGTCTGCCAGGATGTTCCATTCAGCTGCCACAATCTGCTCCCTGTTTTATAAGGGAGGGGGCTAGTCTCAAATAAAACCAGCTATCTTTCTCCATCTCTGTCTTTTTCTCTCTCTTTTTGCACCAGTACATTTCACAAAAAAGTAAAAGTGCCAAATTTCAGTATTCTTTTAACCTAAAAAGTACAAGCATTTCCTAAAACCTGTCTTTGGATGCTCAAATTCAAGTTGTTTATTTATATTTATATATTTCTCCTCTTCCTTGGGTATCATTTTGCCTCATCACATACTGTTTACTATTTTATTTAAATGTAGAGGGCACTTACTATATGCAAGACAAGAAGCACTGTGCCAAACACTGGGGGCAGAGATCTAAAAACAGTATGTTCTTTCTTGCCATGGAGCTTATGGTCAAGGGGAGAAATAGTTAGCTTACTTCTCTAAGAAAACTTATTCAATGAAAGAGAAATCCAGAGGAGCAATTTAACCCAAGAACATCCAAGAGTTCACTTTGAACTTCTCTACCCTGAGTTCCTCAAGACTGAGCAAAAGAGGCTATTGAAACAGAGCTGAACTTGGACCCTGTCTGTCACTTATTAGCCACGTACTTTAAGCTACATATTTAACATCTTAGGGCCCAGGTTTTTGACTATAATTTGGCCACCTTGCTGTACTGTGATAAGGAGATAAGAAAGACATTGTGTAGGTGATTATCATGGTAGGTGATTAACCAATCTTAGTGATCGTTTCTCCTTCCCTCTTCTTCAAGAACTCCAAGCATACCTTTCCTTATCCTCTTCATATTACTTATTTGCCCTGTCAGTACATCTATTTCATTATGCTACTAAATGGATAAATCCATTCAAAATATCAGTAATGACTGAATCAAAATGGGAAAGCAAGAAATACATCATTGAGATATTTGAGCAGTCCAGTAAGGTATGAATCATTACCAATGTGTGTTTATATGACTGAAAGAAATAAATGATGCACTGTTTTTTCTGCTCTTCACAAGCTTTTGATCGAGTTTGTAGCCATATACACAGGAAGCTTCCCACCCACAAGGATTTCTTCATTTCTTCATTTATCTGTTTGACACATTTACAGCAAGACTATGGTGATGTATTTCACAAGTATGTGCAACAGGGTATTGGATAGGATTTGACTAGTCTAGATACCTTGACCGGTGCTCAAAGACAGAAGAGATAATGGCTCCCCATACTCAAAGGAGAAGTAATTAGATTTCTCCCACTCCCAGCAACCTGAGGGTTGAGAAGCCAGAGGATGATGAAGCCAGTATGAGGTGACCTGTGTTCCCAGTGGTGTGGCAGTGATGTGGGGT
Organism: Vicugna pacos; assembly: GCF_048564905.1. Lineage (NCBI taxonomy): Eukaryota > Metazoa > Chordata > Mammalia > Artiodactyla > Camelidae > Vicugna > Vicugna pacos. The sequence continues at coordinate 56,693,873 of NC_133001.1, forward strand.
TCCCTGGTCAAAGGGGGTGCTGAAGATGGTAGCCAAGCTTGACCTGCTTTGAAGAGATGAACACCAAGAGAGTGCCCGGTGTTATGAGGCCATGGGGTAGACTTGTGGGGGCAGGAGCGGCAGAGGGAGGGAGGGCAATAGAAATATGATGAAGAACTCTCCACGTGTGTCTGGGAAGCATGCATTGTTCACATCCTACAAGGCTTCTGAGGCCCCCTTATATCTGTGTCTAAGGAAAAGCCCAGCATTTGGACATATTTTACCCACAGGGTCCCAGTAATCATATTATAACAACACCAATCAAGTTAGAGTTTGGAATGTTTTTTCAGGTCTCCTGTCGCCCTCACTAGCCTCAGCAGTAGGAGGAGATAACTAACTGGACGAGGCAGGAACAGCTCACATCTGCGCTGAAGGCTCTTAAGCAGACGGTCAGATCTGAGCTGGGAATGGGGAGGAGGCTTGAATTCAATGAAAGGAACTTCTACATATTTTCGAGTGAGTTTTATTTCCCCAATGAAATGCTCATAATAGAAAGTAGCCAGGAATTAATGTTAGGGTGAAAAAAGGCTGATGCTTCAAAGCATGCTGGAAGGCAGTAGTTGGAGAAGAGTCAAACTCTTTGCTAACTGCACCCACCCAAGTTCAAACCCCTCAGTACAGCACTGAGACCTTCACTGAACTGAATCTTGACCACGAGGGGCCCAGTCTTCAGATGTTACTGGTGATGAGACGATGGGTCTGACTCAAGGGAGAAAACTCATGCTCCAAACTCAGTTCACATCCCACCATGATGGCCCAATCACTTAAAATCTCTCACCCTCATGTAGCTTTTTGCAAAGATGATCAGACTTTGTATTATTTTCCTCATCCTTCACATCAGCCCCAAGTCATCTTGTGACTTGAGTGGCCAGGACTACATATTCAGAGACACTCATTACTCAAGGGATGAAGATAAGCCCAGCTGCGCCTCTCCATTACTCACAGAGCCTTGGATCCCACAGAAGGTGCTCATGGGGCTGCCTGATGATATTTGTGACTCAGGATACCCGTTCCCTCCAACACAGTGACTCTACACATACATGCATTGTACTGATTGACTTGCCAGAAAAAAATATGTCAGAGAGAAGGATTGATTCCAGAGGTGGTAGAAGCCTGGCAGAAAAACTGGCAAAACCACTATTTCTAGAAACTACTGCCTGTGCCTTCATTTAACTCAGAATTCTTTTGAGGGAGAGGCTCGGGGAACACCAATTGCACACTTACAGCTTTAGGCGCTAGAAGCAAAATATTTTGAACAATGGTCATATATATTTTTTAAATGATTCACTAATGTACTTCATAAAGGATTAATAAGGAGGGTTAAATATATTTGATAATAAAAGAGAGAGAACAATAATTTCCTATTCTGTTACCATTAGCATAGTAGTTAGTATGTACAAATTGAATAAATGTATATCTTGAACTTGCATGCTGAGTTCACTTAATCCTCATAGTAGGTATTATCCCTAGAATGAGATGAAAATTTAGTTTCTTTGGATAATTTTCCCAAGATCATGTAACTGGTTGATACCAAAGGCTAGGTGCTATTTCAACTGTAGCTGATTCCTAAGTATATTCTCTTAACCACTCAGTTATGCCACCATTCACGTTTGGGTGGAACTTGAGGCAAGACCTGTTCAACTAAACATTAGAAATGACACCTTGTCATTATTTTTTAAGACACTTGGTTTCAATTACAAATATTTATTAGCTGCTTATCATTGTAACAATTCACCATCCTTTACATTCTATTTTCATAATAAGGTAGACAATCTGAAAGTCTCTTAGTCAACAGAGAATTTTGGCTGCTAGGTACCGGAGTTGCATGTTATCCCTTTTAGGGGAATTGTAAAAACAAAAAAAGAGGGAAGTGGCATCATCGATAGAAAAGAGAAATAGAGTAGATGACAGAAAGAAGATAATTTTTGCAATGAAGTCTTGAAAGAGAGAAAAAAGGAAGAAGGCAGAGGAATCCGATCTCAACACTGCATGGTTGGGGTATCAGGCAGGAAAGGAGGAGCTGGGACTGACCCACGGGATCTGATGGCAAGGCTTTGAGATGAATCCACATGGAGAATGTTAGAAAAAACTGGGAAGAGGCTGAAGACTACTTACAAACTATTTCTGGTCTCATAAATCCACAAAAAGTAGCTTGTTGGAAATCATGGCATAACTCAGGAGGCAAAGGGAAGACATTCTTAGATATAAGATCAGAAATTTATTGAGCATTTTGGTGGAGGACCAGATAAAAGCAAAATAGATGACCCCTAATCTGTTTATAATTCACAGCTAAGGCAGATGAATAACCCTCATCTCATCGACACTAAAAGAGAAGACCGATAAAACTGAGGGAAAAAGAATGATGAAGAGAAATTAATTTACAAAACACATGATCACTCGTGTAAGTTGATTACATGACATTAATATTGGTTTGTTGGGGGTAAGTTTCTTTAAGCTTACACTTTCTTTTTCACTGTAAAAAGTATACATAACACAAAATTTACCATTTTAAGAGCATGGTTTGTCGGCATTAGGTACAGTCACACTGGTGTGCAGCCATCACCCTCATCCACCTCCAGAACTTTTCATCTTCCCAAACTGAAACTCTGTCCCCATTAAATGCTAATATCCCACTGTCCCCTCCCCTCAGCCCCTGGTCAGTCCTACTTTCTGTCTCCATGAATCTGACCGCTCTAAACACTTCACATAAGTGGAATGACACAGCGTTTGTCCTTTTGTGACTGGCTTCTTTCACTTAGCAGAATGTCTTCAAGGTTCTTCCATATCATAGCCTGTGTCAGATTTCATGCTTTTTTGAGGCTGACTAACATTCCATCGTGGATACATACCACATTTTGTGTATCTGTTCATCGGTCGATGGATATTTGGGTTATTTTCATCTTTCGATTGGTGTGAAGAATGCGGCTGCAAACATGGGCGTACAAGTATCTGTTCAAATCCCTGCTTTCAGTTCTCTTCAGTGTGTACCCAGGAGAGGAATTGTTGGATCATATGGTAATTCTATTTACATTTTTGAGAACCTGCCACACTGCTTTCCGCAGTGGCTGAACCATTTTACATTCCTACCAGCAATGTCCCATGTTTTGTTTACCGGTTGTAAAAACATTTATTTTTTTAAGGGTTTGGAAAATTTTGCACACATCCCTCCCCTATTCCATTTTCCCCACGTCGATTCCGTTCTTGCCCTTAAAGCACGATTCTTCTTGGCTGGTGGCAGAGTGTGGGGGACTATTCTGGAATAGAATTTCTGTAGTAGGAAAGAAAACACTCTAATGGCAAAGTACTTAGCGATTTTCAAACGTTTTTCACAAATAGTATTTTATTTGATCTTCACAATACTGTGAAACAGACATCATTATGCTGATTTTTATCTTACAGGTAAGTTGGGGCTGGTTGGTGTATGTGGCTTACAATGTGCTGTGAAAGGAGTGAGGGTTAGAAGCTGAACACATCCACTTGGTTCTGCCGCTCTGACCTTAGACAAATACTATGACATTTTGGTGTGGTAAGTACCTATCTGTGCCCTGCGGCTGGGGTCCAGGCTTGAGCCAGCTCGGTATCTGTGCCACCAAGCCCACTTCATGGATTGAGTCATCTCTATTTGCCATTATAGGCAGTAATTTGTGTTCACTTATTAAAAATTTAGTTTTTCTTATGTGAAAGAATTGTCCATATTCCCCCCCTAAAAGAGCCAACTGCTTGTGCATATGAGGAAAATTAAGAAAAAGTGAGACAAGCTAAGCCACTTAGGCATCTTCGCCAGAATATAAAAATGAGTAAATTAAAGAGAGAAATGAATTCAGCGGTGGCTCATATCTGAGGAATGAACAAGTTCACCAATTTCTCCCTACAGAAATGAGAAAAAGACATTTGTGAAACTGTGGTAAGTGATCCAGCCAGTGAAAAAATTGCTCATCAAGTGAGAGATAAGACTTAAGTGAAAACTGAAAAGGGGGTTAATGTGTAGAGTGAGAATATGCACAGGAAACACAAGACTTTTGATGGAAATGAGACTCGGCAGGAAGCCCAGATCCTGTACAAACATTTCCACGAAGCAACAGATGGGGAAGACTCCAGTGTGTCTCCTCAACCAGCTCTGCTGTGAGTGAAGTTGACTGGGAAGCTTGAAGATGCGTTTGTTTCTTGGATGATACAAAGTCAGTGGGAGACATGGCACCCGGGTACTTCCTGGTTGATGACCAGTGTTCTTCTCCAACCAAAAACACCGCACACGGGAAGCATGGTAGACCAGAACAGGACTCCAACACTGGTTTAAAAACCTCGATTGGAGTTGAAGTGTCATCGTGAACAAAGAAAGCCATGAGGAAAGCAAACACTAAGACTAAAGGCAGCCAAAGACAGGCTTTGAGACTTCGGGGGTGTGGTGTCTTGACGATTGAGCCAACTTCGCTCTACCACTCTTCAGACCCCAAGGCACTTAGAATCAAAGACGAGAACTTCCTGTCCATGTCATAACAAGGCTCAGCAAACTACGTGGGGAACAGGGCGCACTTCCTCTTGCACAGGACAACCGTTTTGTCAACGTGGAATTCGGGTGTCTAAGGGCTCGGGACCCTTGACTCATGTTACAGACGTGGACGTGGAGACTAGAATCAGGCTGATGAAGGAGGACTGGGTCGTGCTTCCATTACAGATCAATTCGACTCCAAGTCAGTGTTCTTGCCAGTATTCTCTGCCAACTTTCTGGAGTTGGGTCTGACAAACATACTTCTCCAAAATTTGAAATCAAGGCTGAGGAGCGGGCAGGTGTGGAGCCCTTTTCTGGCTCCTTTCAGTCCATTCCTCTCCCGTCAAGTGCTGGGGAGCAGGAGGGAGCTGGCAAAATGGGACATCCACCTGGGCACATCACGTCTCCGAGAGCAAACTCCCATGATGTGATGAGCTCCACTTTGATTTTATATGTTTTAAAGATATTTTTCTATCAATACTGTTCACAATTTAATTACAATAATTAACATAGTTTTCCAATATTATTTTTGCATTTGATTATATGCCTAAAAGTGTTGCAGCTGTGTTTACCTATATGCCTTTTGTCTTAGGCTTCATTTAAAATGAGAAATAAATATCATTTTTATATATAGCTTTCTAGTTGCTTTGTGAACTATTTTCATAATACCCCAATTTAGCCACATACATCCTCTGGTGTGTTCAGATCTCTCCAATTAGGGTACAAATGGGACAGGAATCAGGGGACGGCGTCAGTTTCCTGGCTTTCGCAAGGGATGCTTCCAAGTGCTAGGAAAAATAAATATATTTTTCTTCATAAAAACAATGTAGATAATTTGTAGTCATATTTGGCTACCCATTGCTTTGCAGGCAAAATGGAACAAAACAAAATCCTTTTTGGCTACTCTACCTCAGAGGAGGGAAAAAGAAAAAAAGTTGCTGACCAGAAGCCAATTTCATCTTGACTGTTCAGGAAAAAAAAGAAAGAAAGAAAGAAAAAAAAAAGCCGTTTAAAGACCACATGGCACAATTAAACAGCAGAGCAGAGCATCAAGCGGCTTCTCAGCTTGGAGTCTGGGTTTGGGCTGAAACGCGTTGGTGGTCGATACGTAGCAGGAGGAGAGCTGAGACCACATCTGTCAACTCAGCTTACGTCCCAGACCCGAACTGACACCTGTCAGTACCTGAGACTAACGACAGAAGGCCGGGTCCTGAGCGCAGGGAAATACTAGTTTGAATTTAGACACGCGTGGAGAACTTTGAACACGGTCGTAGCTGACTGTGGTTATTTCAGCAAAGGCTGAAGAGAAGACTGCAGCATCGAAGTGGGAAAGCCAGTCACGCGCCCGCGAAACACACCTAAATGCATTTGCGAGGAAGCCTGGATGGGAGAGTATTTGTTTTCAATCCAGCTTAGTATTTCCAAAAGGTGTCATGCGTATGTCCCAGTTTTTGCAGGATGATTTTAGGTAATACTGTGATGGAATGGGACACACAGGTAGGGCTGGTTTGGGCTGTTGGTTATACAGGTTGGAGTTGGGAGGAAGGAAGAAAAGGGCTGAAGAGGGAGCCAGGAAGGTGGGAGAGGCCGGCTGTACACACAAGCACACACACACACACACACACACACACACACTGGGCTCGTAGGCACCCCTGCGCACCAGCAGCTCAGTCAAGGTGTGACTGTGGCACCTTGAACCAGCAGTGCCAGGAAACCCCTCATCTGCACATTCTAGAGGCCCTGGTGCCTGAATAGGGCCCCCCGGCCAATTTAAGTCCCAGTGGAGGGGACATGACACTAGTTGTTCTTAGGATGATGGGGGGTAGCTGCAGCTTCTAATTCCAATTTAGAAGATAAAGAGATAGTTCTGGAATTCAACATTCCAAGGCTCAATTTTTTTAATTTGAATTTCAATTTTTACTGAAGTATAGTCGGTTTACAATGTTGTGTTATTTCTAGTGTGTAGCATAGTGATTCAGTTATATATATATATATATATATATATATATATATATATATATATTCCTTTTTATATTTTTTTCATTATAGGCCATTACATGGCACTGAATACATTCCCCTGTGCTCTACAGTAGGACCTTGTTGTTTATCTATTTTATATGCAGTCGTTAGTATCTGGAAATCACGAACTCCCAATTCACCCCTCCCCCCGACCCCTGCTTTTCTTCCCCGAGGCTCAGTTTGATGCTGGTACCTAGACTGCAGCTTCCTTGCTGTAGACCCCAGGCTCGTCAGAGTAGCTTCTTGAAACTCAGATTCTTAGCTGAGTCATGGGGACCCCAGTTTGTTGGATAGAATGGGAATGAAATGGTGCAGTGTGCGTAGATTGTCTGGAATGGCATCTCAGGCTCAGGAAATGGCAGCTAGTCTAATTGTAATTGTCCATCAGATAAGTACACCCAGACCGTGGGAGTGAGTTCTCTGGGACATTCACGCATTCAATCAAATTGTTGATCAACGTGCTTCATGTTTATAAACTCCTATAAAGGAGCTGAGAACTACCTTGAACATCATGAAAAGATGGTTGACAGGCTTAAGGTGTGATGTTCATCGGTCTTTTCTCAAGTCAGATGAGGACAGCGAATGCTGGACCAGTCATTTCTTTTTTCACCCTTTTTGGACTCGACCACGTAAACATAGAAATGAGCAAACTCAGGAGAAGATGTGATCTTGTGGGGTGTGCAAAAGTCTTCCTGAGTAAAAGTTGATTGGACAACTCACTTTGTTTGGAATAAAACAATGAACTCTCAACGTTTAACAGCGTCAGAGGAATATTCTACCCTTCCAGCCACACTGGGTAACCTAACTTGTGCTGATGAGCTAAAACTCAGCGAACTGTCTTGTTGACATAGACCCCTAATGTGTCCAACTGCATACATCCTTTACCTAGCTCTTCAAAAATATCCCTGTCTTTCTCATTAAGTAACTCACTTTCAGGCAATCATTTTTAAAAAGTTTAGTTTTTATTATATTTGCTTTATATCATCCATTATTTAGTTGCACACTCTCCTTTGAAGCTGAATAATCTTTTGCATTGGCCTTTGTAGTTCCTTCTCATTTTTTGCAATGGCTTAAGCTTTTAAAATACATTTATATGAGAATGAAGGCGAGTTGATTTAAAGAAAAATAGTCTGTAAATATAAGTATGCACAAATTCTGCAAAACTGAGATGTATGCTATAATAATTGCTAAAGTTTGGAAACAGTAATCAAAGATATATCATACACTAAGGATTCTACAGAAAGCTCTGCATATTATTTTTTATTCAATTTATGTCTTAGCTAATACATTCCCATTTTAATACATAGAGTTTAACAGGATTGTCTATTCTCCACAAATTAACAAATAATGCATACACGTGCTTCCAGTCAGACTCTTTTTATGTAAGAATGATGGAACTATGCTCATTGCTTGTAATTTGCATTTTTCATTTATACTAAATCTGAGACACTCTTCATGTTAGTAAACATCTTGCTTAATCTTTAAATACCTACATCATACTCTTTAATGTAGATATAGTATAATTTATCTCGTTAACTCCTTTTTGATGTGCATTATAGTTCCAATTTGGAAATACTGCAGATAATGTTCCATTGAATATTATTATAAAATTTGTGCATATGGTTAAATATTTCTTTGTGAGGGGTTCTTAGAAGTGGAATTGCTGAGTTAAAGGTTTTTTGTTTAATTGATCAATAAATTTAAATTGTCTTCAAGAGATTTTTTTTCTGTTTACAGCATCTAACACTACATGACATGGTCTGGTTTTTCACCTTTGTCTTTATAACTCTTCCCCGAATATTTTATCAGTTTAAAGAATGAAAATAATATAGTCTTAGCCTTTTATTTCCTTGATTATAAGGAAGATGGACCTCTGTAAATTTCCTTATTATCTATTTGGGTTTCTTCATCTGTAACGTGTCCGTTCTTATCCTTTCCCCATCATTATTTTACATTTATTAAGTGCTTATTCTTACTTGATACCGAATTTCTTTTTAGGTTTTCTCGATATGCATCATGTGCACGTGTGTGTGTGTGCGCGCACGTGTGCATGTGCACACAGGTATGTAGCAAAGATGTTGCTGCCATTGGAAAACTTTTTTGATCTTTAATATATCTTTTTCCATCAGAAAATTTCACATTTTATGTAGTTATGCTGGTCATTCTTTTTCTTTAATATCTGAACTTGGCACCTTGTATAAAAATCCTTGTCTTATCAAAATATTATTAAAAAATAGGCTCCTATATTTTCCTTTAATAATTTTTCTTACAATTTCATCAGGCCTTTATTTTTGTATTATATGGAAGAAGGTGAACTCCATTTTACTCTAAATTTTTCAACACCCTCTTTTCCTTACCTAGTTTATCCTTTCCCGCTGATTGAGATTCAAGACATAACTGCTGTGCTAGTAAAGACAGGTCTGGCCGCACTATGGCAATACCGCAACACCAAGATCTCAGCTGCTGCACATGGCGATGTTTTTGTTCTCCTCTCACTTGTACCAATGTCCTTGGAAGGCACCGCTGACCCGACTCAACGTAGTTGCTGGGGAGCCGGGCTGATGTAGCCTCTGCCTTCTTGCAGCCGCACAGTGGGGACGCGTGGCCTCCATGGTCACAGGTCACAGCACACCGTGTGGGTGAGAGTGGGGATCTGGGAGCTCTTCTTGGCTCAGCCTGGGGGCGGCCTTGGGGGTTCTTTCCACTCATATATTGGCCAGAATTAGCCTGAGGGCATGGCCTAAGGTTGAGGAGATAGGAAGGAAAAGGTGGGGCTCACTTTTCCTCCAGATCCAATCTGTCCTCTTCCTAGTGCTGGACAGGGTCACGTTCTGACAGTGAGGGAAGCTGCCTTCTCCAAGCCTCTTTGGTTCTTGAGTTTTAAAAACAGTTAGAGAGGATTCAGATAGCATGGGGCCATCCAAAAATTGGTCTGAATTTATTCAGTTTTTTGAATTTAGAATCCAAGTGGGAGAGCAGGGACACCTATGTTTGATGAGGCTTGCCACAGTTACGTACAAAAAGAAGTAAATGTATGGAATTAAAACCAAATAAAGCTCCTTGTAAATACAATCATTAGCTGTGCCCACACTTTGATAAACTCTTACTTTCATTTAAAATTTCTAATAGTTCACTGTAATCTTATTTGCTCAAATTACATTTGAATCTTTATGTTTTGTCCAACTATTAAAGATTTTTTTTTACATGGCATTGTGAAACCTACTAAACTTCTTTGTATCTTGGTCCTCACATCTGTAAAATGGGGATACTAATAATGTATCTGTATCAGAATAGCATTGTGCACATTAGATGAGTTAATAAACATAAGGAACTTGACACATAGTATTACATAAGTATAGAATATATATAGAAAATATATATAATTATTATAATAGTTTCATGGTTGATCATTTAAAAAATTCTAGGTGGGAAACCATGTTGTTCAAAATTGGTGCCTCAGACTAGGTTTTCCAGCAGCAGATCCTGACACAGGATTTCTAGAGAAGGCATGTTCTCAGGTGACACCAGGGCAGGGAAAGGAGCTGGGCGAAGATGGGACTTGGCTGTGGTCCAGCCTCAGTCTGATCCCTCAGGACCTGTGGGTGGTGAACAGCACCATAGTGTCGTTGTGTGACCTGGAAGCAGAGAGCCTTTGACACCCTGTCAGTCAGTCAGTGGCTGCATCCTGACCCAGATACAAGGCAGAATCCTCAAGGCATTTCTGAGCACGTGGCTTTCCTTCCACCGAGGACAGTTCTCAGGAGACCCGGGGCAGCTGCAAACCCTGGGAAACCAATGCTCATAGTAAGTGGTTGGGGGTCGGAGTGCCTGGTTGGACAGGAGACTTGGGGCACCAACAGCATTGCTTGCACAAGGTTCTCAAATCTTAGCACCTGTCGGAACACCCTCCCTCCCCCCAACAAGTGCTTGTAATAACACAAATTGTTTCCCAATCTGAGAGTTTCCCTTGATTCAGGTTGGGATGGCGCCTGACAGTTTGCCGTCTGACAAATTGACACCTCTGGTACTCTGGTCACACTTTGAGAAAGATGCTTCTGTGTTTTTCCATCCTTTTTTTTTCTTATCTCGTTTATGGTTTGCAAGGTCTAGTTCCTGTGACCACGAGCATAGTTTTCTTGGTTCTATCCTTGATTGCATCTGATGATTCATCCTTCCTACGGTGTTGGTTGTGGTTAACTGGGAGATTCCTTTCAGCTGGTATAGAAAATTCCCTTCTGTTTCCAGTGAAAGCTGCTTACCAGGAAGAGGTGTTGAATTTATCAAGTGTTTTTTCCCATAACTGTAGTGATTATCATGTTTCTTTTTTCCTGTTTATTCTGATTATCAGATATTGAAATTTCTTTAAAATTCTAGTTTAAACCTTGCTTGTTTATATGATGTTTTAGTCTTTAAATATATTGATTAATCTGATTTATTAATATGTATTTTAAGGCTACAAGTACATAAGTGGCAACAACTTACTGCTTTGTTTTCATTGTTTGTCTTTCCTTCCTCCCTTCATTTATCTTGCTCTCCTTTCTTTCTGTTGGTTTCAAAATGACGCTAGCTTCATAGAATGAATTGAGATTTCACACACCATTCTCTATGCCATGGAATATTTTGCATAATATAAAAATGACTTGTTCCTTGAATGTTTGGTAAATTTACCTTATGAAACAGTGTAGGTTTGGTGTCTCTTTGAGATACTGATTAATTTTTGAATGTCATATCAACTTTTCACTGCAGAAATAGACCCCACTTGGTCATGATGAATTCTCCTCTCTATCTATCAATTGCTAGGTTTAATTTGCTATTATTCTGTTAAAGCTCTTTGAGTCAGTGTTTATGAGGGGTATTTGTCTGCCATTTCATTTTCTTGTATTGTCACTGACAGATTTTGATATCACACTTACTTGTCTCTTTAATTTGGCATTTTTTTAGCCCAGATTCTAAAATGCTTGGGGACTGAACATATTTTTTTCTCTGGATGCCTACCCAGATTCAGGCTTCCAATGAACTCTGGCTTTAGTGTTCTGCTCCATCATTTCACATGCATCCAGAAACGCTCACTGAGCTCCTACTATGCACCAGGCCCTGTTCTTGGCACTTGTCAGAAGCAGCAGGGAAAATTCAGAATGAAAATCAAACCAAATCATCACTCAAGAAGTTAATATCTCAATGATAGTTTAAACGGCTCTTTGCCAGCGTACTTGGTGGTGCCCTGGCTCAGGGATTTTGTGTTCTGTTGAATGGGTGTGGTCCTCATTCGTACCATCTGTGCCATCCCACACCCCCACTTCCATTTGAGCCCCTAGCTTTGGAAACAGGACTACCTCTTGTCCTCCCACCATTGTGTGTGTCTGCCCGGCTCTTCTCTCTGCTTCCATGTTCCTCTCACCCAAGGTCTCAGTGCTAAAGGGGAACCCAAGGGTTGACCTAGAGAGGGCCAATCCAAGCACTTAGATAAGTTAGGAAAGAATGTTCCCAACCCTGACAGCTGGATAGTTCATAATGACTTATTAATTCATCCAACAAATCTGTACTGTCAACTATATGCTAGATCTAATACTAGTATATATTGTAGTAAATCCTTGGAAACTGATTATAGATAAGAGGGGAAACAGCCATGCTTTCCTAGAGCGTATAGTCCATTGGGACAAGATAACGATCAAGAAACATACTGCTTGTAATAATGCCAGGTGGCTTGAGACAATAACACCGACCAATTGTGATGAAGAAGCCTAGGAACCAGGACCAACATCCGCAGATGATCGTGGAAGACCTCCAGAGCTGGCATTGTATTTGAGACCTGAAGAGTCAGAAGAACAAGTTTACTCAGACACCTGGGAGAAGAGATTCCCGATGGAGCAAGCAGAAAAGGCTTGCTGTGGGAACAAGTGTGGTGAGTTACTGGGACAGGAATGAGGCGAGGGTGGTGGCGCATGGGGCAAAGTGGGGGGAGTGTGAGGTGAGGACACAGCATAGGCAGGGCTTTGCAGTCACGATGAAGACTTTGGAATGATGTCTAAGTATTGGAAACCATTGAAGGGAATTAAGCAAGAACGTAAGCTGAGGTCCTCCTTAGACATTGTAAAGGATCATTCTGACTGCTGTGCTGAATGAATGAAGGGGATTCTGGAAATAGAGTCAGAGAAACTTGTTAGTGGCAATAATAGCATTCCAGGTGATTGAGAGCATCACGGCTTGATCTAGAGTGGTTTCAGTAAATAGAGACAGACACACTTGTGGTGGGATATATATTTGGAACCAGAACCAGTAGAATCAGATGATGATTATACCTGAGGTATGGGAAATAATGAAGAATTTTAAATGACTCCTACGTTGTTTGAGCAACTGCATTGATGAAGGTACCATATATTGCAATGTGGAAGACTCAGGGAGGTACAGATTTGATGGTTGCGTGGAAGATTGGGAGCTCTATTTTGAAAATGTTAAGTTTCAAGACCTATTAGACACTCAAGTGTGTAGTGTATGTCAAGTAGGCAATTATGTTCACAAGTCTGGAATACAGGGGGCAAGTCAGAGCTGGGATGTAATTTTGAGTTATCAAGGAGATGATATTAAGTACTAGACTTGCAGTGCACTCCTTAAGTATAATCAAAATTGTTCTTGAAATTCTCCATGAAAGATGCCTTACTTAGACTGACATACCGCCTTTTATTAAGTCCAGCATAGCCAGATTTTCCTTCTGTATTGGAGCATTTAAATGTTTTTAGCTATTTTTTGGTGAGGTCACTGGCTTGTGCTTAGTGACCATGTTGAAGGAAAAAATATGTGAACTAAGACATTATAATCACATCTAGCACGAAAGTCAAATAGACATCTCAAACTAAATATGTCCAAAATAGAATTCATGATTCATGATAAAACTCTTAACAAATATGTTGCTATACAATGAGTTCATCTTAGTAAATGGTACCTCTATCCACCTTGTGGCTCAAACAACCAATCTAAGAATAATTGTCTCTATGAGAGATTCAATTAAAGGACCATTGCAGACTTTATTTCCTCTTCCTCTTAGTTGGGGCATAAACAGGCAGATGCAGCAGCCAGCCTTCAACCTGGCTCCCAGTGATCCCCCTCCAGCGTTCACACACTTGTGCCATCCCTTCCCACACTGCACCAGGGTTGTCCGTGTTACCAAATAGAAAAAGGAGAACTGATGGTATGTCACCCCTGAGATCAGGTTAGAAAGACCCCAGCCACCATCTAGAGCTCTCTCTCTCTTGGATAACCAGTCTTATCAACTAACCTTGGATCTCATTCTGCTCTGGGAAAGACATCCACCTTGTCTGGAGGGCACTCAGGTGGCTGCTGTATAGAGAGACTCATAAGAAGAAAAACCAAGACTTTCAGCCAACAACGAGTGAGCAACTGAGGACTCCAGCCCATGGCCGTGTCAATGAGCCCTCTTGAGGGTGGCTCCTCCAGCCCTTTCAAGGCTTTTGATGACACAGGTTTGGGCATCAGCTTGAATGCCAACTCCTGAGAGATCCTGAGCCAGAACCGCCCCCTAACCAGGTTTCTGACCCTTAGAAACTGTGAGATGGTACGTGTCTGCTGTCTTAAGCCACTGTTTTGGGACAGTGTGTTATGCAGGAACATGTAACTGCTCCAGCAAGACAGGGTGCCAGGTTCCATGAGTTGTCTCTGACTCTGACTTGGTTTCTCTCGCTTTCTCATCCTGTCTCTCCACTCAACTTGCCACATTTCCACCTGCACCACTGCTCCGCTATAACACTGTCTCTCTCTGCAGCCATCCGGTTACATCTGAAAAAGTTAAGCATTTCACTTATTTTCAGCTAAAGGATACCACACAATGCGTTAGAACAGGTCACTGACCACGTCCCCCCGACAGGGCTCAATGCCTCAGTTGCTTTTGTATCATGTTGGAAGAAAGAATGGCAAATGAATTCTCTTTACTTATAAAGTCCTTATGCATTTTTATTTCTTCAAAATTTGGGGTTATTTCTGAAAATTAGCTCTTTACTTCCAAAAGAAAGCATGGAATATGCCAACTGGAAAGGAAATTGGAAATTATTCAAAACGGTTTGCTCCTTTTTTTCCAGAGGGAGCCGCTGATGTCAGAGTCAGGGAGTGAAGGACCAGCACTCACTCAGCAACTAGGTGGGAACAGGGATGAGAACTCAGATGCTCCAGTTTCACACTTTGACCCCCCTGCCCGAGTCCTGACCTGGGAGGTGGGAGACATTATCATTGATGATACGATCTAACACTTAGAAGGAGCTCTCTATGTGTCAGAACCTTCCTAAGTGTATCCGATTCAGGAGCTCACTCACGTGTCATAGTAACCCTGTTTGGTCTTATTATTCCCAGTTTGCAAATGAGAAAAAGAGACACAGTTAAGTGTCTCCGTGAAGGTTAAATGGCTTGGCAGAGTTTGCCCTCTTGGTAATTGGTGAGTCTGAGATTGGAATGCAGGCATTCTGATTCCCAAGGCTATTCTCTCTGTATTTATATTATTATCACTTTACTATCAGAAAACTTCACTCTTTCTTCTCCACGTTCATATGCAGCAGTATATTACACGCTTGATTCTAAAATGTCCAGCAGCAATAAAGTTCTGTGAGTCTGAATTCAATCTCTTTCCACCATTAACACTACTGTATTTTTTGAAATTGGAAACTGCCAAATTTTGTCTCAAACTTCTTTTTTTCCAAGTTAGAATGAACGTTTATACACTTTTTTATTGCAGGGGGATATAGTAAATGGTGTAGAGATGCTATTAAAATGTCCTGAGAGAATTATTTTTAACTTCTTTTGACATAGGTGGCAATAGCTTCTGTCTCTCGCTGAGTGTGTCTTGGAGTGTGGAGAAACGCTTATGAAGTTAGATCAAAATCAATTATAAATCACCTCTCAGGGCTGAATTGTAAGCCAAATTTTAGATGCAATTTCATTAATACACCTTCATCTCCACTCAGAACTTGGTGTTGGCCCCTCAAAATGCATTTTGGAGAGCTGGCACTAATTATAATATGGTGCTAATAGCCCTAAAAGAGGCAGAAATGACAGAAGTAAACTTGCTTTTGCTTTGCATCCAGGTCCACGGGATCCTGAGGTGTGGCTACAAATTCCCCACCCATCTGTCCAGAGCCATCATTTTGTTTTTACCTTCAGCTTCTCATTTCTCATTTAGTAATGAGCTTGGAGATTACCTTTTAATATTGGCTGAAGAACTGTCTAGCGTGTGGTCTGAGGAGAATCAGGATGATTTCAGATTTGCCTGAAGAGCAGGCGTTGCTGGGAAGTGGGGCGACTTCACTTTATTTCTAAACGCAGCAGAAGCATCCCTTCCGAGGGGCTGTTGTCCATCTGTGATGCCGGCTGGATGAGCTGGGCTCCCAGGGACTCAAGCTCCTGATGCTCTGGATTTGCCTTTGAAAGAAGCAGGGCTGGAGCTCCCCTAGCTGAACTGATGGTTACTGAGAATCGCCGTGGGGCAGGGCTCTGTGCGAGGTGCCAGGAAGCAGCCACGAGAGTGACGGGGTCCCTGGGTGCTGAGAGCTCCCGGGCTGACACGCAGACACTGCCTGACCTTCAGTCACACAGGGGTCACTTCTCATAGGCAAGGATCCCACCTGCATTAAACATGCAGACAACGTGTGGTGCCTGCACACTGGCAGCTGACAAAGCAATGAGACCAAGTTAAACCCAACGAGAACCTGATGGTCTATGTGGTGAGAAGACAAGACGCGTGAAGCCCACCTCCACACGTGTGGAGGTGCGTTCTGCCCTGTGTGGTTGACACGTGGAGAACGCGGGTCAACAGAGGTGCACTCGAACATGGCGGTGATGACTGTCCAGTAAAGTGGGAGCCAGGATGGACGGTGGTCTTCATCTGGGAAACTGGAGGAGGAGTCACAACAGACTCAGCAGGACTCACTGGTTGGCAGGATTTGGGGGAAGGATCAGTCAGGGAGACAGTGACACCCCCCCATTTGTTTTTAATACTGACTCTGTTCCATTGTTGTCAATGTAAGATATTGTCTCTGAAATATCTCTTTAAAATTTCCTGTTTATTTGTGTAATCGAAAACTTCTGCTTACACTCTTAGTGATCTTTTCTTGGAGGTTTTTATACTTTGGCATTCTTAAATGTTAATATTCTCGTGCCTACATCTGTGTTAATGGTAATAAAAATATTACACTATGATATCTTCTACTTACTTATTAAGCCAGATCCTAACTTCCTGGAGGTCAGAGTTCAGTCCTTACATATCACCTCTCTATAGTGCCCTGCTGCTCGGTTAACATACAGCAACTTGAAGTAACAATGAGAATAATAAGTATTAGCTAGAGACAGTTGGATGAAGTTATTTTCACTAAAAACAGAGTAGATTTTAACCCACTTCGAAGTATGACAGCCTTTAAAATGTTTTTGTCTAGGAGCAATTGTCTAGCTGTTCTTGGAAATATGACATGTTCTGCCCTGATGTGCGAATGCAGGTGGACGCAGAGATGAGGAGAGCGGGGGCAGCGGAGGGCTGCTCAGCGTGGGAGGCTGGAGAGAGCCCACAGCGGTCACACCTCTCTCAGAAGCCCTGAGCGTAGAAGGCAGGACGAGATGAATGACCCTGGGCAGAGGCTGAGGGGGCCACTGACGGGTTCTGTCAAGGAAGCGGGGGACAGGCTGGAGCCGGGGACGTTGGGATGGATGCTCCGCCCACCCTGGTGGCACCAAAGGAGACACAGTTGACTGTGACCTTGTGAAGTCTCTCCCAGGACATGGAGGAGAGCCCTGCTCAGCCCTCAGCGGTGGGTAAAGGAAGAGAAAACAGCAGGAGAGATTCAGAGGAGAGAGACAGAAGTTTAACGACAAAAATAAGAAGCCACATTTTTATTTTGAAAAATGTTTGGCTAGAACTGGATCAACACACTGTTAATGAGGTGGGCGGTGGGCGGCGTGTTTTTTAAGGATGACAGTATTTACCCCCTTCTTACTCCGACCAGCTCCACAGCCTGGGTGCAGTTTTCTCCTCGGTGTTGGATTAATTGCTGTCTGTCTGAGCCAATTGGGAGCTTGTGTGACATTTTCAACGTCCCCACTGAGCACCGAGAGCACGCCAACCTCGTGCTAGTCTTGGTCGAGAGTGGATCCCTGATAAACATGGTCCCATCACTATTTGATTTTTATCACGATTTATTTTTAAGTACATGATCTGTAAGTTACACAAAGACTTTGCTTATTGTAAAACATTATGAAGGTGAATGAAAATGAAAATTAAATAAAGCAAAAAGGGAAAGAAAGAAAAAGCGTCTGTAGTTCCATCCACCCGGAGAGGTCACTGTTTGTACTTAGACAGCCTTTTTGTTGGCACGTGTATATCGTTTATTTTTAAAAAAAAATCCAGGTCATACTATGTACTTGTGTGGCTTCTAAATCTGCTCTTACCACCTTCATCGTAACTCCTGGGTTTTAGCATCTTCTCAGGTTCAGCAGAGTAACTGGCACCTCGGAAGAAACAGAGGATCGACCTACACGTATCATTTCTATCAAAGGCAGACGTCAGGGAAGCCAAGACCCAAAGGCACGTCAGGCACAGGCGTGTTTGTGATTCTGTCACTGACTGTCCTGCCCCAGGGGGGATCTGCTGTCACAGAATCGGAGCTGAAGACCACTGTTCTGATCTGCACCCACAGATTTCTTTCTTTTTTCCTCTGTGTTCTCTGGGAGACTGCGCCTCTCAGACCTCTGACCACAGACAGCGTGGTGGCCCAGGGGCCCCAGCCGTGCTCGGAATCCACTGCAGCATTTGCTCCCCGCGGGCTGCTCCCGGCTGGTGTGACAGCAGCGACGCACTGGCGAGCACTGGCTGCTCAGGACCCTGGACAGTCCCACCAGGGAGCACCCAGAGACTGAAGTGCAGAATGAAGGTCGTCAGCTGGCAGGGACGGGCTGGGACTGTCTGTATAACGGGGGCAGGAGGGACCCTGGACGCCTTGGAGCTGTGAGGGGCACTGCAGCAAGTCCACACCAACTTGGGGTGCTGGTGAAAGAGTCGGGATCTCAGAGGGGAAGATTTGGTCCCACCACCAGGTAATTCACCGAGACCCTCGGCAGAGAGAGCTGAGGGCGAAGGGGTTAGGTCGTTCCTTGGGGAAGGATGAGCACCGCGTGGACACCGGCGGTAGCTTGTCCCACGAGCCTCCTTCTTCGTAGTTTACCCTCGCTCTCCTGACAGCCTCAGATTTCCTCGTCTCTAAATGACTGAGTGCTGGGGACCTGTGACAAGGCTAAATAAGAGGAAGGTCTCCCACTTTTCCTTGAACTTCTCATCTTGGAGGGATCCCCGATGCTGGTCTCTGATGCAGGGGAGAAGGGGACCACAGTGCACTTTCTCGAATCCCAGCAGCTTGCTGTGCGATGCTTCCCTAAACATATTCCAGAAACAAGTCTTCAGCCTGTTCCTTCTTGGGCATCCCTGGTGCCCAAGCATCGGCCCCTCCCACGGATGAGGATATGACTTGCTCACTTTCCCAGCCCGACCCTCCCCTGTGCGGCGTGTTTCCAGAGTTTGCTGAAAGCATTCTTGTTGCCTGTCACCTGAGGACCTCCTTCTTCCCGGGATTCTATTCATGTTGGGTCTCACTTGCTGACACGGCAGAAGAGTCTTGCTTAGAAGAGTGAAACTACAGGGAAACAGATGGTGTGAACTTGCAGGTCTGTGGGTCCCTTTTCTTCCTCTGCCGCACGGAAGGATGCCCCTCTCCTGTCTCCATCCCAGCTCTCAGTCCGTGGTCCTCATCCCTCACCCAGCTCAGGGCTGCCTGACCGATGCGCTCTCCTCGCCTGCCTCCGACCACGCTCTCTTGCCTCGTTCTCAGCAGCTCTAAACATGGGCGGTAGTCTCACATGTCACAAAACCCTCGCTCAGCTCCTCGCCCACTCTAGTTACACGCAAAGCTCGAGAAGGGCTGCCTACACTCCGCTCTTTCTCCACACAGATGCACACAGACACATCCGTGTATACATGAGTAAAAAAGTGACAAAAGTACAAATCGATCCAGTGAAAAGTCAGTGTCTCTCTCAACAGAGGGTTCTAGCCACACAGGTCCCCTCCTAGATGAAATATTTTACATATCCTTCCAGAGCTGTGACACGTATACACAAGTATATGCACACCACACACACATACTTCACCTGTATACATGGCATTATATGTTACTGTTTTCATTTAAGGATATAGCTAAGACACTGCATGTGTAGACCTTCCCCATTCCTTTTCATAACTGCATAATATTCCACTGTGGGAATGAACCACAATATACTTCACCTGTTAAGTACTGGAGGACATCTCACTTAACCCAGTCTTCAGTTACCACAACCATGATGAAATTTATATAATATATATAGAGAGAAAATTTCAAACAGTGCAATTAAATCTCAATAATAAATTTCCAAAAGTAAATTTTTGGATCGAAGATTATGTGCATTTAAAGTTGATAGACACTATTAAATTACAAGTTTCTATCATCATTGCAATAAAAAGGGATTTTTCTCTATACCATAACTAGCAAAATGTATTCTTAAACTTTTTACTTGCTAATGTAATAAGCAAAAATTTATTTGCCTTTATCTTATTATAAATGAGGTTAAATTTTTTTTAAAATGCTCAAGAGTCATTTCTGTGGGTGTATGTGTGTGAGTGTGTGTGTATGTGTGTGGGGAGCATTTGTATATCTTGTTCTGTGCTCATTTTTCTATTAGGTTGTTTGTCATTTTTTAAAGTTCATTTTCGGATGTCTTTATAGTTTAAGAAAATTGGTATTTTGTTTAAATTTCCAAGTGTGTCTTTTATCTTTAACTTTGTTTAGGGTGATTTTTGTCATGAGAAATATTTTATTTTTATGTAGTCTATTTTGCCAGTCTTTTCTTTTTTTGGTTTCTGTTTTGTTCCAAATTTAAAAAGGCCTTCTCCATTATTTTGAATGGAGATTGATATCATCAGATTTGAATCTTGAAAAGATAACTCTGGCTACAGTTCAGAAAACAGAGTCGGGGAGGAGACGGGCAGCACTGAACTTGAGGATAACAATTAGAAGGCAATTGCAGACGTCCATGTGAGAGATATTATTAGCCACGCTTATGACGGTGGCAGTGGAAGTGGAAAACATGGCTGGATGCAAGATCTATATAGGAGGCAAAATAGGCAGCTGATGAATTGGACGTAGAAGAGGAGACAGGCTTTTGTTTAGAACAAATAGAGAGTGTCATTCATTGAGCTAAGGGACCTGGGAAAGGACCAGTTTTGGTTTTTTTCTTCTTTTCTTTGTTTTCCCCTTTGGCGCAGGGGGCCAGGCGGACTTCGTGAATGTGGTTTCATGCACATCACTTTACGTGGTCTGGGGGCTTCCTGAGGTGGTTATTGAGTGCATATCTCAGACAGGTCCCCAGAAGATGGATTTTGGTTGGAGTCGAAAACTGAGAAGTCACAAAATAATCAATGTGTTTGAAGTCATGCGCATGCACGAGACTGCTCATGAAGGTGACGCAGAGTAAAAGAGATCGAGCCTCGGGGAGCCTTGAAGAACTCCAGCATTTCATGGCTGGGTGCAAGAGGATGACTCGACTGAAATTTCTGGGTGCTAGCGAGCCCTCCATACTACGTACTGACTGGAGAGTAAGAGGTGGATGAGTCGCGAGCTGTGAGGGGGCTGCCGGCCCCATCCAGTGGGGTGGGGCACCAGGCAGGAGCCTGAGGGAGCCACATTGGAGGACCCGCTGGGCTGGGCAGCTTTGTCTACTGGGAAACTCTGGGGCATCCCATATTTTATTCTGTACATTTTCTTTCTGCCTTTGTTACCATTTCCACATTATCAGAGGAGACTCAAAAAGACAGAGCCTTCTCGCTCTTCCCCAGGATTGACATCAAGTGTTTTCTTTCCACCTTGACCTGTTAGCAATTCCAAGATACTTCTTCAGAAAAACTATGCTTTGTTCTTCTCAGGCAAGGTGGTGGAATACATTAAAGACACAGCCTTTATACTTCCAAGTGGGGGTGCGTAACATGGGATAAAGAGTTCTTCTGCATTGCTACCTAAATGCCTGTTACCATTTTTCTTGCTATTTGGTGTGGTGCTTTGGCAAGTCTGGATGTTAAGCATACCTAGATCTTGGTTGAAGCCCCAGCACTCTCTCATGCAAATGATTTTAATCTTTTAAGTCTCAATTTTAAATTCTATGAGATGGGGACGCTTATTTCCCAGGGCGAATGTAAGAAGCCAAGGGGGGAACGTGCACGCAACCCGAGCAAGGACTTACCATGGGGTCGGTGCTTAACTGCCTCCAGGGCCCCCCTTTCCTCTCCATCACCTGCGCCCTGGATCTGCAGTACCCTTCCCCAGTCTCCTGCACATGCATTTCTTCTTTCTTCTCTCAAGAAGCCACCCAAATCCCCTGTATTTCCATTGAAGAAACAGATTTCCCAGGTGAAATGGCACACTTACATTCTGATTAACTTTGCCGCTGGTTTCCGCGTAACTGCAGGTGGCAGGTAGAATATTGAGAGCATGGAAAGGGACCGGAATCCATGGTCTTGACCGGCCATGCATCCAGGGTGAGGAGACAACCGTGACGAGTGTGGCTGGAACGGCGCCTGGCGACTGGGGAGGGGCACAGTCTGCACTGTGAGCCTGGAGACTGGGACCAGGGCCTCTTGGTCACTCCTGTCAGTCTGCTCACCTTGAGAGAGGTTTACACCACTCCTCCTCAATGTCACCTAAGCCACCCCATGGAGGAAAGCTTATGACATTTCTCCTCCAAAATCTGATTCATGTACATCTTGTTTCACTGACGTTTGAGCATGAGACCACACCTGATTCAAACATTCAAATTTTACAATATTTTGAGAAAGAAGAACATCTCTGTGTGGGTGAAAAAGGCCCTGGATCTTGTGCTGCATCCCAGGCTGTGACACTCACTCGCCGAGGGGGTGGGCTGTGCCAAGCGTTTGCCTTCTCTGGGCCTAAGAGTCCTCACCCTTCAAATGACAAGGGATGTGCCCTTTGAGCTGTAGGGTCCTTTCCAGTTCTGATGAGCCATGAAAGCAAAGGCCTGGAGATCCCTGTGACCTCACCAGGACTAGTACTGGTGCTCCAATCCCATGGTGGACCCAGCGCTCATATTAGTGAATTTCACATTTTTATTATTTGCATCTCATTGTGCAACAAAGCATGCGTGATTGATAATTAATGCTGCCAGCACAGCACTCAGCTAAACGACTGTTTAGCCTAGAGTGGAATAAAACACTGCAATGAGTAGTACAGTATCATTACGTAACAGAAATTAAAAATCTGATAATTTGATTGGAAGTCTCAGGTGAGTTTTTTGTATAAAAATGTTAACCTCAAGTAGCTGTAAGCAGGTAAATGTTTTATTCATCCCACAGATACGAAATAAATGCTTTTGATATAAATTATGTATAATTAATACTCTGGGGATAAAAAAAAATGTATGCTAATAGGCTGTCAGTTAATTAAGAAAGGAATAGGAGGTAAACAAAGGTGATTATAATTTATCCTGGGACCATAAACAGAAATCATGCCTTAAATAATCTTTGTAAAAAAATACATTATGCAGCAAATCCTTCGTTTTCAGCCAGAGCAGCCGCCTAATGGTTCACAGCAACTGTTCAGTGGAGAAGTTAAAGGAGGAAACACTGGCTAAGCCTGGCCCTCTCCACCACTGGGACTCAGCTGAGGTGGTCTTTTAGGAGCAGTCCTGGTCTCTTCAGGATCATTCTCTGAAATACAGCTTTTTGGGAAGCCAGAGGCTACATTCAAAAGACAAAGGCATCCAACTAATGGAGATCTGAGAAAGCATACATCTCCTGAATGACAGTTTCACACTTCCCAGCTAGTTTGTCTTCTTTGAAACTGGGGACAGAGTCATGGCACTTGCCCCTACATGTGGCCAGAAGTCACAGTGATGGGTGGTTCAGACCAGACACCACCTGAGTGTTTGTGAGCCTCCTTTGTTATTCATTCCTTCAATCACTCATTCACTCAAGAAACATTTACTGACCGCCTGCTCTGTGCCAGCCATGGAGGACAAGAACGCAGTCTGGATGGTGTCATCTTGTCTATCTCCGTCTCTTGGGTGGTGGCCCTCACTCACCTATGGGGTCTCAATATTCAGATGCAAGTATCCAGCCAAGAGCTGGATATGGAAATTTGAAGATCTGGGAGAATTCTGGAATCAAAATGAAAGTTCTTTGAGTGGTATGAGCTGAGGACTGAGGGGAGGTATCCAAAGATCACGAACGGTCCGGCAGAGGAAAAAGAAGATCCCGGCCAGAAAGGAGGACCAACCAGCAGGTCAGAAATGTTCCTGGAGACTGAGGTGTCGTAGAAACTAACAAACAGGAAGACTCAAGGAGGATGGAGTAATCCACGATGTTATTTATAAGAAGTGGGGGAGAGCTTTGGGGTGGTGAAGCAGATTTAAGAGGGGTCAGTTTAGAGGGTACTTCAGTTCAAGGGGACTACATGAAGGAGTGACAGGTGTTGTAGAGTTGAAGAGACACACTTGACAAAAATGGCTAGAAAAAGCCATTGAAGGAAGATGGGGAGGCAGTAAGGCACAGAGTGATGGCCTGTTCTCCAAGAGCATAAGGCCACCTCCTACCTCTGAGGCAGAAGAGAAAGTGATAAGGAAGATAAGCAGTAAGCAGACACATGAGCAGGGGGTTAGGGATGGTCAAGTGGTCTCAAACTCTCTGAAGTCAGAGTTTAAGACTAAGCATCCATCCACAGATGACTGAATAAAGAAGTTGTGTTATATTTATATAATGGAATACTATTCGGTGATAAAAAAAGAACAAAATAATGCCATTTGATGGACCTGGAGATCGGCATTTTAAGTAAAGTAAGCCAGAGGGGGAAGAAGAATACCATATGATGTCATTTAAATGTGAAATCAAAAAAAAAAAAACACCTGGCTTACCTGTCTTTTAAGTTATAGACTTTATCTCATGTGTACAGTGGTTTTAATTTGCATTTATCTGATGACTAATGAAGTTGAGCACCTTACAACGTGTTTTCTTGCTATTTAGATATTCTTTTTTAAGTGCCTGTTCAAGTCTTTCTCCTATTCTGGCATGTCTATCTTTTTCTGATTGATTTGGAAAGGTTCTTTTTATGTTCTAGAAAGCCTTTTGTCAGATAGAGGACACACAGATATCTTTCCCTATTTGGTGGCTTCCTTTTCTCTTCTCTTAATGGTATCATTTGATATTCGGAGAATCTTAATTTTAATTTTGTCTTTCATGGTTAGTAAATTTTTGTACATCTTGTCTAAGGTTTGCTTCCCCAATCTGATGAAGAAGTTCTTCTGTGTTTTCTTTTAAACATTTATTATTATTATTTTACTTTTCACACTTAGATCTACAATTGTCTGGATTTGATTTTTATGCATGGTGTGAGGTAGGGGGTCAAGATTTATTTCTACTATCTCCCCCGTGGATATCCAGTTGACCCAGCACCATTTATTGAGAAGATGACTCTCCTTTTCTCGCAAGGCTTTAACACAAGAAATTAAACCTAACAAAACATTTGGAAGGGCAGAGGGAACAAATGACAGTGAAACCATTGCCAGAGGCAGCACTAGCACAGGAGATGTGCAGGAGATTGCCTGAGAGCCGCTGAGAAAGTCACACCCACTTTTCACCTATACTTTTACTTAGGAGTCAGGCTAGGCTGTCACCGCTACTAGAGAATCCTGACTCCTCCTCTCTCACTGTCATACTCGCCTGGAAGCTGATGGGAAAAGGGAAATGTCACACTAGGATTCATCCTTGGGATGTAGAGAAGACTGCAGAGGAGGCTGGTGATGATGCCAAGTTGGAATCCAGTTCAGCATCGTCACTTAATGTTTTGGTGCTTCAGATGAGGAAGTTAAATTTGAAGTCAGATTACAGGCATCTAAGGACTTCTGAGCTCTAACATTTATTAAAAGCACTGGATATTAGAAAAGCACCCTCAGTATATTTTGTTCATTCATTCAGGTAGGTACCAGGCTAAAAATATAAGTAATCAAAGAAGGGAGTCTCCCATCATTAGTGGCACTTCCAACACCACTGAAATAAGGGTAAGCAAACATGATTCAGCAGGGTGAAATAGTGGCTGCGGCAGTAAATATACAAAGCAGGGCAGAGCACAGGCCAAGGAGCAGCTCGGTCATCCTGTGGGTGGCTCCTGCTGTGACCCTGGAAGGCTGGGTGGGATCCTGCCTGGAGGAACAGGGCAGGAATTGGGAGCCTTGAGGAAAGAGCAGCAGGTGCATTCAGGGACGCCATGATATTACCTGCGAAAGATGTAAACTCAAGCTTTGTTTCCTTTTATCTTGAATTCTTTGAGGAAAACCACAGGTGTCTTCAAGGAGACAGATGGAAGTTGTAATCTGTTTTGTGTAACAGACGCATTAGGCAGTGTTTGTGTGGCTCTGGGCAAGTTACTCCTTTGTGCTGCGATCTTTTCTCTCCGTAAGAATCTCCAGTATTCTCCATCCTCTGTGCTCCTTTGTGATGACACCCCCCCAACAGATTACTAGGTGGATTTTAGTGGCGTCCACATTGGCCTTATCTTCTTTGTAAGTGTCTCTCCAGAATCCTTGGGGAGTGGGGTGCAGTGGGGCAGAAAGGGAAGAATGAGCTCAGGGTGGGTGTCAGTCAATCATGGCGCCTTTCAGTGATCTCACATGGGTTGCAAAGTGTTGAATCACGAGGAGGCTGGAAAAGGGCCTGCTCCTCATGAGGTCTGGTTAATATTAGGAATTATTGCTTCAAACGCTGCAGGTGTGGATCGATCTCTTTCAGTCCCAGTAAATGGGGCTGCGGCTGCCTTTGACAGCCTCAAAGCTGCACAGTGCTCAGGCCCCAGGGCAGACAATGATGCGGAGGAGTTGCTGATTTTAGGATAGAAAATTACAATGCTTATATAGTAAACAGCACCTGGAAGTTTACTAATGATTTTTACAATTAACAGCAGCAGTGTGGTCTGATTATTCATGCACGCTTTCTGTGAAAGAAAAGAAAGGAAGCAGATGCTGAAAAAAGTCACATGGCTTAGATTTTCTGGGGAGGGGGCAGAGGGTGGTGAAAGAAGAGGATGGAAGGGCACGAGCAGAAGGAAGGAAAGAGTATGAGGTAGA
This sequence comes from Vicugna pacos, assembly GCF_048564905.1. Classification (NCBI taxonomy): domain Eukaryota; kingdom Metazoa; phylum Chordata; class Mammalia; order Artiodactyla; family Camelidae; genus Vicugna; species Vicugna pacos. Next base: position 56,720,613 of record NC_133001.1, read on the forward strand.
GATTGCTTCCTGTTGTTTTCCTTGGGGTATCAGATGCAAATCGCCCTCTTTCAAGTCTGTAAAATAACCTTCAGACATGTGTGATATAATGACCCTTTTCTACATTACTTGTATTTAAAACCCTATATATTTGACAGTGGTTGGGCAGATTTATAGGAGATTTAAGTGTCCAATAGAAATAAAATATGATTCGGTATCTTTCTATTTCCATGCTGAGTTGCAGGATGCTGGCTGAATTCTTCTAAATCCGCCAGGTGGGCTCATGGTTAATTTTAGAGGTCTCCTATTTTCAACCAGGAAACCATCTGTATTATATTTTAAAGCTCAATGACTGATTCCATTTTTTCTTCACCCATCACTGATCAATTTTTTTTAATCCCTTGCTCAGCCTATGGTAAATTCCATTTCCTTTATCTGTTCTATTTACTTTATATATTGGAAAGATGATGTGATGATATTAAATAATATTCTGCAGAATTAAATATTCTCTTATCTCAGTACATACATGCAACCAATAATTTCATTTTTCATGATTTTATCCTGGCCCTTGTCTATACAGACTCCTTTTGTACAGTTACAATAATAGGAAAAATGTTATTTTGGATTTTTGCCTTTATTTAAAATTTTAAAATACGTGGAAATGTTTCTGTTTCCTCATGGAAAATTTCAATTTTTTCATATATAACAATTAACCAATTATTGATAGGAAATTTTCTATTATTTTAGGCTACACTGTAGTGGATGCATTTGAGTAGATTTCTGCTTCTGTTAAATTTTCCCTTAGAGAAGATTCCAAATGATGTAATCACCTGGTTACAGCAGGGCTCAGATTCTGGCTACTCTGTTGGACTGGAAAGTGTCCTCGGTGGATGCATGTTCACCACAGACGCATCAATATTGGAGTGACTGTGTGTGTATATTGCATTTTTCTGTCTATAAGCTAGTATCATAAGGTGTTTTTTTTAAATTACAGTACAGTCAATTACAACCTGTCAATTTCTGGTGTGGAGCACAATGTCCCTTTCATGCATATACATACATATATTCATTTTCATTTTTTTTCATTAAAGGTTGTTACAAGATATTGAACATAGTTCCCTGTGCTATACAGAAGAAACTTTTTAAAAATCTGTTTTTATATATAGTGGCTAACATCTCAAACTCTCAAATTTATCCCTTCCCACACCCTTTCCCTGGTGACCATAAGATTGTTCATTGTGTCTGCAAGTCTGTCTCCATTTTATAGATGAGTTCATAGTATCCCTTTTTTTTTTTTTTAGATTCCACATATGAGTGGTATCATATGGTATTTTTCTTTCTCTTTCTGGCTTACTTCACTTAGAATGACAATCCCTAGATCCATCCATGTTGCTGTAAATGGCATTCTTTTATTCTTTTTTATGGCTGAATAGTATTTCATTGTATAAATATACCACAACTTCTTTATTCAGTCATCTGTTGATGGACATTTAGGTTGCCTCCATGTCTTGGCTATCATATATAGTGCTGCTATGAACATTGGGGTGCATGTATATTAGGTAGTTTTGATTTGAGTATCACTGATTATTGGCCAAGAAGTTTTGTTTTTAATTCTTGAGTTTTCTTTTATATGCCAAAGGACCTTTCCTTTATTCTCATTTATCCACTACCAGAATCTTAACATTTCATTTAAAATTTTCAATAGACAATAATCTTCATGAGGGCAGGGATATATACATATTTTTTTTTTTTTCTACTAATGCTTAAAATTATACTTGGCACAAAAATGATGCCAAAAATGCTTGTTGAATGACTGAATAGCACATTTATACATGAAATCCTTACCAATTCCTAGATATTTGGGAATGAAATGGTTAATCTCTAAAACAATCCTGTCTGCAATAGGCTTAGAAATTACCTAACTACAAATTTTTAAATGCTACCATTGATTATTCTGTTTTTACTAAATTAGCTTTCATAACCTTTTAACAATTACTTTCATTAAGTACACTAAAGTATAGTTTCAAAATTTCAAACATTTTGATCCCTGATCCCCTAAGATTTTGGTTCTATACTCAAGAAGGATCATAAAACTGTTGACTGGGCTTGCCCTCCCTCCCTTCTCTCCCCTTCCTCCCTCCCTCCCTCCCTCCCTTCCTTCCTTCCTTCCTTCCTACCTTCTTCCCTCCCTCCTTCCTTCTTTCTCTCAGTGTGTCTGCTGCCCAGACCCCTTTGGAAATACTGCTTGTAATTGAGATTCCTAATTAACTAAACCATATGGTTTGATTTGTATTTAGATCTGGGTCCAACTTGGATCACATGCCAAATTCTATGCTGTTCTTAGAAAGGATGACAAATATTTTTGTATTTCTGAGTGTTTGTCTTGTGATAGATCTTCTGACATCTCCAGTGGACAGTTTGGTTTATCACATCACTGTGTAGCCTTTGGAATACTCTAGAATTGTCTTCTGTGACATCTGTGGCTTCTCAGTGAAGAGACAGTTATGTGTCAGAGAGCCATCAGGAGCTTGTCTGCTACACTAAGTCACAGCACAGGGACAAATAGCATGATGACCAATGGTTAATCTCTGTCATCTGCCTTTTTCAAAAAAAAATTAAAATAAAAAAACAAAAGGATGAGAATTAGAAACTGGTCTTGCCTACTCACTTGAGATAAAATGAAAGGGATATGGAAGCATTTTTCTATTTGGTATAAAATTCCTTTCTCATTTTCATTGTTCATCAACCCCATGGATAATTAATCAAAGCACCATGTTGAGAAATGTGGCAGCTTCTTCCGGCAGGTTCCCAAACGGGCATTCATTCTGACCACTCTACATAGACTAAATCCCATTGGTTTCACCACATTATCAGGAGCTCGGGAGCAAGATGGGCAAACCAACAGGCAGCAGTGATATCATAATAGAACAGTTTCTATTTGGCTCCAATTGGCCTGCTAACCCCTGCTCCAGTCTTGCCAGCTAATGACAGGCACAGTATTTCCCCCTCATCCCTCTGGTTGGAGAGACAAGGGAGAGGCACCGGGGGAATGTAGGAGTGGCTGGGTGGATGACATCAACCATATTCCATACACAGATGTCTATTCCCAAGCTACTGTGACTCTGCCAGACAAAATCTCACCGCTGTCTGTAAGTGATTACTCTGTCCAGTCTTCATCTTGAAAACAAGCTTTCGTCTTAAACAGACCAGTGGATAATTCCCAGTGGAAGGCTAAAGGTCCCGTTCTTCTGACACAAAGCCCCACTGCACCATGGTGAGAGTGGACCTTGGATTGACAGAATGGCTGCTGGTTTACTCCAAACTTCTCTCACGCTATGTTTTTCTAGGAATCTCCATTTCAGGCCCGTTGTTTTAGCCATCACCACCTGCAACTTTTGTGCTGGACTCTTCCATGCAGAGAATTATTCAGTAGAGTATTAAGAGGTTCTAGAAAAGATATGAAGCACCTGGGTGTTTACCCTTGAAAGCCATGAATGATATGTGAAGGCTGACATCTCAGAAACCTACAAAATTGTGAGAATCCCTTGGAGAGAGAGAAGTTTGTTGAGTTCCCGTGGCAGCAGCAGAAGGTAGAGGAGGGAGGGTATAACAGCCTGGAACTGAAGAGAATCATTGCCCATAGGCAAGGGGAGGGATGGACTGACTGGGCTCTGATTTTTTTTTTTTAACTCTATCTCATGCTTCCCTGGATGGATGTTTATCTGCCTTACTATCATCACAGTAGGATAACATTGGTCAGCCCCCTCTTATAGGTGGAAGGGTGACATTAATTCGATGCTAGACCAGAGCATGGATAGACAGTCCACAGCGGGCAGTGCCATATAGCTGGCCAGCCTTGGCTTAGCTCCTGGGCCCCATTCTACCCCACAGAACATGCAATCACAGAGAGGCTGTTAACTTCAGAAGAAGAGCAGTGCCTGGGGTGGACATTCCAGAAGTTCATGGAGGGGACGGAGCTGTAAGGAGAGAATCAGAGCCTGGAGTGTAATGCTGGGGACACGATTCCCTAAGACATTCCTAAACTCACCTTAGGGGAATTAACTGAAGGTATGCCTTTGCCCCATCACCAAGAAAACATTGTTAACAGTGCAACTCATAGTCCCACGAGAATAAAAGATAAGCTCACGGGAAAACTACCTGGTCAAAGCAACATGAGAAAGAGCTAACAAATAGAACAGCTAACAGCTGAAGAATCAAAATGAACAGGACAGTAGAGAATAAGAATTTAAAATACATAAGGCTATCTGGAAGCAGGAACAAGTGTACAAGAAGACGACTTTGGCAATGGAAAATTAAGGTGTTGAAATAACGAACTCAGTGAACAGACTTTTACAGAAGAACAGATACAGTGGAAGAACAAATTAGCAGGGTGACTGCTGCTTTCAAACAATTCTCCCGGAATGCATCTGAAAGCAACAGTGTAATGTGAGGATTGAGATAAAAGTTACGGAAGCTGGAAGTGACAGCACTGATTTAATAAAAATTTCCAAGACAAAAAATGAGTCATTTGATGGAAGGAAATACTATCATTATATATTAGAATATTCACCCTATTTCCATTTTTCACAGTAATCATGAATTTGCCTTTTTTAGCATCGCATCATCTGTATCCTACCTTCGTACAAGTCAAAAGTCTTAGCTCTGTTCATCTCCTCTATCTCCCCGCTTTGTTCTATTTTTTCCAAAATTCTACGTGTTTTTATTATAACATTAATATAAAAACAATAGATAGGAATATAAATATGAAAAATATATAGTCGATAAATTAGAGATAACTATCAAAAGAATAGAAATGAAATGAATTTTTTTTCAAACCTATGAAATAACATTCACTCTTTCCAAAAAAACACAGGAGAGAAGGAAAAAGGCACACACAGACACACACAAGGTAATGAACGTACCCCTCAGGGGGCTCATTGGAAACGCTAATAAACAAAATACACCTCTGACAGGACCGACCCTCCCAATTAGAGAGAAGAGGCAAATAAACAAAACACACTAAGAAAAATGGAAAACGATGTCACTCTGTACAAATGACCAAAATTGATGTATAATAATATTATAAAAGGAACTCTCAGCCAATAAATTTGAAATCTTATTGATAATTAAAATTTTTCTGAAGAAAAGCCAAAACTGGGATATATGATATCTGTATGTATATGTCTGTGGTCAATAACAACATACACTCATATTTAAATATGAATATTACATATATACATTGTACTTACATGTAAGCGACCATGAGAGAAAATGAAATATTAGTAAGATAATTTTTTGTCAGTTGCTGTGTTCTCCTAAATTCTCAAAGAGACATTCTGTATCTAATAGACCTTGCCACTTATAGCAAGAAATGAATAAAGCTTCTCCACACATTTTGTGGGGTTTCTAAAAGCTTGATGCCGAAACTAGACGAAGGAATTACAAGAAAAAGAAAATACACGGACCAATTTGACTTGTGAATGTAGATTTTAAAATCCTAAATAAAATACCAACTTACCAATCCTACTGGAAGGTTAAAAAACAGTGGATCATGATCAAGCTGGATTCACAGCAAGAATGAACATGAGGGTCAGTATCAGGAAATCGAGCTATAAAATTCATCACATGGCAGTGAATGGGAAAATCACCCACATAATCACTTTAATAGAAAAGGATGCCTAAAAAAGCGTAAGGCAAAGTTTAGTACCAATTTATGATTCTTAAAAAAAAATACAATTAGAAAATGAGAAATAAAAGATGAGCTTTCTAATTTGTTAGAAATTATTTACCCACTGCAATATTACATTCAGTGGAAGATTTTGGTCACATCCACTCCAGGCACGTGGTAACGAAAGCCCTCACCGTGTGTGAGGATGCTTAACATTTGTGCTGTGAAAGTCAGCTGAATGGGTGAACTCATTAAGAAAAGAAAAAGAAACACACGTATAGATTAGAAAGGAATAGATGAACTCGCCATTATTCGCGGGTCGTATGATCATTTTAACAGAAATCCCAAGAGAGGTGTGGGGGGTAATCCAATGACTCGTCAGTCGATGAGCCATTACTACCGTCATGAAGTTCAGCCAGATGGTCAGAGAGATAATTAATAAGCCAAACCCATCAGTGCCCCTCCACACCGACTAGAACCTTGGCACGCAGGAAATGTTATACAGAACAGCCATAGAGATACCGTGTACAATCACAAGAAACACAGTACTCAAGGACAATTGAAAAACAACATGGACAGAATCATCATCAAGAAAGACTAACTCAAAAGATGAGAGAGAGGGGAAGCGAGAGAGAGAGAGAGGCGGTGGGGGAGAGAGTGAGCCACATGAGCTCCCCGGCTGGATGAGTCAATGTTCGGCGCTCTGGATTTGTCATCCCACTGCCTTCTGGCCTCCATGGCTTCTGAGGAGAAATCATCTATTCATCTTACGGAGGACTGTTTGTATGTGATGAATTCTCTAAATATGGGTCTTTGAAGGCACTCCACCCCCGTTCTGCCTCCTCTGCTGGTTGCCAAGCTACTGATTTTCATTGTGATTGCAGAGTATTGGTTTTCAAGGCTCCCATGGAGCTAGAGAAAGGGAGAAGGCAATAGGGCAAGTTGTAATACAACTTGCTTTTCTTACTGAGATACAGTCATTTATCTTGAATAAATGCTCCCTGGATTGTTTCAAGCCTCTGGCTAATTCCTAGGGTTTTAAAAAGATTAATTCTGACCAATTTTTTTTTTTTTTTTTTGGCCAGGGTTTCTATTGCTTTCATGAAGGAGAGAATTTCCAAAGGTTCTCACTCTGCCATTTTTGTTGCCATCATCCTTGAATGAATTAATTTTAAAACTATATCAGTTTCTGTCAATGTAATGCAATTCTAAGGAAATTCTCCGTAGCAGGTTTTTTGGAAGTTGGCAAATGGATTCAAACATTTTCAACAGTTAAAAATTGTTAGAGAAGAAGAGAGGAGATGGGGGATAAGCCCTACCAGATAATAAGATATTTCAAAACAATCATAATTAAAACAGTATTTTGGAACACAAGCTGACAGGAAGAGGTGAGGAATAGGCCCAGTGACCTGCAAATGCGCTACATGCTAGAGGTGGTCACCCGACTCGGTGGTCAAAGGATGGACGTTTGGAATTGGGAAATCTGGGTCACTACATCTGAAGATCAAAGTCGGATCATTAAATCACAGCACTTCAAAAATAAACTCCAAATGTGACAAAGGCCAAAATGTGAAAGGTAAAGATAGAAAGCAAAGAAAAATTGAAAAGGAGTATCAATGTGACCTTGAGACTAGGAAGATTCTCCATAGAATTTCAAAAATAAAGGGAAAATAAATAGCTAGGACCACATCAATATATAAATTTGTATTTAACCAAGGACGTTGGAGACAAATTTGTAAAGAGGGATACTAATGGAAAAATGTTTATAAAGTCTTAAATTTGCAAAAGATTCACATCTAGACCATATAGGGTCTCTTGAAAATCAGCAATGAAAGGAAAACCCATCCAAAAAAATGACCAAAGGAAGTAGGTTTGGTGTAGCTCAGTGGAAGAGCGCGTACTTAGCATGCACAAGGTCCTGGCTTCAATCCCTAGTACCTCCATTAAAAAACAAAAAAACAAAAATAGCCAAAGGATATGAATAGTCACTTTACAGGTCTGGAAGTTTAAGTGATTAATAGATAGATAAAAGAAACTCTAAATCATTAGAGGAATGTTGCAGTTATAAAGCAAATGGAGACATTCATTATAGTTTTGTGTATGGTGGCGTGTATTGATATACACATAATAAGGGACATTACTCAGTAATCTGAATATAGAAAGATCTGAAAAACTTAATATTGAATTTAAAAAAAATTGAATTTATATTTAATGTGGTCGTAAGTCTCAGTTTGGCAAGGGTAGGCCCAGTTTTTGGTTGTTATTTCAGATTAATCATTACTAGGTCCCCTTTTAATTCTCAGAGTGTCCTGGCTTGGAAAATATGTTATATGGCATTGCACTTATTCTGTAATACCATTAATTAAATTAAAATGCAACAACCTCAGAATATATTTGTCAAGAAATGTATTGGTTTTATGAACTTTGGATTCAAAGACAAAGAATGTTCAAAAAGTATCTCTTGGGGGGCCAAATGGGTGGGGAAAGGGACAGGAAATATTTAACAATAGTGTAGGAAATCTGGGACTTGGCACTCAGGTTAGAAATTAGGAATTTTCTATGACCCCTTTCTTTCCACAGTCGATGTTTAGTTCCCAAATTACGTGAAGGGCCACCCATGATTCTTTGGATAAATCTGAGAAGGGTGATATTTTGGGATACATAATGGAGTCCCTCCCAGAATAAAATGGATCCTTTTTTAATGTATGTAGCTTGTATCCAGGGCCCAAACCCATCTCAGACATTAACCAGTCTCAGCTGTGTCAGCCAAAGGTAAAGATTTTAAATGCCAAATTCTGGAAATCTCATTTTACACTAAACAAATAAGGAAAAGGGTTTAGTTGGGTCCTAGTGTAACCAGATCCTATGGCCTTCTTTTGTCCACAAAGTTGGGTGGAGGGCTGGCCCAAGGAGCTCACACTGCCTCGGGACCCTTGCCCGTTACTCAAGAGGTTGCAATAGAACAAGAAAAAGTATCTGAAATAAAAGTTTCAAAGACCTATAAGGAAAGATAAAGCTCTCAGAGGTACTGACTCCCCGTGAAAGAGGTCTGAAAAAGGCGAGTTATCAAGGCCGTGGGAAAAATTAACCCTTAGAAATGGCAACTTCCCATTAGGTAGAATATTTATTTCCCCTTAATTTTATAGGGTCTACAGCGTACCTTCACTTCTTAACTCATTTAATTCTCTCAACAATCCTATGCTGTAAGTTCAGTTATTATCCCTACGTTATGATAAGGAGACTGAGCCTGGAGGAGAAGTGGTACAGAAGCCCTCATCTCTTAAATGTCAAAGTCCCTTCGGTCCCATGGTTTCATCAATCAGGATCTGGTCGGGAATACAGAAGCCACTCTGCATTTTAGGTATGGGAAGCTCAGGCTCAGGTTTTTTTTTTTTTAATAAAAAAATGAAGCAAAATAAAGAAGCATGGCCTCAAACAAATAATTTGTTAAATAAGGATATTTGCAAGCATCGCATTGTCTTTATTTCTGCAGGTCTTTGGTCTACTTTTTGGAACTGTGGCAGGGGCAAAACTGTGTTCCATGCACTGTGCCTTTTCCTGGGATGCCAGGAGGAAGACTGCACTGCGGTTAAGAGAGGCTGTGTGGCCCAGCTCAGGCCGGCAGATCGGAGGAGGATGTGAGGTCTCCCAGTTCCAGGTCTCACCTTGACTCGCATCCTGTGCTGCCTCTTGTCCCTTTTTCCCACACTGAGCCCCTGGGTTGCAGGTGCTCCGGATGGCAGAGCTCCAAGATGAGGGAGAGCTGCGTGACCTGCGAGATCCTTTGTGTGAGAAGACACACGCCTTTGTCGTGCTGAGCCGCACAGATTTAGCTGTTTGTTACAGCAGCTACCAGGCATTACTTCCCTTACCTTTAACGGGACACCAAGACATGCTGTCCTTTATCTTACTGAAGAACAATGACGATTGTCAGTCTATTTCTTCTACTTTCCACAAAGAGAAAAAAACACACTAGGTAATACCAAGGGGTCCCTGACTGGTCTGTGAACTCCTTGTTGGTGGGATTTTGTGATGTTCACTTTTGTATTCTGTGCCCTCCTTTTCTCCGAGCAGAGCACTTGGCACGAGGAGGGTGGTCAGTAAATGTGTCTAAAGGAACTGATGAATGACTCCATGCATCATTATTTTAATATGTTCTCATCCAATGCAGCTTAAAATTTTTGAGTGGTAACTATGACTTGTTGATTTGGTCAAAAAATGCTAAGCAACTAAATAAACAACAAGCAACTAAAATGATATGTAAAATCTCATTTGAACAAATAAAATAAATTTACTTTCATTAATCTTAAAATTCCTGTTTTTGATTTAGCAAATAGTTCTTCACCACTAGCATTCATTGAAATTAATACAGCTTCCACACATATGGAGTTTTAATCACACGTCTTCCTTCTAATAATTCTGAGATGTTCTGTCCCTGACAATCTTCTAAGGTTCCAGCAGCCCTAATGTCTGATTATACTGTGAAACCAAAGGAAGTTTATGACATTCCTGCCATCTACAAGCTTGCTCTTGAAATGAGTTAACTTCAGTTAATTTCATATATGTGTTTTGTCTTTTATAATTTAAATAGTGTGTGGATTTAAAACCATACTTTCTCTGTGTATTTTTCCCCCTCGATTTTGAACATCCCTAGAAATGGCCAGCTTATAGTATCCACATGGTCTAATGGAAGTCAGAACAATCCTCTGCGAAATGGAACCAGAGTGGCCCATCCCTTTCCCTTAGTGACACCTTGAAGCTGTTTAGAGAAGAGAAGATATAGCTGTAATTAACCGAACAGCTATTGCAAAGCCACGTTTCCCACTGCCTGCCAGAAACTAGCAGAGCTGAACTATTCCAGGCTTTATTTCATGCAAACAAGGCTGAATAAAAGTGACCAGCAAAATTACCATTGTCTTGTCTTTCAGCATCAATGTTTTCACAAAGAAGCACTGAGCCCACTCAGTCCATGGTTACCCACTGCTCCTCCCTGGTTCTGGCAGTTCAGTCTCTAACGAGTATCTGAGTGGAGTAGTCACGAGAGCTTCTGCTCACCTGTCTGTGCCAGCACTGTATTAGCCAGCAGGCTGGGGGTCTGGACAGGCCTGTGAGGGACCTGAAGAGGCTGAAGGAGAAACAGTGAGCGGATATATTGTGATCTCTAACAAGGCATTAATAAGTATCAGGCACTCAACAGTTTGACTCATGTGTATTACTAGTAATTGTTATGAATACCAATAGAGAAAGTATTACACACTTAAGAATATAATAGTGCTAAAGAATTGGCCATCAAATCTCATCCTTTTGGATATTTGTAACTCCAATGACCAAGTTTTGATGGATAAAGAACCAGTTGGAATTAGGAGATACTGGTTCGCTTCATGCATATTTGCTGATCCCCCTCTAGGTACCACGGGCTGTAAAAGGCGTTGAAGACACAAAACCAAGTAATGCAGTCTGCCCTTAATTGCTCAGATTTAACGTAAATTCACTCTTGAAAACTCACTGCTTCAACAAGAACAGTTTTCTGGTCTCACAGTGCTGCCCTCCTGAGATGTGACTCAGCCCAGAATAAATATGGACGCAGTTCTGAAGGATTTTACCGTTAGAAATTCTCTTCATTGTTTTCAGTAGTGCCCAGATACCCAAAAGTGAGTGTGATGGTTTAACCTGTCCTTTTATTAAATACTGGCTTGCCTTTCCAAGCGAATAATAGAGCCTTGCAGATAGTACAAGCTTTAAAAGACTATAAAAAAATGGATAGTTTACCATTTGTGACAACATGGATGGACCTAGACTGTATAATGCTTAGTGAAATCAGTCAGACAGAGACAAATGTACGTGTTCACTCATATGTGGGATCTAAAAAAACAAAAAATAAACATTAACGAATATAACGAAACAGAAACTGACTCACAGACACAAAGAACAGACCAGAGGGGAGAGTGAGGAAAGAAAAGGCAAAAATCAATGAAGGGAATTAAGAGGTACCAACTACTAGGTATAAAATAAAAGTTAAAAGGATGTCATGTGTACAGCACAGGATACATAGCCAATAATTTTTAATACCTTTATAATCATTTGATGGAGCGTAACCTATAAAAAATATCAAATCAGTATGTTGTGCACTTGAAACTAATACAATATTGTAAGTCAACTACAATTAAGACAATTACAGAGCTGCAGCAGGCAACGCTGCCTTCTCCCTGTGGTCGTAGCCATCAAAGCCATGAGCACAAAAGGAATCACAAACCTTCTAACTACAAACAGCCGGTGATCTCTCGTGAACTCTGCCGGCCGCCGGCTGTATACTTTCTTATCTGTGAACCCCTCTTCTCCTCAATTTGCTCAGATGCCATTCTCTACATGTTAGGGGGTTTTGTCTCTGAAATCTGACTATGGGGGAGGACACCACCTGTTGTGGTTCCAGAGCTTGGTCCACGTATTTTTGTGTTTTGGAGGCTGGAGCGCAGACAGTGGGGGCAGCAAGTCTGGATTGGAACCATGTCTCCTCCACACCAGCTGTGTGGCTTTAGGTGGGACAGTCATCCGCTCCGAGACATTCAGCTTTAGCTTTCTCATCGTTTGAAGCAAAAAATGAAAGACTGCATAGGAATGCATCCAGGGGGCATCCAGGTCCCCAGGTCAGGGCACAGTGTGCCCAGGTCTGCCAGTGGACAGCAGGGCTCCCCAGGTCCCTTCTGCTGCTCTGTAAATGTGTTCAGAGGAGCAGTCAGAAGTCCGCAGGGTCGGCGCACAGCTGACCGGATTCCTGTTTTGAGGCCTGGACAGGATTTGTGACCTGCCTAGCGAGCCCTCTCAGTTCTGCAGACTTTTCTGTCCTTCTTCTGCAGCACCTGTCTCCTGTGCATTACTGTTACCAAGCGCAGACTGGTTCTGCTCGCCACATGACAGGCTGATAAGTTAGGAGACGGGGTGTTGGGGCAAAGAATAATGACTTTATTCAGAAAGCCAGCAGACTGAGAAGATAGGAGACTAATGTCCTGGAGAACCGTCTTCCCCAAGTCAGAATTCAGGCTCCTTTTATACTAAAAAGGGGAGGGGGTGTGGCTGGTTGTTGCAAATGTCTTGGTGTCAGAATCCTTTGTGCTTGCAGCCGTCCACGTGGGTCAGGTCACACTCCTCCTATAAACCTCCAGCAAGACAAATGCTATTCCTCGTTCTGCAACTTCTAATCTCCGTATGAATGGACCGTTGCTACACCCTTAAAGGTCAGAGCCTGGAGAAGGGACTCTCCTGTGTATTTCAGGCTGCAAGCAACATTCTTTCACAAAAGGTGCAGAACCAGCGTTGACTCAGCGCAGGAAGCGGAGCCCAGGGTTAGCGCTAAAGAAACGGATCTAGTATGAGTTAGGTTTGTTCTCCCTGATTACATTATGATTCATTTTGTTCATGTTTCTTGGGCCTTTATCAGGTTTAGTTTGCACCTTACTTAGCATGGCACCTGGCATCAACACTAAAATCAATAACTGGATCAATAAATTAATGCAAATAAAAAGCAACTGGACTTTCAACCTCTCTGGCCTCTAAGAAGACAGACTAATAATTCATATTCTCACTCAACCAAAGCTAAAGGTCTTTTTAAGTGACTTTCTCATTATCTGAGTATTTAGGTTCCCTTCAAGGCCAGTTGGTGAGTCAGTGGATTGATCCGCTTGGAGAAACAGCAGATTTCTGCTGTGCTGTCCCGGGACTGAGTGGTGCTCACCCCCCACGGGGCTTGAACTCTCCCAGCTGGAGGGCGGCCCATTCTTTCTGTCATGTGAGAAATGTGTGTCGAGCAGTCGTTCTGTGATGGGAGGTGGCCTAAGCAGGAGGGATGTGAGAAGGAAATAAGTCACGTCTGCCGTGAAGGAGTTGTTCCGAAGCGTGCGATCACCTCTTTGTAGGAGGCTAAGATAAAAATCGAGAAGACTCTCAAAGAAGCAGCGTGGATCAGTGGGAAGAGGGCATTGCGGGTAAGCAACATCTAAAACCTGGAGGCGAGGAAGTGCACAGCCTAATACAGCAGTGACAAGCAACTTGGACCTGGCTTCCCAGGAGACAGCCCTTTGAGATGGAGACGTGCCTGCGGTGCGTTTCTCGAGGACGCCCCCCAGGATCGTCCCTGGGGGGTCAGGAAGTAGGACTGGTCAGAAGGGGCCTGTGAACCGTGATGCAGTTGCAGTATCAGCCGGTCTGCATGAAAGCTCTGAGGCTGAGGCAGCCCTTCAGAGTCGTCCTGCTTAGGGCCAGGGGCGGGGCTCTTATGCCCCGACCCTGAGCCATCCTAGGGCTCACTGCCCCACCCTGAAGGGCGTTACTTTAAGCGAGGTAGCTGTCTTTGGCTGGCGGCAATTCTCACAGAGACTTAGCTGAGAGCTGAGCTACTGAGCCGAGGTTCCCGGCATCCGGGGAATGAGTGCTCCCGTCTACCCGGGGGTCTGGGCCACACGCAGCATCCATCGCAGTCAGCCCGGGAAGTGGGAGTGGTGAGAAGGCAGCTGCCTGCGCAGAGGTGACAGGAAGTGAGGTGGGGGGAGGGTCGGGGGTCAGATCAAGAAGGACACTGGTCACCTGAGAATGCTGGAGGCCACTCAAAGGTTTAAAGAAAACGAAACAAAGGAACAAACAAAAACCGTGATCAGAAGTCTCCTTGGGGGTGGCAGCATGAAGATGCTTTGGAAGTCAGGAAAGTTTTGAAAATCTTGAGAAAAATGATAGAAATGAGGCATGAATTTGAGAATGATTTAGGAGGGAAAAGAGCAAAAAGTGAGTGGCTGATTTTTGTGATCAGTGAGGAAGAACAGAAGTCTGGAAACCGGTGAATAAAAAGAACTTTGGTGTCCACAGGAAAGGACTAGGGCGCCACACGCAGTGCCTTGCAGTGTCTGGAGGTGGGTTCATGTAGAGGGCAGGCAGGAAATGAGGCCCCTTGTGCATGGGATGCGTTCACTATCCAAGCACGTAAGAATGAAGAGTATGATAATTCAAGATAGGGAAACTTTGCTGCTTCTTTTGTGTCCATAATCCATGTGACCAAAATAAAAAAAAAATCCCCAAAACAAACAAAAAAAGACAACAAACAAACAAAAAAACACCAAAAAACAAACAAGCAAAACTATTGGAGGAGATTGGTGAGCATTTGATGAACAAATTCATATTTTTCAAGATAGCCAACTCAAACTAAAGTAGAATTATTACTAATTAAGATCATGTGAATAAATCTGAAAACCTAAGTGTTTGTGAGCATTTGTATTTATTATCCTTATGGTCTCAGACTAATAGGTTCCTCAACTCAACAGCAACTCTGTTTGGGGGTCATCTAGTGGAGAGAGAAGCAGCAGAGGAATTAAAGAGAGAGGACGTGCAATTAATTAAAGGGGTATTCGTTTTTGCCTCTAATTAAAATCCTATTAAAAATAGGAATTTGACAGGTGTTTGGCCAGAAAGAGCATATTAAACAATTTTCAGTCTTTAGGGAAAGAACAGGGAAAACCCACAGAAAGCCTTCAGGTGATACTTCCTCATTGCTTTTCTTTTGTGATGTAAGGATTTCAAAACTTTTTAGAGCTTCCCCTCATTTTTTTCCGGAACCAGTGGACACCTATTCTCCATGGCTAGATCAACCCTTTCCGTAAAGCATCATAAAATTTGTTAAATTATCTGATCGGAGTTCCACATCATAATTGAACATAAAGTATATCAGGCAAAGCACTTGGGCTGTCAATTTGATATTCCTAAAAATCAAAGTTTTTTACCAACTACCACTAAAATGTGAACTTCATGAAGGAAGGGCGCTTCCTTCTTATTTGTTCACTGATTAGAGCAGTGCTGGCATGAAGTATGCACTCGGCATTTGTCAACTGAATAAGTCCACGAGTGAATGAATTTCTCTTTAAAAAAGGATCCTCCAGGAGGTTCGAGTGCTGAGGGCATGAAAATATAATTTTCACTGTGACCAGATGATCTTCCCTTTTTGAAACCAACTGCCAAAGTGCACAGTGATGTAATGGTGCGGGCTCTTTCCAGTTACCTGGGATCAGAGCACACCAAGGTGATGCTGTATATTTGACGTTTGATATTTGTATTAGTTTCCTTGAGCTGCTGTAACAAATACCAGAGACTGGATGGCTTAAAACAATAGAAATTTATTGTCTCAGAGTTTTGGAAGCCAAACATTTCGAATCAAGTTTTTGGGAAGGCCATTCTTTCTCTGAAGACTCTAGGAGAGCAACCTTCCTGCCTTTCTCCAGCTTCTGGTGGTTGTTTGCAAGTGTTCCTGCTTCTTGGCTTGAAGACAAGCCACTCCAATCTCTGCTTCCATCCTCACACGGCCTTCTTGCTGTGTTTGTGTCCATGTATCTTATTCTCTTCTTATAAGGACACCAGCCATACTGGATTTAGGGCGCCCCCTAATCCAACATGACCTGACTTAACTAGTTACATCTGCAAAGACTCTATTTCCAAATAAGGTCACAGTCACAGATGCCAGGGGTTAGAAGTTGAACATATCTTTTCAGAGGACACAATTCAACCCCCAAAAATGTTCTTGCAGGATTGATTATACACGGGAACTACACTCTTGGGGTATGTCTTTAAGGAAACCAAATGTCTGTTGATCCCTTCAGATACTTCTCCAACTGTCTCTCGGATTTCTCTCACACATTTTCCTAGGGTCAAATGAATACATAAAATATCTCCACTTGTCTGAAACATGACACATCCCAGGGTATTTCTGAGAGTACTTTAGACATGGGGGGAGGTGGGCAAAACAACAACAAAAAATACTTAAACAACGGTTAATGTACAAAGGATAAGGACAGACTGAGAAAAGGTACATTAATGGACGACAAAAGGGTTTAGTTAAAGAAAGTTCAGGACAAATGTCACCAGTTTTTCCTCCACCCAGTTGTGTCTCTGATGATAACAAGAACAGGCATTTCATTTACATTTTACTGTATTCCTTGTTTGTAGGAAAAAGAAATAGACATACAATACCTTAACAGTGGAATTTTCTGAGGTCAACTTTTCATTCCACAGATCCGTATGAAATATTATTTGTCAGGCACTACCTCAGGCACTGGAGGAGCAAAGAGTAAGCAGTGGCTACGTTTTGCCTAAAAGGAATTAAAGCGTAGTCATGATGTAAACTTGAAGGTGGAAAAAAAATGGCATGTCTTTTTTTTATTGTTATTTGGCATTGAGACACTTACTCAATTAATTTCAGTAAGCTTGATAAAGCAAATTCATCTGTGATCCTCTCTTACTCTAAGACTGGATGATCTGCTTCTTCACCTGGTGCTTCTCTGGGCACATCCTTTTATAACATTTGGCACAATGCTCAGTGAATGTTATGAGTCACTTGCTTCCTTCACGAGTCTTGCAGTCCCTGGGATGTGATCATTTCTCCATAACAATTAGTGGAATGAGTAACTGACAGGTATCATTTGCTACAAAATGATAGGAAGGAAAATATGATAGACGTTAATCAGGTGCTTTGATACTTTCAGGAGAGCCTCAACCCTCTGTACCTGTGTCCATCAGGGAGGGAGTCTTGGGGGAGGTGGAAATCGACCAGGGCTCAAAGAGTGGGAGGAGAATAAATACGAGGAAAGATCTTTCCAGAAGTCATGCCATATGAAGGTAACACGATAGCTGACACAGGCACGCCCTTGCCCTTTGTCCACCCGGGAAGGCCCACAGAGTTTTAGTTCAGGAATTGTGGGAACTGAAAGATGGGAAGCTGAGTGCGGGGTGATTGCATTCGGGAGATCTGCACATTGGCACTGATACATCCTGTTTAGAAATTTCTTCAGTGCCTCCTCTGCTTCTTTCCCCGCCGATGTGCATCTGGAGCATCCGCTCTTTGTTGAAAAGCACTGTCATTTAGAGCCGAGATTCGGAGAGACAGAGGGGAGGAATGTGCAGATCACAGGGGCTAACTTACCTGGACTTCTGACGTTTACATGGCTTGAGTGTTTCACTTGATTTAAATTTCAAATGCCATTAATAAAGAAAGAAAGTTTGTATGTTTATTAAAGGGGACAGGGTTTTGAGAAGTTTTTATATACAAGTTAAAAATCTTAATGAAGGGAAGCCTGAATTCAAAGATGGTGAATGTTTTGATTCAATTCAATCCCTTAGCACCTACCTGTTCAAGTCGGCTTTTGACTTATGGCTCAGGGCTGCAACACGGATTAATCAGCAAAGACACTTTAATTAAAATGGCCGTAATTTATTAAATACATGTTTCGTAGGTTTTATTAGTAAGTGCTTCACACGTATAATTTCAAGTCCTGACCAGAACACAGCAATGCTGCTTTATACTCACTGTTCTACAGATGATAAAACTGGTTCTCACCAAGGTTAAGTGACTTGCTCCAAACCACCCAATCTATAAACGGCAAAATGGGGAATCACATCAATTATCTGCCTCTGAAACACAAATTAGAAAAAAAAAAACAACTAACCCTGCTTCTTCTCTTTCTTAAGTTCCTGAGGCCAACCTGAGGCTCATCTGACAATAGTGTGTGAGCTCTGTGCAAGAGAGTGTCAATTCACTCTGATTTGTTTGGTGGCTATGTGTGTGTGCGAGTGCGTGCACGTACTCAGATGTACACAAACACACACTCAGAGGACGGAGACAGTGTCTAGCCGAGACACGGATGTATTCTAAAGCTTAATGCAAAAAGAATTGGCTTATTTGCCCAGATGCCAGGCTCTGTGTCAGGTGCTCGTGCAGTGATGGAGAACATGATGAGAGGTGTCCTCTACTATAAGGAGCTGGCCGTCAACTGAGGGGAGAGAAAATGGTCAAAATGCCCCTGGAAATAAATACACACACAATTACAACCTACTGTAACCCCCGTGCAACAGAGATCTACGAGCATCCGGTTTCAAAGGAATTCGACTGGGACTGGGGAAGTTGAGCAGCTTTTCCTTAGGGAAAGGGGGTCAAGTTCATCTGAAAGAGGAGTCAGGAGAGGTGGGGGTCTCGGGGAGTGGAATATTGAAGACAGAGGAAGCAGCATGCACAGAAGCCCTGCGTCAGGAGGAATGAATGGACGTTTAGTAATTAATTAATCTAACACCTGGATACCAGGACGTTTATTGGCAGGACACAGGGGGCACTTGCCATCACCCGCAGTTCACTGGGCAGCCCCCTCCTGGGATTTTCCGGCAGATGGGCTCAATGACACAAAGGCACCAATGGGTGTGACATAAAGATTGCTCACATAATGAACAGAAAAAAGGTTTCCCCAAGGAGAAATTCAAGAGTGAAACAAGAGTGAGACGGAGGGAGACAAGTTTTGGGTTTTTATTGCTGATGGGGGTTGGAGCTGGGGTTGGGTGCCCTCCAAGGCAGGTGATTTATTGTTCGACAGGTCCATCGGTGGAGCGAGCAGTGATGAAGGATGCGAACACAGGTTCTTATCAAGTTGCCCAGATGTGGGGCAAAGGGGAAAGAGAAGGGTGAGCCTGGAGACCTGGCAGCAGTCGCCAAAAACAGACTCTTGATTATATACTTCAAGTCACTGCAGAGTGAGTTTTCATAATTTCAGTACAACCCATTAAAACACCAGCAAGTCACCATCCAGGGTAAAATGTAGCAGGAAGTCAAAGTCACACAGTCAAAACAGAAAAAAAAAAAAGAGTTTTTCCTGGTGTCAAAATAATTATTTGAAAAGGAAGCAAATGCCACGAGCGCTCTAGTGTGTGTGTGTGTGTGTGTGTGTGTGTGTAAGTACGTGAAGACTAAATTGACTTTCAGAGGAGACTGATGAAATCATTATTTACTTCTTCTGGCAATGGGATTACAGAAGTAAAGAAAAGAGGTAAAGAAAAGAAAGATAAATAAGAGATGAAGTAGCAGTTTTCGGTTCCCTACGATATATTACTGTCTGCCAGGTGCTTTGCATAGGTCAACTCTTTAAATCTTCATAAAAAGCTATTAGTAACCTATTTATTTCCTTTTGCAAATCAGCAAGCTGAAGCTCAAAGAGTTATGAGAAATTACTCAGTAAGCAGTAGAATTGGAATCTGTATTTGGGTAAATATGACTAGGTTACCACTGCAGTTAACCAACCGTTTTGAGTGCGTTGTGTTGAGTTTATCTAGATTTTTTTTAATTCATTAAAAGTTTGAGAAATCCCCTTCCAGTTACTCTTACTGTTGATTAATTGAAAGAATTTTTCCTGCCTGTACAAAACTTTGTATTTCCCAACTTGTCCATGAATTCAAAGTTATTTTGAAACATAAATCTTAAAACTCAATAAACACTTTTTAGTTTATTCCAGGAAACCATACAGCGTAACTTTCATCACTCTGGGAAGCGATCATAAAATGCTAATTTGGTCAATTGTACTCTATAGTATTTTTTTCCCCAGAGCTCTGTTTGGGAAATAAATTGGCACTGCATCTAATTGTACAATATTCCACTGAGAACAAAAACCAAAGAACATCACCTAGCCCCGAAGTAAGTCTCAACACATTTGTCTTTTCTTTTTGAGTTTCATTTTGTTTACAGTTCCATTCCAGTCACCCTTCTTCTCCTTCACACCTATATCTTTATACCCTCTGTTGGAAGAGATGAAGCTGAGACGTCGGGAAACACAGAACATTTGTCTGTTTTAGAAATCCCTTAAAAGATTTAAGTCCGAAGATTCTTCTTCCAAGACTTCTTCGTTTGAAAATGGGGTTTGATAATTTGGGGGCTCATAACTTGGTGAAGTCATTGTTAATTGGAAAAGTCTGAGCAGGGCGTTCCAAGCAGAGGAAAGAGTATTTGTGAAAGAATGCAGTTACGAATGTTGAGGGCATACTTGGAAACGGAAAATAGTGCAGTGTGGCTGAAGCACAGAATAAAAGGACATGAAGGGGGATGGAGAGCCTAAAGCTGTGGATGATGCAAAACTCACAAAGGACTTCAAGCAGAGAAGCCACATCATCAGCACGTGCGTTTCTAAAGGATCAGTCACTTTCAGCGGGAAGGAGGCATCCAAGGGAGGGAGACTTGGGGCAAGGAGATTAGTTTGGAAACTATTGTCTTTGCTCCCAAACCCACAGGGGCAGGCTGCCGTATTACTCAGGCTAGATGACATAGAGTAAACTCCTGGTCACGATCTCGGATGGTCTACAGGAGCCAGCCTGTGACATCTTATGCGAATCAACCCTTGCTGACCCATAGCAGGTGAGAAGCCTGGGGCAAAATGAAGAGCGCATACCACTCGACACACAAGGAAAGTCATGTTTAATTGAGAACAATTGCTGCACCTGCCAGACAAAATCTTCAGGACAAGTTTTTGCCCAGGAGTGACCGGCTTGTAAGCCCCAGTTTAGAGAAAACTGCTTAAACAGTGACAGTGACACTCACGCGTCATGCGGGGACATGGAGGTCTCCACCCCCAGGGGCTGACCTGGAATCAGAGAGAATTAGATGTTTTTAACTCAGTTACGAACTCTCATGACTGGCACTGAATCGGGTGAACCGGAGGAGGAAATGCTTTCAATCAGGGGAGTTCAGTTGTGAAGCCTGGATTTCTTCCCTGAAGACAACTTTTTTTTTTTTTTTTTTTTTGCAGCACCCACAGAACTCATCTCACAGTTAAGAAGGATGGCGGATGGAAAAGTGGAGTTTCATTCACCACGAATTTGAGTTTTAAAGCACAACAGCAACACGAGGCTTCAAAAAATAAAAAGTCGTTGTTGAAGACTCAGAATATGCCAGCCATTCTTCCACATATTATTTAATTTTTATAATATTCCTGTAAAAGAGGCGTTATTATTACACCCATTTTATAGATAACAAAGCTGAGGCTCAGAAAGGTGGGCCATGCTCCCGCGGTCACACAGCTGGTAAACCTGACGTCAGATTTCATTTAGCGCCAAGTCCAACACTGTTCCCCATACGTCCCAGTTTCCATTCATGTCCCAGACAACAAAACAGCGTTAATCCAAATCCTGGAGTCTGGCCTAAATTATTCACAATCCTGAGCTGGACCTTGCTCCTCTTTTGCAGAACTAATGGCACCTCTCCATTTCTGCCCTGTGCGGTGAAGCCGACAGGTGAACGGGGACACAGCCCGGTTCTCAGGCCCGCCGTGCGCCGAGGGCCGCGGCAGGAGGCTGCCTCAGCCTCAGGGTGGGTGCAGGTTTACTGAGAACCTACCACCTGCTGGGCGTGATGCTGGCAGGAGTTACTCAGTAGCTGCGTTTTGACTGACGATTAGCATCTCCACCAGAATTCAGACATCATTGCCAACTAACCGCCTGCTCTTTGTGCTCCCAGGGCGCTGTTATATTCCACTGCTGTGGCATTCGCCTTGTTTTGGTTTAAGTCAGGTGAGTACATGGCTGTAACCTCTTGTAGAGGAAGCTCCAAGGATTCCCTGTTTTTCAGTCTCCGTCTTGCTTAGCCTGGATTCTGGCCTCAAGGGGATGCTCCATTTTTTAAATAAATAAATAAAAATAAAACAAAGACACTTTTCACTGGAGATGAACCCCGTTCTTTATGTTCTGTCCAAGCCACCTTCTCATAGCAGAATAATTCTGTTTTCACATGGAAGAAGCAACCACCCGTGGGTTTTTTTTTTTCCTTCTCTTAAGGGTGGGGAGAAAAGGAGAAATAAATAATGTACTTCCGCAGCCTTCTCATTATTATTTCTGGGAAAACATAATAAAGCTACAGCTGGCAGGCACTTATTTTTTTCTTAGCATTTAATAATAGAATTAATTGCTAAGTGGGAAGCTTGCAACCCCCTTTCTGTTGTGCATTGCCCTCTGCTATCATTATGAATAGATGTAAAAATCAAAGCTAATTATCATTCAGAATGTTTGAAGAAATAGACTGAACCACACACACACAACTCATTTTGCCTCTACCCCAGCCCCAGGTTACAAAGTTCACACACACACACACACACACACACACACACACACTGTATGGTGGAGCAATTCCCACGGACACCCAAGTGTTCCTTGGCTTTAGGTCTTCTGGCCATGGCTGTCGACTGTGGTCTGGCAGTTTCATGTGGCCCTGATACATCCCCATTGTTTCTAGGAGTCGGATCCGTATAAGATGGAGGTCAAGGACTTGAGTTGCCTTGAGAAGCTCTTTATGGACAAGTGTGGGGCTTACCCACCTCCAACATGAAATGAGTGGCCCTCTGAGTTACCAAGGCCGCCTGGTAACAGGGAACAGGAAACTGAGAAACGGAAAGCCTTCTAGTGCTTCAGGACACGTAAACACGACAGAGAAATGGCAGATCATGCTCAGATCATGGTCACGGTCCCCCTTAACTCTGGAAATCTTGAAGACCCCCCAAAAGAGAGCTGAAGTCAGTAAGGGCTATTTTTTAAAAACCAATAATGGGTTGAGGAACTGCTTTTTTAGGAATGGAGGTGGAAAGGCTAATTTCAAGTTTTTTTTTAAAAAACTTACAGTAAGTAAAGGACATTAAAATACAATTTTCAAAAAGTTAAAGTCACTATTCTCAAGTAAACAGCAAATTAGCACAGGGCAAGGATTTCATTAACCCTTTAGTTACTGGGTGAACCGACAAGATGTTACACCAAACTCAAAGAGTATTTAAGAAGGTAAAGCTGGACACAGGCAAGGCCAGGGCACAAAAGTGGGGAGTGTCCCTCAGGGCCATAGCCACTGAGGTTATGCGTTCCTGCAGAGAGACATTACTAACATACCTAGCAGGCTGATATGTATAATGTGGCGTCACAAGTCTGAAGCCTTTCATTGATGAGAAACAGTGAAACTCAGGACATTTTTCTAGATAATTTTTGGGTGGCCTCTGCCCCCATAGGACATTGAGAGGTCACGGTGCCCACCTCTTTGCCTCGTTTTCAGACTTTGAATCGTTCTTCTGACTATCCATGGGGTATGTGGCCAACACTGTATGGAGGCAGGGATGGGAGGGCGTGGTTTGTGCGTGAAGCTTCTGTCCACTAGGAAGCAGTTTAGGGGGAGAATCATCTGATGAGGTATAGAAGTTTTATGGCATGTGATATTAAGCTTCATTTAAAAAAGAAAAAAAATCTGTCTGAAATCTTCAGCACCTCTCCATGATTTGTTGATGTTTTGTAGAGTTGGCTGGGATGCAATCAAGTCAGTCCTCAAGGTGGGCACACCAGGAACAGCTGGGGGGCTGCCTGTGGGAGGTGTCCACGCTCCCATGCTCGCTGTCCCCTGTGCAGGAGGGACCAGGAGTTTCACCCAGTGCATTAGATCATCAGTCCTCACAAGGGGCTTTGGGGTGAATTTCATTTTGGAGATGAAGCAGCTGAGATCAGAGGGGTCTAGTAAGTCACCATACACACAGAAAGGGCCAAGCCAGGATTGAAACCATGTCTGCTAACTTCTGCAGCTGCGTTTCTCCTATGGACCTCACAGATGACAAGAGTCAGGGCAAACTCTGCCATCGTTCAGCTTGGAAGGACAGTCGGCTGATGGCATTTTATAGAATATAGTCCATGAAACAAATGAAGCACTGCAGTGATTTGAAATATCACTTCCTGTATTTTCCCTCAGCCATTCTGTCACAAGAACAAAACAAAAGTCTTGGCATTCTTCCCCAGACAACAAAGACCAACTAGAACCTGGAGCTTTGCTCAGCGTTGAATTTCATACCAGACTTTTAAATTCTATAGCAAGACAATAGCATTTCAAGACAGAAAAACTTTTGCTAGTAACTCTTAAAACTGGAATTTTGCTCACAGGTCAAAAGCTGGACAACTTCTCACAGAGTAACCTGCAGGGATGGAGGTGAGAAGGGAAGGAGGAGAAATCTGCCAGGAGTTAGCAGGCCTTCCAATAGGACCCAGGGTGCTAAGATAGGATGACTAGAAGGGTCTACGATAGAAGGTTCCAGAGCACGGCAGACTGGTAACCGGAAGCAACGGAAGGTGTAAAAAATCACCATCAGTGGGTACCCGCAAAAGACTACAAGGAGCAGGTAGGACCGGCCATACCCACCAGCCCCTTGACCATCTTTTCACGCCACTGTCTTCCCTCTTCTCACAGGTTTGTAGGAGTCTACAAATCTGCACGATGAATACAAGTCTTTTCATGTTAGATACACTTAACAAAGTCTTCTCTGGATTTGTGGCTCCTTTTTAACTCTTTTATGGTTTCTTTCGGTTAATATCAAATCTTAATTTTAATGTAGGTCAATTCATCTTTCTCTTTTAAGGCTGGTACCTACTGTGCTCCTGTTAAGAGAGCACTCCCTACCCAAGGGCAGGAAGGTATCACCCCAGATCACCTTCTAGAAGCTTTTTTTTTTGGTTTTTACTGTTTACTCTACTTATTTTATGTATGGTGGGAGATGAAGTCATGTTCCATTTATTGTTATAAATGGCCCCGGTGCTATTTGTTGAAATAACACTTCTCTGTCCTCTACTCTGTGGTTTCACCTCTACGAGTGTCCCTGTGGGCGTCTGTTTACTTCTGGGTGTGTTTCCTATCCCATCGGCCCTTTGTCTGTCCTTTGTGCCAAATACCACCCTGGCTTAATTATTGTCAACGTGTAATAAATTGTGACAGCCGTTAGAGTAAATCTTTTCACTTCGCTCTTCTTCAAAAATGCCTCGCCCGTTCTTGGCCAGTCGCGTGGTCATGCGTAGATTAGGATCAGCTTTTCAAGTTCCATAAAATATGCTGTTTGAATTTCGGTTGGGATTGCACTGAATTTCCAGCTCTTTGGAGGAAAATTATGATCTTCCATGTGATGTGGGGTGTTCCAGTCTATAAAGGTGGTATATCTCCCTATTAGAATTTTTTTACTGTATCTTTTTATTTAATATTAGTTTACTATTATTTAATGTTTATTATTTTCTTTACTGTATCTTAATTTTTAAATGCTTCTATGATTTTTTCTTTACTTTTTTAAATTGAAGTATAGTCAGTTTTCAATGTTGTGTCAATTTCTGGCATACAGCATAATGTTTCAGTCATTATTCATATTCATTTTCACATTCTTTTTCACCATAAGTTACTACAAGATATTGAATATAGTTTCCTGTGCTTACAGTATAAACTTGTTGTTTATCTATTTTATATATAGTAGTTAGTATGTGCAAATCTCAAACTGCCAGTTTATCCCTTCCCACCCCCTTTCCCCTCTGGTAACCATAAATTTGTTCTGTGAGTCTGTTTCTCTTTTGTAAATACGTTCATTTGTGTCTTTTATTTTTATTTTTATTTTTTTAGATTCCACATATAAAGGATATCATATGGTATTTTTCCTTCTCTTTCTGGCATATTTCAGCCTTTACGATTTTTTGATGCTTCATACTTTCTGTTACTTTTTAAGTATTATTTTTTATTTTATTATGAATGGTATCTTTTCTTCACAAGTTTTATTTTTTACTTGCTGATTGCTGATACAGAGAAATAAAATTGACTTGATGTTTCCCCTTTACATCTAATACCTCATTAGGCTTCCTCCCTTTTAACACTTGATCTGCAGACTCGTCCATCTTCCCTGTGTAAGGAGTTGTTTTGCTTCTGCAAAATGGGGTTGAATGCATTTTTTTCCTAAAGAGTGTAATTTTAATTTCTTTTTTTCTTCTTTCGACCTAGAAAAGGATCTCCGGTAAAAAATGCAATAGAAAGTCATCCTTATCTTCCTTCAGGCTCTCAAACAGTAACCAATAAGCACACTGTTCATTCACTGTTAATGTTTCCCTCATAACCACTAGCGAGGCCTCTCCTTGGCTGCTCAAGTGTACTTGTGTTTTATTTGTTTTTCTTTCCTTTCCTTCTTCCTCCTTCCTCCCCCACTTTCTTTCTTTCTTTTCCCTCTCCTTTCCTGTCTCTTTTCCTTTTCTCTATTTCTCTTGTGAGGTTGCTAAATTTTATCAATTTTTTTCTGTATCTTTGGAGATGATTGTGATTTTTCTCCTAGATAATATGATGGATTATAATAATTGATTTCCATGTATAAAACCGATCCTGTATTCTGAATAAAGCTAGCTTGGTAGTCATGTAGTATCATTATTATGCATCACTGTATTCCTTTCATATGATGTATTTCTGATTTTTGCATCCTTATTCAATGGTGCAATTGGTCTATAATTTTCTTCACTATCCTTGTCCAGGTCAGGAACTAAGGTTATGCTGGCCTCATAACACGAGTTGAAGAGTTCTCCCAATTTTTCTATTCTTTAGAGGAGTTATTTTAACTTTTGTGTCATCTGTTTCCTTGTGGAAAGATTTATCTATGTATTTATAATTTTTGTGCCCATTCAGGCCTGTCTGAATTATTATTGTTGCATATAAACTTCTAACCAAGGCACCAGTGGAGCACAAAATTGAGAGCCGGGACTATCAAGCTTGGAGCACAGGCAGTGATGCTGTTCTGTGCTTGCGTAATACACGTCCACACATGGGGCAGAATTTGGCGCTGATACACTTATAGAGCTTACAGAAGCATAGAGAACGCCAGCCTGTCTGCCTGTATGACTACTAAGGGCCTCCTATTTGTGTGTGGCCAAATAGGTAAGCCCACAGCAGCTACTAAAGGCAACCGGGACTAGTTCATAAGCAATAACCAAGGATTATCAGGAAATAGATAAACTTGAAAACATGAAACCATAAAGTATATTTGAGTAAGAGCCGTGGAGGAAGTACAGGCTGGAATCAGGAGGACCTGAGAGACAGTGGAACCAGCCAGGGTCAAAAGAGAGATAGCCTCTTTGTCAGGACCCAGAATTCTCATCAACACTCAGGGAGACGTTACGGAATCCATAAAAATGAATCAAAATACCAAAGGAAAAGACTAATTCAAACTAATTCAAAGTCTTTGCCATATTAAAATGACACATTAAAATGGAAATAGAAGGCAGAATTCTAAGATGACCTGAGATCCCTGCTCCCTGGGGTACACACTCAGGGTAATCCCTCCCTTTGAGTGTGGGGAGGTTGTTCGTATGATTGGACGTCATCCAATGACTAGACTGCATGTCAAAGGTGAAGGGATTTTGCAGATGTAACTAAGTTTCCAGGTCAGTGGAATTTGAGTCAATCAAAAGGGAGTATCTGAGCAGTCGGACCCAGGTGAAGACCATTAAAAGAGGGCTAAGCCCTTCCGGGAGAGTTTTTCCCACTGGCCTTAAAGAAGAAAGCCACTCTATGTTCCACCGGTGTAAGGAAACGCACTGTGGCAACAGCCTTGTGAGCGGAGAGGACCTCGGCCTCTGATGAGCCCCCAGCCTGGCTGACCCCTGACTGAAGCCTCCTGAGGCCCTGGGTGAGGTCCCAGGCTCCTGACCCGCAGGACCTGTGAGGTGGCAAGTGGTTCTCGTTGTTAAGCCGCCATCTTTGTGATAATGTCTTACCCAGCGACAGAAAACCAACTGAAGGACGTACAAAAGGAATAGCAGGAGTTAGAAACGTCTAGAAAGTAAATTGCTCAGAAATTATTTTTAGAAAATGGAGTCCAAAGGCACACCCTAGTCAACTAAAAGATGAATAAGAATAAATAATTCAAAATGGGGAAATTAAAACATTAATAACAAAAGGGGAAACAAAAGTCTTAATTATTTAGAAATTTTAAAATATGGAAATAGCCCTTGAAACAGCTCCTGATTCAAAGAGGGAATTAAAAAAATAATTACAGACTAATTTAAAATTATAGCATTGAGGGAATTATGTACGAGTGGTTGAGGAAGTGCATAGTTTATGCCAAGTTAGATTTATAATCCTAAGTATCTGTACTAAGCCATAGTGATAATAAATAAAACATTTAACTCCCATGATTAGTAAGAGAGCAATATCAACTTTAAGAAAGAAAGCGAAGTAGTTCATTTAAGACAAAAGCAGGCAGTAATAAATTAGAAAAAACATGAAATATATAAATATCAAGAACTGTTTCTTTAAAGAAAATTATAAAGTGTATGAAACACTGGCAGATCTAATTAAGCAAAAGAAATAGAAAACATAAATAAATTCAATTAGGCATATGAGCAGAAGGATAGATGCCAAAATGAAATCGGAAGAAAATTATACGTGTCATTTCCTGTCCAGCCAGATGACAGAGGGCCGCTTGGGACTGAAATTGACTCTTTCTCTTCCTGTGTAAAATTAGGCAAACCTTTCACCTTTCTGAGCCTCCAATAAAACGTGAATAATCTCAAGTGTCTGACAATGTAACAGGATTAACCACTGTGAGCACCGCCTCTTGGAGTGATCAGGACAGTCAAAGCTCACTGACCAAGGTGCCTGAGATTTCTGGGTGGACTGAGATCGAAGCAGAAGCCTCTTTGCTCCTGCTGTGCTAATAAAAATCTCCCAAAACGTAGGAGAGGAACGGAGATTTCTAACTGTGTGCTCGGTAGGATGAAATCTCGCGCCTGGAGAAAACGAGGCCCGTACAGGGGCTGCTGCTCCCGTGGAGTTAAGCACTTTAAAGACAGGAATTGTGTCGTCTGTGCAGACGCCCAGTGGCGAGAATGAGG
Organism: Vicugna pacos; assembly: GCF_048564905.1. Lineage (NCBI taxonomy): Eukaryota > Metazoa > Chordata > Mammalia > Artiodactyla > Camelidae > Vicugna > Vicugna pacos. Next base: position 56,749,732 of record NC_133001.1, read on the forward strand.
CCTGCCTGGCCTCTGTGTCAGGCCTGGAGAATCTGCAGGCGTGAGCCGGGCGGAGCTCCACACACGGCAGACCTGCTGGGAGCAGTGGGCGGCCTGGCCTCACAGCCCGGGTGTGGCAGGGGGTGCCCGTCACCCCCGGAAGCAGAGGCTGCCTGCTGCTGGCCGGCTGGAGCCGGCTTGGTTCCTGGACCCAGCCCTCCACTGGAGCGCAGCTCCCAGCCTCCCGGGGGCTTCAGGGCAGAAGACGGCAGATCAGAGGATGTCCTGGGATCAGCCCAGGCTGGCAGGACTCACGGGGGACCTGGGCGGCCTCTGAAGAACCCACAGCACATCCACGAAGGAGCAGCGCTGAGACAGCCGCGAGCAGAGGGCCCGGGGCCACCCGGGCCGGCAAGAGAGAGGCAGAAAGCAGTCTGCTAGAAGGTGTGGTTTGGATAGCCTCGTCTTTTAAAATAGCTGACTTGGATTCTCAATCATCTAAAACAGTGACATAGAGTTGAGACCTAGCAGAGGGGGCTTGACGGCAGTGACGGAAGAAGGAAGTCAAAGTTTCTGTATTCGTCCTCTTCCTGAGTTTAATAAACTGGTTACAATAAACAAATACTGAGAAACTATTACACAGAAGGCAGGTCCTGTGGGTACAATAGTTGAGATGGACTCTCACCTTGAGGTTCTCAGTCTGACAGTGAGTAGGCGAGGGCGTGAAAAGCGAACACAGGACAACGGGAGAAGAGATGTCCTCAGGGCACAGGCTATGGGCACGCCTGTTTCACAGTGAGGCCCAGCTCGTGGTGCCCCGCAGAGACTGGCACCAGACCCTCCTGCACGGCTGCGGGGACCGAGTTCCGTCTTACCGGCCCCACGCGGACAACCTTACCACGAGGGTCCCAACCCCCGTGCTGGGCTGGAGGCTGAAGGAGCGTCATCATCACCATGGGGCTGGGGCCTGGGTCGGGGGGAAAGCAGAGGTGAGGCGGTCAGGGAAGAAAGTGAGCAACAGGTTCTCAGTTTGCAGCACAGACCGTTCCATTCACAGCAGGTTCGATGGAAGCCCCAGGATGCTTTCAACAGCCGGGGACATCTTATCTGCAGCCAGCATGAGAAATTTCACTTACAACAAAGCTCAGCAGAGAAAGGGCTCTTCTCTTCGAGTCCAGAATGAGGGTATTAGTAACAGTGCTTGCTTCCTTCTCAAGCCCCATTAGTGCCAGGTAATAGGTTTCCCCAGCGGTCTTAGCATTTGCTCAGCTGCAGAGAGATACCGCAAAAAAAGTTTTTCTTTGGAAACAAGGCAGATTTGTACTGAGAAACATTACCAAATCATTGAGTTTACTGTTGATTCAGATATTTCAGAAAAGTTGCCTCTGAAGCATTTCTGGAGAATGAATCAGACTTTTCCTGAGGACTTTCATTATGAAAAAAGAGAGCCGTACGCTTCTGGACGTGGTTTCGGGCCACCTCACAGAAAACCCGTGTGTGTTCCTGTGCACGTGGATGCCATTATGATTTATAAAGCTTTACTGCAGCAGTTTGAAATTTTAGGGATACATGAGTCAGCTTCTAGGGGTCCCTGAAGTCTATGAAACTATGCAAGACTTCTGTGCATATTTCTTCGGGGAGAGAAGGGTCCACGGCTCCAACTAACAACACAAATAAATACACAGAGCATCTCCACCTACAGTGTTGGAGAAAAGGTCTGAGACGGGTGCCTGAGAGCCGCACTTGCTAAGAGACTGTGGCAAACAGCAGGTGCAAAAGCCATGAGTCAGGGATGCTCCTGAGATGTTCAAGAAATAGCCAGGAGAGCTACAGATTCAATACAATCAAATTACCAAAGGCATTTTTCACAGAACTAGAACAAACTTTTTTTTTTAATTTTGTATAGAAACATAGAAGACCCAGAACATCCAAAGCAATCTTGAGAAAGATGAATGGAACTGGAGGAATCATGCTCCCTGACTTCAGACTATACTGCAAAGCTACAGTAATCAAAACAGCATGGTACTGAGGGGAGTTAAAAAAACAGACACATCAATCAATGGAACAGGATAGAGAGCCCAGAAATAAACCCACACACTTGTGGTCAATTAGTCTCCAGCAAAGGAGGCAAGAATACGCAATGGAGAAAAGACAGTCTCTTCAATAAGTGGTGCTGGGAAAACTGGACCATATGTAAAAGAATGAAATGAGAACACTCTCTAACATCAAATACAAAAAGTAAACTAAAAATGGATTAAAGACCTAAATGTAAGACCATATAGTTTAAGCTCCTAGAGGAAAACATAGGCAGAACACTCTTTGATATCAATGGCAGAAATAATTTTTTGGATCTGTCTCCTAGGGTAATAGAAATAAAAACCAAAATAAACAAATGGGACTTAATTAAATTTAAAAGCTTTTGCACAGCAAAGGAAACCATCAACAAAGCAAAAAGACAACCTACAGGCTGGGAAGAAAATGTTTGCAAATGATGCTACCAACAATTAATTTCCAAAATATGCAGAGACAGCTCATACAGCTTAATATCAGAAAACAGAAAAAAAAATAACCCAATAAAAAATGTGATCAGGAGGCCACTGCCAGGACCCAGATAACGGGGACTCAGGTGAGAGCAGGAGCAGTGGCGGTGGCAGATGGGTCATCTTCTGGATAAGTTTCGTAGAGCCATGAGGACTGTTGACGGTTAGATTATGGGTGTCATAGAAAGAAAGAAACCAAGGGTGACTAATTTTCAAGAAAAAAGCCCCCAATCCTCCTGTACGTAGAAATATTGGATCCCCTGCTGCCTTTCTGTGGGCAGCTGCGTGCTCCTCACTCCAGGCAGTGGGATGGCTTCGTGTCCTGGTAGTCGCCCTCTGGAGGGGTCAGTGGGACGACCACCTCACCTGCTGGTCTGTCCTGAGAACGTCTGCAGACCGTGCACAGGCTCGTGTCGCTGTTTACTAAATGGTGCAGGCAGAGAACCAGTGGACCAGAAGGAGGCAGAGAGGATGGAGGAGAGCAACGTAACTTACCTTTCCTCCAAGTTGATAATTATCCTTTCTAAGCATCACTTACAGAATGGCTTCTACTTTCCCCACAGATGATCGCACACTAAAGCTTACGGAGCATATCTGGACTCCATCTTGGGAAACTGACCTATTTTCCATTTCTGTGGTTTTATCACACTCCTTTAAATATTACAGAAAAAAATATCTCAACTTGATTTTGTTGAAACATGTTTTGGAACTGACAAAAATAATTATATTCATTTTCGTGTTCTCCATGCCACGTATAAAATAAAGTTGACTCATTACTTCAGTGCCAGAACTCTTTCTAATAAGTCAGTCCATTTTTTGAAAATGGAATCTTTCAAAGAAATTATTGATGTTGGGGCTCAGCCTGTTTATTCTTGTATTCAAAAGTGGGATAACAAATGGAGTGCAAGGAAATCTTTCCCAACATGTTTCAGACACAGGGCTCCTGAAGTTTTTAAAGGTGCCCTGGGAGCATGAACAGGGCATTAACCCACGGGAGGTCTTGGAGTCACGTGATTTCCTCAACGCACAAAACTTGAAAACCATTTATGTTTTGTTGACGATTTTCTAATAAACCAAGCCAACTGCCTTAGGTGTAGCACTTTTCTTGAATTGTAAGTAATTTGAAAAGCCAAGTGTGTATGTGTCTGTGTGTGCATGTGTGTTTATGTGTGTGTGTGCACATATATGAATTTTGACTGGTTCAGTAAAAATGTCTTATATCCTGAGATCAGCAACACTTGAAGCTTAGTCCATTACTTTTTTGGCAGAAGAAGGCAAAGCATGAGGGACAGTTATCACAACGAGCTGAGTCTCTTCTCAAAGTCCCCGAAGCCGAGGCGTGGGCTAAAACGGGGTTGAACAGAAGACTTCAACTTTATGAGTAAGAGGACCACGTTCTCCCACCTGATCAGGAACATTTCTGTCTTTGTCTGTCATCCTAGCTTTGGGATTTATAGAGCCTGTCTGCTCCCCAGGGCCCCGTTATGGATAATAAATAATGTGGCCGCCGGGACACGAGGTCAGTAAGCAGGCTGGTGTCCACTTGGCTTGCGACTTCTCCAGGTGAGGAAATAGGGTGTCACTTTTAGGTTCAGAAGCGTCTGAGGCTGTGTGGGTGAAGCTGGACACTTGCAAGGAAGGTGCAGATGCTCAGGATGCAGACCCATCAGTCTTGCTAAGGAGGGCTGTGCGTTTCCAAAGATGTCTGCGCTGGGCAGGACTGCTGTAATGAGACACTGGCCCTCAGGGAGCCGTGCACTGGCGTGGCTTTTGCAGGGTGCCAAGGGAGGGGAGACTTCAGAATAGAGGGTACGGGGCTTTGGTGTAACAGGCAACTGCTGTGAAATGGGAAAGCAACGGATTTGAGTCCTAGGACCGTCACCTGCAAGCCACATGGCTTTAGGGGTGTCACGAAGCCTTTCTGAGTTTCTTTGAAATGGAAAGAAAAATGCGCACCTCACAGAACTGTTGAGGAAGCTGAAAGACACGTGTGTAGGTGTACACAAGACGTATTTTCCGAAATTATCTGTGAGGGAAAGAGGATGAACTATCTATGGGATAAGGATGAACATAATAACTGAAAACTCCAGAGCACGTTGCAGGAATTAATGTAAGGCTCTCCAGCAATTTTAAAGTTGTTTCTCATTAAGTGTTGTCTGTGTATGTCTGTCTGTGTATGTGTGTGTGTGTGCAGAGAGAGAGATTGATCTTTGTGACTATGTCTAGTTGCTTTGAAGAAAATGAATTGGAAAACCCAAGTGTGACCTTTATTTTTCTGTCGTCTCTGAAAACACTTGCTGTCATCGAATTCAATGCCTCCTGTCCTGGTTTAGCAAACTTGGCAAGCCTTGCACAGGAAGCCACTGTTGGTGGCTGGAGAGAGCCGGGCTGGATGTACAGAATGCTCCCCACACGGGGACGTCCGAGCCCAGCACAGGCGCTTGTCCTAGAGGGCCATTCAGACGCCCTCCTGCAGGATAATAACACAAGTGCCACTTGGGGCTCAAAGAAGACCACTGTAATTAAAAAGAAAAAGGAATTATATGTATGATCAAGCCCAGGGTCTCTATGCCACTCCTTGTCTGCCAGCAAACTTGTCTGCTCAATGGACACAATGAACAGCAATGATCTTCTCCAAGCTTTGAAAACCGGGTGGCGATTGTCAGTGACGGTGGCACCCTACAGGCTCCCGGTTTGAAGGCGCCTGATATTGGCAATCACATCGGGTCCCCTCCCTGAGTCCAGCTGAGGTTACATAGGTGTCAGGCATCCTCCTGCGTTCCCCGACCCCAACCGTGATGAGTGTGGTCACAAAGGCCACAGCGAGGGGAGGAGACAAGAGCACAGGCTTCCAGCCTCAGTTCTGCTGGACTGTCCACTGGCACATTTGATCTGGCACCAAAATAGGGCCAATTTGATGGCCAAATGAGGGTTCGACCCCAAACATCTAATGAACTACGGTAGCACACGGTTTCTTTCTGCTTCAGGGGATGTGAGCTTGAGGCAGACTCTGTTCCTTCCCCAGTTCCACTCCCAACGCTGGACTTGACTTCTCACCGCTCTGTGTGGGAGGAAGGCCAATTTCAGGGAGAGCAAGACAGCCAATGGGAAGTCAAAGAGGCTTTCCTCCAAAAACGGCATTTTTAAAGCTCTCACGCTGCTGTTCTTTGGCTCAGTGAAAGTTCTCATACTTGATAAATTTCTGTCTTCTCTCCTCCTCCCCAGCGGTGGGCTCGGAGAACAGCCCCAGAGAAGAGTTCTCTCTCTCCTGGGTCACAGCCTCCCAGCCTGGTTCTGGGGCGGACGCAGGCTTGCTGAGGTGTTGATCCCTCTCTGCATTCGATGCAGGAATTCCTGGGCCAGACTCTTGCTTTAACCAGTACATTCGACAAGTATTACTGCTTTTTATCTACTTAATGACACGGAAACGTGGGGAAGCGGGGCTCCAGCAAACGCGCTCCGGCACTTTGCTCTTTCCTTTGCTGTCCTGCTCGTTTGGCCCGACAGAGGCCGTGTCAGCCAGGATGCCGACATTCAGGCCAGAAGGGCTCTGCAGCGTCAGGAAATCCTACAGTCACTTCTGTGGGAAATTTCTCCAACCATACGCTGCTTTTATTTAGTTGTTAGTTTTGTGTCCATCAAAAACATGGACAGTGTAGACCAGGACTTTGGGAATTAAGGGCCCTTCGATACTGGGGCCACATCTTTGTGACGCAGGTCAGGATCAGACATCCCTGGAGTGTGCCCGCCACGCGCTCGGAATTAAGCTGGATTAGCTGCTGCTGTTGCTTTCTCAGTGTCTGCTCAGCTGCACTGTCCATCCAAGTTCGCGGGGAGAAATACCCATGGTAGGCCAGATCTGGGTGACAAAGACGCTCAGATATGTCAGCCCTGAAATCTGATGCCAAGCTGTGTGATGAGACAAAGCGTGCCCTTTCCCAGTGGTGCATCTCAAGAAGGGCATGTCCTCTGATCTTTCCTACTGAGAAGGGAGAGACCGAATGGACCTACTTCATTGTCGCAGAGACGTCGGCCCCGTGCCGTCTCCTGGCCCTTTGCGTCGTCCCCTCTCCGGCAGTGGGCGAGGTTCTGCCGGGCACTGATGGCCTGGCTGCGCCCGCTCAGGCAGGACTTGGGCCTGGGCACCTGCCTGACGTGGGATGCGCTCCTTTTGCCCCATGTTTGCCCTCCTCAGGGCTTTGATGTCACCCTTTCCTTTCTGAGTCTCAGGTCTGTGTGAGGCTCAGACACGTTCACTGTTCAGCCTCTGGGCTGTTGGCCACACACACTGCATCTCTTACTTGAGATGCCTTCCTTTGTCCTGGCACACGCCTCTGTTTTTGTCACTGGAGACCTCAGTGGCCACTGTGATAACATCGGTGGGATGTGAGTCGGCTGAAGCGCTCTGTGGTGGGACAAGCCCGCCCACGCTGCCTCCTTCGCCTGGTGTCTGTAGGGCAGGTTTACTGAGCACATCACAGGACACCTAACCCAGCCCTCATTCTGGCTCCCGAGTCCGGGACCTTCCTGACTGTCCTGTGTCCTTCCCAGCACACGCGGATCCCTGACTAACCAAAGGCCGAATCATCCAAATCAATCTTCTGGGACATTTCCTCTCAAATCTACCCAGACTTTGACAGCCACTCTGTGCAGTGGCCACCCAGAAAAGTCGAGGTGACAAACCCAGGCTACCAGCCACCACGGCTGGGCACACGTTAGTGTCACGGGTCACACACTGCGGCTCAGCTGACCCCAGGTGATGCTCTACTGACACGGCCAGAGCTGTTTCTCTTTCACATGCAGAGTATGGAACTAGTTGTCCTTGTATAATTTTATTATTTTGAGCAGTCCGTGTCTCCAACCCGTTCCCTTCTAGTTGGACAACTCTTTTAACTGTGCGGAATAATTATAGGTCAGATGATTTTATGGATCTCTTTCTTTGAAGTATTTGGAAAATTTGAGATGTGAATGCTTAAAAGATTGTTGCATTTTTCTCCTAGAGAAGCATATGCTATTGAAAATGATGGATTATTCTGCATTTGGCTTAAATAATTTAGACCAGCTCATGCAGCGGCGCTAACAGTAGGCCAGCTGACTTTCCAAATGACAGTATACACTTCTGAAGATATCCTTTCACTTTAAATTGTAGTTCACTACTTTCTATATCGAAAAAAAAAAAGTAAAAAAAAAAATGTGAGAAGGGCATGGTGAGTTTCAGGTAGCAATACCTCCCAGGCATTTTTTTTTTCTAAATCAAACCTACAGGCAAACGATGCAGAGCTTTTACTTAAATGTTTAGAGAAGTTGTTCTGAAGCTGCCAAAGCAAGAATTTACAGCAAATGCACCGCTTCACTCGCTTTTCCCAAATAAGACAGGCTTTCTACTGAGTGCCCTCTTGAGAGAGGACAAAAGTCACAGCCCTTTTTTGAACCGATGAAAAAAGCTAAGAGTTGGTCTCCAAGGAAAGGGTAGACATTTTTAAAGCAGCTGCTTACTGAGAAAGGAGCCATCCAAAGCCAGAGTTTCAGTTTCAAATAAAAGTGCTAAGAGATCTACATGGCTTACATCTAAAAGACAAGGCTTCCCACCTGCTACAGCTGGGAGAAGAGAGCCGTGCTCTGGATACAAGGGTGGAAAGAACCGAGTTTTTGGTTCAGAAGCAGCCGAGCCCAGGAAGGCCCGTGGTACTGACGATGAAGAATCCCGGGCCAGATTCAGCCTCGCCAGAACCGGCTACTTGGTGCACTAATCATTTTAATGATCAGAATGTCTGCAGCTAACTTCATACCCATTACGTACCAGGCAGTGTTGGCTCTCATTCAGTTCCTGCAGGATTATCTATCTCCATTTTATAGGAGCAGTAACTAAAGCTTAGAAGGAGATGCTGTCATGCAGTGACTGACATTGGATGAGTCTCGTTGTCTGTGAATTTCACTCCACCATGTATTTTTCCAGTTTCTGTTTCAGAAACCACACCAAAATGCCTCCCAACTCCCCCTCAATTTCCCCCACCCCCAGGATACTGTTTTTCAGTATTTTATAACGTATATGTGCAGAACTGTTTGATATGACTTGGTGACACCAAGTGACAAAAAATTCCTGACATTTCTTTTAAAAATAAGATGACATCATCAAAGTATAATTTATTAATTTAATGCATATTTATTAAATTCTTATAATGGGCCAGGTTCGAGTTTAATAGGAACCCAAACCAGATATGATCCCTATCTTTATGGAACTCTTGGGGAGTGAAAGATATTAATTAAATGTTCACATAACAGATGTGTAATGCAGACAAGTAAATGAGTGTGATTCTGGGTGGGCGTATGAAAAGACGGATGTATCGGGGGGTGATGACCAGAAGAAGTCGTGCTTCAGCTGAGTGAAGCACAATGAGACCTTGTGAATACCGTTCCATGTAGCCTGACCAATGACCGGGGCAGAAAGAAAGACAGATTTTCAAGGAACTGAAAGAAGTCTGGGGCGGCCGCACAGGAATAACAAGAGAAAACACAGAGGAGCAGCAGGCAGGAGCCAGACAACGGGGTGGGGGCGTCCCGGGGTCACATGTCGGCGGACTATTCTCGGAGCCAGTGGAGGATGCTGACCTATCATGCGTGAGCCAGTGCGCACGTAGAACAATCTCTCTAGGGCTGAACGGGCGAAGGCAGCGGAGACTCAGGGAGACCAGTTAGACAATGGAAGATGGTGGATCTGAAGGGAGCTGAAGAGGGCACGGGAAGAAACAGATGACGCTGAGGACTGTTTTGGAGGTAAGGCTGACAGCGCTCTCTGAGGGACCACGTGGGGGAGAAGGAAAAGTCAAAGGGGACCTCTAGGTGTCCGCCCTGTGCAACATTCAGAGACAGGAAACCCTCAATGTATCAGATGTGGGTGTAAATAATGATTTTGGCTTTGAAGCTGGATTTGGGATTCCTTTGCGATATCCAAGTGAGCATATTAAGAAAGAGGAGGAGCCAAGGGTGTGGCTCTGGGACGCAGCGCCGGGGAGGATGGAGGTCGAGAGAAGACTGTGGGAGCAGCAGCTTCCTCAGAGGAAACCCACCAGATGGACGAGGTCCCTGAAAGGGCTGCGGAGACAGAGAAGCTGCTTCTCAGAAGGAAGGGGAGGAGCTGGGAGCTGCCGGGGCAGAGTCCGAGGTGGTAACTGTGGTCCAGGAAGTCACTGCTGCATTTGGGGACTGGCCCTGTCCAGTGTCCCTCTGATCGCAGTGGTTTGCACATGGTGCACCGAGAGCCAGTCAGGTGGGGGAGCCTTCACTCCTCTGTGGTCCCGCCTCCCTTTTCCAGATGAGAACAGGAACAAGACAGGGCAGATGGCTCAGCTGGTCAGCGCCAAGCCTGGCCCTCCACTGGGAGGCCCATCCCCTTCTTAACCATCCCACGCAAGTCTTCATCATAGGACCTGTTATCCAAAATCCAGAGGTTTTCTTCCAGACTTAGGTTCTGGCTTGCGCAGAGGTGACAACAGCCACGTTTGCATGCCTGCTAATTACACCCAGTGGCAGGAGGAGCGGCCCACCGAGGGGCTCCGCACTTCCACTCCAGTTGCTCCCAGCGACTTTCTGTGAGCAGCTAGTTTTCAGCCCGTGATGAGAGGCCCCCTCAGCGCAGATGGGAGATGCTTATTATGCTGATGGGGTTCTGGGTTGTTAGTGCAGATTATTAAATGGAGATGTTAGCGGTGCCTCTGGTGGATTGAAGGAGCGAGAAGGTAAAAGGCAGAGATAAATGTTTCTGTGACCCTGCAGAGGCTGGGCTGGGGCTCCAAGTTCAGAGGAAAAGAACAGAGATTTCATTGGTTGCAAATTCCAATTTAAAGGCCATCAGGTTTTTTTTTTTTTTTTGCAGTAAATATAACCAAGAGAAATAAGGTAAAATGATAGAGATATGGCCTTCTTTGCTTAGTTACTGACTCTAAATGAGAGAATAACATTAAAATACAGTATTATAACAAGAGGTAGTTGAAGAAACATCAACAAGAGAAAAATCCAAACAGAAAATCCAAGAAAATCCTCTAATATGAGACCATGTATTTGGCCAGAAACACCCAGCAAGAGAAGAAATAAATCAATCAGTTATAAGAAAATAGCAATTATTCAGAGAGCAATAAACTAGTTTTAATAAATACATGTATATGTGAGAATATCTTGTTCACTGTTTCTGAAAAAGTAGAAACTGTTTTCCTCAGAACATAGAGATTAAAATTGATTTGAGAAGATAAATAATTTGAATAAACCAATAAATATCAAAGGACTTTTAAAGGGGTTAAAAAATGTTTAGAAATCTAGGGGGTTGAATGGTGGACCCCAAATGATGCTCATGTTCTCATCCCTGCAACCTGGGAATGTGACCTCATTGGATGGAATGAAGTTAAGAATCTCGAGATGAAACCATCCTGGATTACCTGTGTTGCTACATCTCCTTCTAGCCTCAGGACATTTGCACCTGCCAGTTTCCCCTGCCTACAACGGTCTCCCAGCTTCACCTGTGACATGGCTAATCCCTTGTTATTCTTGCCAGATCAAAAGATACCTTAGCTTCAGAAGCCTTCTCTGACTACTCGTGCTCAAAGGAGCTCTTTCTTAATGGATTTCTAGCTCTGCTCCTGTTCTTTCTTTTTGGCTCATGGCACAATAATTTCTTTCATTTATTTATATGATTCCCTGTTAGCGTTTGCCACCCTCGCAGGCAGGTCCACCACAGGGGACAAGTGACGATGTCCAGCATTTCCACCCTTGACTCTCCAGCACTTAGGGTCGTGCTGGGAACCTGCATAGTAATTTTGCTTATGAGGAAATGGAGGTTGCTACTGGGAGTCCAGGAGTTATTTTTCTGGTATTTAAAAACATCAGCTAGAAACAATAAGACCAGGATTTTATCAAACACTTGCTATTCCACCTCTCCGAAACAATTCATGATGAAGCAACGTAGACTGAAAAAAAAAGACACAAAATTACTCAGAGTTGGTTCTCATTATTTGCAGCACTTGTGGTCTACAAAGTCCCCACCAACACCCAGTTAGCAAATACGGAGCCATCGCTCCTGGGGGAAATGCAGGGCTAGGTTCCTCGAAGCCTCTGGCCACAGCACTTTTGTCAACCGATCAGTATATAACTTTGTTGCATGTGTGGTTCAGTTAAAGGAAACCTTTTGTGATACATACTGTTGATTCATTAACATTTAACGGAACAGCACCATAGCCCCCGCAGGAACGAAGCTGACCTGACACGGGCATTTTCCCCGCAGCGCACGTCGCAGCCTTTCCGCGCTCAGGAGCGCTGGACAGCACTTCGGCGTTTTTGTTGTGGGGCCAGTTTAGGCAGCAGCATCACCAACAAAAAGCACAAAAATGTGTAAAGGACACTTCTTTACCGTGTGAGAGTTAAGACGCGAGGGCAGAGGCATGCTGTGCTCAGTCGCAGCGGGGCACCGGGGTGCGGAGTGGCTCAGACACTTCGGTGCTGTTCACGCCTTGAGCCGCCACGAAGCACCTCGGGGGTTGCCCTTCAGGGTTACAGACGGATTTCAGCGAGGAGACGGATTCACAAATGCCGGATCTGTGAACAGTGACACTCAAATAGATTTCCTTTTGACTACAAATGAGTCAGCTTAGGGTGACAACAGCGGTTACCTTTTGCTGACAAAAACGCTAGTTAACGATAAAATAATAGTTAAAAAGTAATAGTCAACAGTGGCATTTCTGGAGTTTTACTGTCCAGCAAATGAGTTTTTGGCACGTGGGAAAATGAGAAATGAGTCACCACGACCAGGCTTGTAGATGAGGGCTGATGTTTACTGTCTGGACGGAGGTTGAACCGGCCTTTGGCTCCTGGTTAATCTCACTGTGCTGTTTCTTTCATAGAAATAGATTTGAAAAACACGCCACCAAATAGTTCATGGTTAACTTCTGAAAGCAACTTAAGGATTTAAAGAGCTCAAAAGTATGCAGAAAGGCAGCATGATGTTGGAGAGGTGAGGAGGGCACAGGCCAGAGGCTTTACCCTCTCACTTGGATTTTGTCATGAACTAGCCATGTGACCTTGGGCTAGTTGTGAGCTCTGTGAAAATACAGACTCATTTATCTGCAAAATGGGGCTAATATTATCATCACCTCCTTCAAAAGGTGTTCTCATTATCAAGAGATCATGAAAATACTTCATAAATAGTAAAATAAAATATATACACACGTATACTTACACATACATATGAGTGTCTGTGTGTGTAAAACTTAACACTGGTTCATCTGTCGTCTCGCATCTCAAAGTGGGCTCCCTTTTTCACCCATTTCCTTCAAAGTATGTGCATTATATATGATATATATTTATTCATTATGCATATTTATGCACTATATATCTAAGATATATATTTATTTATTCTATCTATCTATATGTATGCATCCTTCACTTATATGTGAAAGACAAATGGCCGTGGGGAAGTAGAGACTGGGGGAGGTGTGGGCGGAGGCAGGTGCACACACGCGGTGCAGATGGGACAAGAGGATTTCGTGTGGGAGGACAGGGAGGATGTGGGCTGGGTGTGACTTTAGCAAGAGATGCTGGTGTCTTCTTGCTCATCTAGGAAGGGATACAGGCTCTCAAGCTGAAAGTTTACTGCTTTTTAGCCAAATCTGATACACAGTGCATTCTTGGGTGCACCCTAAGTTTTGCCCATGTCTTTGGGGAGACCAGCTGAGGTCCCTGGCAGCATGGTGGGGCCACGCTTGCAGGGCAGACTGTTGGTGATGTGTCATCTGCACAGGTGGCTGGTCCCCACCCAGCCAGCCAGTCTGCTTAGGGACATAGTGCTGAGCGATGCTAGCTTGCCTCCTGAAGGCAGGGAGGCCCCAGAGCAGAATGTGCTCAGTGTGCACCTCCAGGGCCTGGGCCCCCTCTGCTCTCTCTTGGCTCTGAAGCAGATGGAGGTGGGGGAGACTGAAAACCAGGGACACATGGTGTCCTGTCACCATCGGTGTCTCTGTTCCCCTCGACCCGTGCAGAGCCCTCTGGAGAGCGGGAAGCTGAAACGGGGGTTCAAAGAGAGACAGGAACAGAAAATGCAGCCAGAGGGCAGCCTCCAGGGCAGACGGCGGAGGCTGGCCTCACTCAGGTGGGCGTGACATTCCCTCCCCCGCACTCGACAGGCATGAAAACCCTCTGGTGTTTGTCTTCCTGAAGCAGGTCCTGTCCTCCAGGGGAGCCCAGTCCTCAGAACCAGAGCCCCTGAGAAATTCTGAGGTTGGCACCTTCACTTGCCCCTCATAAGTGGTCAGTCGGTCCCACGGGAAGAACACAGATTTTGGTCAATCTGTAGCGAAATCACTGAGAAAACCACTGGAGCTTCTGACCCGCAGCTGGTGTGGTGCGACATTGATATGATAGAGGCTGAACTACAGTAGCAGCTGTGGGGTGGAGAGAAGGGTGAAGATGTGAGGGAACTGCACAAAATGGAATTCACCAAGTAGTGACCAGTTTGACAGGGCGGGAGGGCTGCTGGGGGAGAAGGAGGGGAGAAGACACGTTCGATTTTACCCACTTCAGGTTGATGAGCCTGTGGGACCCCTCAGAGGAGGAATTTGAGCCACAGGTTGAGAGTTCAAAAGTGGTCTGTGCTCTGATACAGATTTTAGAGGCAACAGCAAACTCACATTTGTTGAAAGCACAAAGGGGAAAAGAAAGATCACAGGACAGCATCACCAGGGGAGGGCACCTCTGCGTCTACTTCTGTGTCATAGAGTTTTTGTGACTGCCTCCCACACACAGCGTCCTGGCCGCCGGCAATGGATTCTTTTTGAGTTGCCTGTATCTCACATACACACTTTTATAATAATCTGCTCAATTTGGTAAGATATTTATTTAATAAGATATGTATTGCATACGTACGATGTGTCAGACCCTGATTATGTCTCTGGAGATGTAGCAGTGAAATTATATTTTAGAAGAACAAACTGATCTATGAATGAATAAGTGGATGAATGAATTCTGCATGGAGTCTTTGACTACATTAATTAAGTACAAGAACTCCACTTTGACAGGACCACCCCATGGTGCTGCTGGATCACCGGTAAAAAGCTGTTGACCAGTAGCTCTATGTTAAAGTGTCCCTTGAAAGTCACAGTGCTGGAGCTTAGGACAAGCCTCCAGGTCACAGGTGGTGGAGCTGAAAAGTGAGCAAGTTCACGAGTGGCATTTGGCCGTATTCACAGGGCTACGTCTGGACGTTCCCAAGGAAGTCTGGGCTGATTATGCGGGCGCTCCAAAGGCAAACACAACTTGTGTCTAGCCTTTGTTTTCCCTTTCCGCAGAGCCTTTCAGTCTCTGCTTCATTGTTTTTGTTCGCAGTCTCCTTATGTTCAACCCTTCCGCTCAGTTTGCAGATGTGGCTGGAATCTGCTTGTCTCAGAGGGTCATTGATTGGCTGTAGCTACCAAGGTCACGGGCTACAAATTTTCAAGGGTGTCTGTTTGGTAGAGGTTGACACTGGTCTTAGGCAAAAACAGGACAGAGGCCAAGTCATGGGCAGTCAGCACACACAGCTGATCTGACCTCATGAGGTTAGCAAACATTTGATTCTGGAAGTGCCTAAGGGGCCAATAGCCACGTTACGGTGTCGGGCTTCCGAGAGAGGCTCTGATAAGAATTGTTCCATTGCTTCCTCCTCCTTTATTTTTCGTGGGGGGACCTTGGCTCTGCCAAGTGCCCTCCTCCACAGCGACCTTCTGCCTGGAAACACGGGTCACTTGTTGTCTTCTGAACAGGTCAGTCCTCGGAGGGCTTGTGGTCAGCTTTCTCTGAGTCTGGAGCTGGTCTCCACCAGAATGATGCTCATCCAGGGAGTCACACTCCCAAGAGACGAGGACTCTAGAAGTGGGGCTTAAGGCCATGCCTCTCGAGGATGTCAAATTCCAAATGTTAGAAATGGCCCAAGGCTCCCCGTAGGCCCCAGCTTGCCTTCCGTACAGACATGTCCACATGATGCATCATTCAGTCAACTTTCCAAACTGACCTGGAGCACATACACTGTCGCTGACAGCAACGCTCGCGAGAACTGTCACTAACAAGATCTCCACCCTTAACAGCACCGAGCTGAGCTGTGTGTGCGTGTTGCTGTGGCTGAGGTTGTTTTTTAAGCTACTCAAACATGTTTAGCTATGTTCCCCAGAGCTCATGATTGACTATTAATGAAAGTTATATTTATGCACTGCTGATACTTCTTTTTTTCAAATAAAGCTTTATTTTACCTCTTTTTTAGTCTTCTTTGACAGCTACTAATTTTAATTGATTCTATAGTTAATGTGACATAAAGGACAATGATGAAGAATGAAAACACAAAGATTCTGGTCTAGTATTGTGACTTACTGACTGTGTGGTTTTGAGTGAGTCACAAAGTCACTGACCCTTAAAAAGTCTTACTTGAAAAACAGTGTAATCTCAGCCCCAGTGGTGCAGATGTTTTAAAAATAAATCAGATAAAAATTTCAAATTGTTCATTAACTATTAGGTAATATAAATGCGAAGCAGTTATGGTGTAGTTATAAATCTTTTTATGGTTGCCATTAATTCTGTTGACCATTTGCTGGCATTTCTGTAAACTTTCATGAGGACAAAAATTATAATTTGAACGCATGCTTGTGCACAGTCATATTAAAACACCCAGTGCAGTGTGTGCACCATGGGAGACACTCAAGAAATATTAGGTACAGAGTGAATAACTCTTCCAGATGAGGGGTTTTCGAAGAGAAGATAACAAGCTACTAGTGGACCATACTGAATTTAGTGAACCATGGCAGTATTAGAAAAATAAGTAGAACAGGATGGAAGAAGAAAATGTTAGTGCAAAACTGTTGGTAAAGTTGAGAAATTATTGAGTTGCCCTTGTCATTTGTCACAGATGTATTTGCATTTGTGTAAACCAGAGGGTGTAATGCACTTACACCACCTATTTGGAGACAAGGCTAAGAAGGTTTTGAAACTTTCTCCAGACAAGAGGAACTCAGGTTTTTAATCTATGGAGTGTTACACAACAGAAGATATGCGTGAAGGATATTCTGGGTCAAAAGGACTTAAGAAAGTGAGTGAATGTAGCTATCAAGTCAGCAATTCTTCCTTTCCTCCTCTTGGAAACGATACAAAAGCAAAAGGAAGAATATAAAAAAAAGTACAATCTCCTTCTTCAGTGGAACTTGGTCACACATATGATCCACAGATTCCTAACACATATGGAAAGCCTGTCAAAAAGACCCAAGATCGTGCAGAAATTCTGGTGTGAGGAAGGGAAAAGAAGAAGTTCAGAGCTAGTGCAGCAGCTGACCTTGGAACGGACCAGCCAAATACACTTCCTGAAGACAAGAAGGAAACCACAAAGGGGAACGTTTTGCCGGTGGTGTAGCAATAATGGGTTTGGACAGTGGAAAGAGCAGAGATGGTGATGGAATTGTTTCTGAACCTAGTTTGAATCAGGCAAAAAGGTAAGGAAGGGTATAGACTGGCTCCCAGATAGGATTAGAAGGAAAATGTTTTTTGTGGGAGCAGAAACCAGAGAGCCTTTGAGCTGTGAGCCTTGGATTATGGCTCTGCTGTACTAGTTCCTCTCTGAACCCCACTACTCAGAAAGTCCTATAAAGAGAATCTAAGAAAATCCAGCCTAGTCAATGCTAGCTGGTTAAATAAAGGAGATGCCACAATGATACAAAATACTTAAATAAATGCAAAAAAAAATTGACAGCACATGATCACTTGCCATGTAGCAATGAAAAAATTTTCCAAACGTTTCCCCATTAAAAACACCAACATCACAAAAATATTGATGTTGAAATAGTT
Organism: Vicugna pacos; assembly: GCF_048564905.1. Lineage (NCBI taxonomy): Eukaryota > Metazoa > Chordata > Mammalia > Artiodactyla > Camelidae > Vicugna > Vicugna pacos. Next base: position 56,767,092 of record NC_133001.1, read on the forward strand.
AATTCTGAGAGCGAAGATCACAATTCAGAAATGCAGGACTTGAGGGAAGAAACTCCAAGCTGATGGGAGAAAATAAAACATTTGCTGGCAAAACTCAAAAAAAAAGGTGGGAAAAAAGGAACCAAAGCATCAAAAATATAAAAGGTGGAACTTCACAAAACCTACCAAGAGACAGGCTGGAAATAAAGCTCAGAAGTTAAAAAAAGAAAGAAGGAAAGGCAGACAAAGAATAGAAAAGGATGAAAAGAAAGTGATAGCCATGAAGGACCAGAAAAGCAGAGTTAACACACATACAATTGGAGGTCCCCAAGAAGCAGTAGGACAGACTAGCATATACAGATATTTAATGTTATGAAGGAAAAACAATTTCTTCCCTGAAATGAAAAAAAAAAAGACTTTGCATACTGAAAGCTCCACTATAAATGATAACAGGGACCTCAAGCTAGAGGCCAGCATTTTTCTTAATGGGAGGAACACTGGAAGCATTTTAGTTAAAATAAGCTAAAACCACCCAAGTGAAGTCCCACCGCAGAGTCGCTAGCTGCTTTAGCTGGAGAAGTAGCAAAAAGATATAAAAAAACTTCAAAGGAATAAGTAAAATAATTTTTTTGCCATAGCAACACTTTCGTCTCTCTCTGTGCCTTAAATTGAATACAACATGAGACAAGAGTGTGACATTTTCCCCAACCTGGTGGCCTTTTGTCCCAACATGATTTATCAAATATGCCACCCATTTGCTCACTGCTTAAAATGTCCGCTTATACCCAACATCTAGTTTATGCCTCTGTTTTCTTCCATTCACATATTTGTCAAGTTCTCTACATGTCAGGACTCACTTAGGTTCTAAATTTTTGTGTTATATTTTGATAGCGAGCATCCATCACCCTTTTCAAAATTAAAAATAATTTTCCCACATCTAAAAGTACCCAGAAAATCAGCATTTTTATCAAATATTTTAAAAAACCTACAACAGCGAGATTGAGCGATGTCCAACCTCCCTCCACACATTCAGCATTGCTCAGGGTGTGGGTAAATGAGTATTACCATCATCTGTTCCTGGGAAGGAAACTGAGGCAGCCTTTATGAAGGGAGATTATTTAACAATAATATATGAATTGTCCATCTGTTACCTTATTATATATTCAAACATCATCAGGCCATCAGCCAATCACCCAGACGTGTGTAATAATAATCAAACGTAATCATCTCTTATATTTTGCTGAATTTTAGTTTCATAAAAGCATAATTTTTCATCTGTAATATGAAGTTTTATTTATCCAAGTAGTCAGATAAAATCTATTTTATTTAACAGTTTCTCGAGGTGGGGAGGGTGCAGCTCAGTGGTAGAGCATGTGCTTAGCATGCACGAGGTCCTGGGTTCAATCCCCAGTACCTCCATTAAATAAATAAATAAACTTAATTACCATCCCCCAAAACAAAAATTGAAAAAAAAATTTCTTGGTTTGCTTTATAACTTTCAAATATTTCGACTAATGGCCTTCTCTCTCTACTCTTGCCAGGGGCCCTGCATATTTAGGGAGGGGCCTCCCCAGACACTGCCCATCACCTCTCACCTCTGTGACCTCTCACCTCTGTGAGGTCTGGGCCTCTGCTCATCAGCTGTGGGTCCCCGGGCAGTGGCTTTACTCTCTGAGCATTGGGCTACCCCAGCAGCCCTGCTGTCCCGAGTCTGTTTTTGGAAAGTGCTCTGTACACCAGAGGGTCCTTTGACTTGAACTCGGTGGCCTTATTTCCAGAGCAGACTCTGGTTGTCTCAAGGGCAGTGACCTTGACTTCTGGCATTTCCCTCGGGAGAAGGCCTGGCTGCAGAGGGCCTGGGGAGCTGAGAACATGGTGGAGAGTCTTCGACCCTGGGCGTTACTGCTGCCATCTTGCGGGGAAGGGAGGACCAGCAGCCTCTGCCTACCTGGCCGGAGGCCCCCCTTTGGCTGTTAGGCTGGGAGGATGGACCTGATGACCCTGGTCCCCACTGCTGCTCTCTCCTCCTCTCCCCTCTCTGCAGCTCATCGCTACCCCGACCTGCCTCCTGCCTCCTCTCTCTGAATCTGTTGGCCACAGTAGCCCTCCCTCTGGCCAAAGCCACTGAAGTATGTCTTTGTTCACTGACATCTGGGTCGACAAATCTCCACAGTCCCTACTCACCACCCTTCCTTTGCAGAAACTTCCAGAAGGCCAGAAAGAATCCTCTGCAGAGCGGGGTGGGGAGTAGTGGAGAGGAGCCAGCAGGATTACAGGAGTTGACGTGCGTGCTTTCCATGTGGGCTAGTGTGGGGGTCCGAGTAAGCTGATACTCCGGCAGCCCAGTGCTAAATAATGCCAGTCCAACTCCACCGAACGTACCCCAGGCGGAGCCCTGCGTGGCGTTCCTTGAGGGGTATGGACCAGGAACCATCCAGCTGGCTGCTGAATTTCCTCCTGGGTGACCCTCAGCTCCCAGCCACGCAAACTGACCACCCTTGCCTCCCAAGCACCCCCTCCATGCACCCCACACCTACACCCAACTCAGGCTCCCGGGACCCAACTCCAGATCTGGAGAACATACTCATGCCCACTGGGATACAAATGTAAGGGATGCATGATTTTATTTCTCCAGAAGAGCTGTTTGATCTTATTTAAATGAAAATGAAGTATTTACATCAATCTCCTTTTAATATCAAGTCCTATCTAGCATTCATCTTGGAAAGTTCTGTAAGATTACAACACCATGACTAGAGTTTATTCAGGGATACTCCTGTGACTGCTTGTTATAGATCATATTTTAGTCCCTGGACAATTTTGTGATGCGGACAAACTTCATAGGTGTATAATGTTTCTAAAAAGATGGAAAAAAATATAGCAAAACTAGGTGTGACTTGATTACCAAGGTCTGGGAAGTATTTCTGGCAGAACTATTCTCCCCAGAAGAAAACAGAAATGCTCTACTGAGAGGGAAATGGAAGTGGGAACAATCGGTATTTCCCTGGGTCACCTGGGAAGCCCACTGGTCAGGTCCTTCCACTGAATAAATCAGTTTAAGATGCGGACGGAAATCGTTCTCAGACTTGGGTTTTCTTGATGTACAATTGTAATAATTCCATAGGTTCAAATTCCCTTCTTTGCAAGTAAAACAATACAAGGGAACATATGTAAGTTGTTAAAGAGGGATCTCCTGGGGAGGTGGGGAGAACGAAGCCACCACGTCAATTTTCTGCCTTTTTTTTTTTTTCAAGTGTTTTGGGCTGTGAAACACGAGCGTCTTCCAAAATCACATTAGTTGAAACCTTGGGTGGTTGGGGAGTGAAGGCCAGGAGACGTGTCCCAGCGAGCGCTGCTCTCTGAGGCTGTTGTCATTACATCACTCACAGCCCGTCTGACACGTTCCCCATCCCGCCCACCGAGAGGTCTCGGAGCTCTTAGTTCTCACCCAGCATCGCGGGCTGGCAGGTGCAGGGAGAGAACCAGCAGAAGACAGACCACACCAGCGCAGACCCTGAAGCTTCCCCCCACGAAGGACCCTCGAGAACAGAGTATTCAGCTTTTTCCCTTTTGCCCCACTTGTATTTAGAGAAAAGCTAGGTTGTCAGGAGGTCAAAAGGGAGTAAGGGATGCAGGGAAGACCCCACGCAGGTGAGAGGGTGTCCCGTCCCAAGGGCTTAGGGGCCAGTGGCGGAGGAAGGACGGTGGGGAACTGGAATGCGGGGGCTGGGAGGTTGGCCAGGGGTTCCCACGTTAGTTTGCATGTGACCAGACGCAGAAAGAACTTTGTAAGAGGGTGAAGAAAATGCCCCACTGCAGGGAAAGGCTTTACTAACTTATAAGAGGGAGCTCTTCACCAATTACCAGCACAATTAGGACCATTTCTTATGGAAAACACTATGCCTGTGTTTTTTCATGGATTTCTCCAGGCGATGGACTGCAATGAATATTGCTAAGTGGTTTCTACTCCCCATTCTCCCGACAGGTCCAAGAATGGTAGTTTCCTCAGCCACAGAAAGGGATGGCCAGTCTGCTGCCAGCGAGTCGCTGCTCCAGGCACTGAGGATGCAGCGATAAACAGGAACCATTTTTTCTAGCATACATCCTAGTAACTCGAGTTCGCTGAAATAAACAAATGAAAAAGAAAGGACATATGTAATGTCAGAGCTTAATCAGTGCTGAGAATGAGTATAAAGCAGGATAAAGGGAGGGAAAGTACTGTGGACGACGTTCTCTCTGATTAGGTGGACTTTGAGAAGATACTTGCAGGAAATTGAGTGGAGAGCTATGCAGATACAGGCATGGAGTGGGTTCCAGGCAGAGCAGACAGCGATGCAAACAGCCTGAGGCTGGAGATCGTTGGGCCAATGTAGCTGGAGCATCAGTGAGTGGAGAATGGTAAGCTGGCGGCTCCTGGCAGAAAGGTAGTTTTCGAGAAGGCAGGGTGTGCAAAAAATTAACTTAGTTCTAAAATAACTTATGCAAGGTATTAATAATTATATTAATATAGCTTGTTCATTGAAAATTGCATTAATAAAACAATAATTATAGACAAGATACAAGGAAAAAATGAACAGACTCTCCCAGATAGAGCCATGTCCCTCATCAGTTCACTGCTTCTCACATCCAAATGCACCTTTTCAATACACGCTCTGAGTGAGAAACAACAGAATTAGTGCCTCTAAGTGTTTCTCTCTTAAAAGGAGCACCATGTTAAGCTTTTCCAGGAGAGGGTGCTGGAGGGACATTGCAGGGAGAAGAGGCTTCCCATAATTCCCAGAGTCGGGGGGAGCTCCGCCATGGGGGTGTGGGGACCCCCAGGAGAGGCTGGAACTCCTTGGCCTGGCCCCCAGCCCTGCCCACCTTCCTCCTGCAACCCTGGTCTGGCAGTGACCTTTCCACGGCCCTTTTAATACGGAAACTGGGTAGCTGTCTCGAACCTCTGCATCACTTCCTTCAGATCCGGGACTTCCATCTGAACTAGACTGTGAACTGCTTAGAGAAAAATCATTCTGTTTTTGTTTGTTTTTTTCATCTTTGGATTTCCTAGACCAAAGAAAGGTCAGCAAACTGTGGCCTGCAGGCCAAATCCAGTCCATCACCAGATTTTTGTAAATAAAATTTGATTGGCACTCAGTCTCACTCATTTGTGTGTCCGTCACCTGAGTTTGTAAATAAAGTTCTATTGGCACTCAGTCTCACCCATTTGTGCCATCCCCGGCTGTTGGCTGTCCGCCAACAGCAGCAATGCAGTCTCCACGGAGACCATGTGACCGACAAAACATGAACTCCCTGACATTGGTAGAAAAAATTTGCCAGGCCCTGCCCTAGGTCATAATAAACATTTTTTACATTTTTAGACAAATGAAATAAATTAAGTGGATTCATGCCCATAAAATTACTCCATCAGCTCCTTTACGACGACACTGCGATGTGTGGCAACATCCCCCACCCCCGCAGTCCGGCAAGAGGACGGCTTAAGCTCTTCAGAGAACTTATAAGAAGGGAACTACACTGTGATTAGGAAGGATTTTCCAAGCTTTAGACAAGCTTAGCTTTGTTTGAAAGGAATCATTATTTGTAGTGGAAGAGAAGGCAGCCTGCCAAGGGAGAAGAGAGCCCTCTTTTGTAAACAAAAGGGTTTCAAAGTGAAACCTGGGTCAGGCAAACAGTGTGTGTGTGTGTTGTCCGAGGTCCTGGGGACACCGGGGAGGCAGCTGCGGCAGGAACGCGGAACCCACCGCTCTCCAGGTGGGTGGCCCTGGGCGAATGTTGCCAATGTCACTGTGTCTTCCCCTCCTCACTTATAAAATAAAGGATTTAAATAAAGAGTTGCCAACACCAAAACAAGCATGAAAACAACCTTGGTAGTTTTTTAGAAACACTGATCCTCAAATATCTCCTTGGAGGTTTTGATTCCGCCAAGTTAGAGATGGGACCCAGGAACACGACTCTAGGAAGCAGGTCAGGCCCGGAGAGTCAGCACAGGCACCTCTGAGTTAGAGGCTAATGGTCCTTCCAGATCAGTAATCTCATCCAGCCTTCAGATGCTTAGTCCTGGGGAAGTACACACACACACACACACACACACACACACACACACACCCTTTTCCTTATGTTTTGGGTTTCCATATTTATGGGAAAAGACGATGCACTTTTAATTAAACTGACCTTTCCCGAGGGTCCTGGGTATGCCAGGAGACACCCACCCCAAACTCATCTCTGCTTGTACGTTTCACTAAAATCAGAAGCCTCCTCATCTGCAGGGCGGCCACAGTCCCTGCTGACACAGGACCTGGGAAGGAGCCAAAAGGTGAGTGAGAGCCGCTGGGTTTCCTGTGCACCTGTGTTCTAACCATTTCCAAAAGCATGTTTTTCTTTCTGAAATCAAGGAGAAACGCACGGCCTCAGTGTTAATGCCAGTGCTTGGCATTTTCCAGTTTTCGTCGTGGTCATGGTTGATTTCTTGATGATTTAAGAAGGTGACTAGTTTCTGGTGAAATCTGGTCGACTATTTCCAGGGGCTCAAACAGCCCCGAAGATGAATTCGTCCCCTCCCTACCAGGTTGAAACAACTTGGCAAGTGCCTCATTTTCAAATGGGATTAACTTGGGTTTCTTTGAACAGATTGTCATGCATTTTAGTAAGTAAGTAGAGGTTAGAGCCACATGTGATTACATGAAATGCAGCGACGAGTTGAGAAGCGAGTAGAAAGCGAGTTTGAACCAGCAGACGGGCGCCGTTTCGGCACACCTCGGGAGGGAAGCTGGGGACGCCGGGGAACGTGGCCTTACTTCGCAGCAGCCTCTCCCTCCCTCCGCCTTTCTGGTTACCTCCAACACCAAAGCCGCCACCGTGTTACCTAAGGTAGTTTTGCGTCATTAGCAGGATGATTCCACGCCACAACGCTGTCTGAACGTGTGTCTCACCCACTTTCCTGCCCCCTTAATGCAGTGAGAAACGGACGACTCCACTGGTCCTCCAGCTCTAGATTTTTCCCGATGCCGTGGGGCAAACGTCAGTCCTATTCCAAACGGTCTCAAGGAGAAGAAGCAGATCCTGCGGCTCCCACCTGGCAACGGGAACAGTTTCTGTTCTGCTGCCTCCTGTTTAACCTGGGGCGTCACAAGCACCTGCTCACAACGCAGGAGAGGGGCACTGTGGCCACGCAACCCTCGCAGTGATGCAGGGACCGGTGTGCTAGGGTCTGGAACGCAGGGGCGGAAGCCGTGTCTTCTGCACTCAGGCGCCTCGTCGCTTAGTGGAGAAAGTGACATATAAAGCAATAATTAAAACACATAGTTATAAGTGCTACTCTGTGTAGCATTATTTTTAACATTCTTTTTTTTTAATTCTTTTTTTCCCCAGTTTTACTATGTAGAATTACTACAGTTCGATTGCACATACATATTACACTGCATGTAAATACATATAAACAGTATACTGCACAGTTTTTAGGTTTCATTTATGTACTGATTATTGTCATATATGTTATATCATAGAATTATAATATCATATATGTACTTATTTTGTAGTTGGCTTTATTCCTTGATAACCATGTAAGTTTTAAAAAGCTAAAGATCTAATCTGTTCTTAGAAAAAATAATTTTTAACATTCTTTATTTGCACTATGTAACTGAAGTACCCTCCCCGAATAAGAATGAGCAGCAAAGGCTGCATGAGTGATCAGTCTATTCTCCATTCTAATTCCAAGGAGGAGCAGGTGGGCAAGCACGGGACAGAGGGCGGGTCGACCAGAGACACTGCCATGCTTCCAGCAGCCTGCTGGTGAGAAGAGCACAGGGTGCGTGGTCGGAAAGGTGACAGGAGGTCAGAAATCTCTGCCCTGCTCTTAACAGACCCTTTCTAACTTCTTACCCAGGGTTCCCCCGAGATGTCACCTATCGGAAGTGCTGCTGTGAGAATTAAGTGAAATGACACAGGGGACGTGGCCAGTCAATCACCATTCATTTGATTCCTGTTTCAAAAGGCAGAGCAAGTTCCCTAATGAGGAGGTCCCATCCGTCCACCTTGCAAAGCGCCACTGAATGTAACAGTTAAGAGTGACTGACGGGCTTCAAATCCCAGCTCCTCCCAGACGAGCTGTGTGTGTGCTTTCTGGACGTCTGTGTCCTCATGTGTGTGCGAAACGGGGAACACAGGGACATTTCTCTTCTAGTGTGAAGGTGATGTGGGTCAGTAGATGTTCATAAAAAACAGACCCCAGAGTCTGGCATGAGTCAGATGCCACTGTTCCTGTTACTGGAAACATCAGTGTGCTGCCTCTCCCCCTGTGCAAATCACCTTTATTTAAAGACAGTGTCTGTCCTGGGATAGAAAGGAACCATCTACACCTTAGTCTTCACTGAGCCGCGTGACTGCTTTTGGATGGAATTCCATCCATCCCAGCAGGACTACTGCCCCTGGACGCAGGCAGCTCTCTCCTGCAGGGACTGACTGCTGGCGGCAAAGGACCCCCCGCCCCCGCGTCTGGTCTCTGGTGTACACAGCACGCAAGCCCGGGATGAATGTTAAAACCAGAACGACCCTCGGAGGCAGCGCGTGCAGGCCCCTCATTTCATAAAGAGAGGCAGAGACACTGAGGAGGTTGAAGGCTTTGTCTCTGGCCAGCCGACATCAGGACCTGGGAGGGAACACTTTTCTCTCGCCCCTGCCGGCTGCTCATTCCAGAACATGTTAAAAGGAAATGGAAGGATCATGAACTTGGAGTTGGAAGGCAGGGCCCAAATCTCGGCTCCTCTGACGTGTCACCTGACCGTCTTTAGCAAATACATGAAGAGATGAACTCCTTTCTCACGGAGCCGCTTTGAGGATTAAACAGGGTTCTGTGTGTGAAAGCACCTGGCTTGAAGCAGGTGCTTAATGAACATGTCTCTTCCCCGTTGCGGTAGAACGTGTGTATTTATAGATGCCTGGAAACAGGAGAGAGACCCAGAATTAACAAAGGCTCCTGATGGAGCAGCTGGCCCCGCTCCCGCGCCCAGGGGTGCGCGCAGGTGAGTGCCTTAAGGCACCGACCCGGAGCAGACACCGATGGAGCAAAGAGCACCCCGGGCTCTCTTTTTTTCTGGGAATGAAAACCAACCGGCCAGGACGCTGTGGGAAAGGGGAGGGAGGCTGTGAAACCCACAGGTGGCCCAGAGCACAGCGGTGATGAGAGTCAATGTCAAAGCTGTTTTCCTTTGGGCTGAGCCCGCCGCCAGGTTCGCAGGGGCCCGCGGCCAAGTCAGACAGGGCCGCCCGCGGTCAGGGCCGCTCCTGCTCCAGGCGCTCCCGGACGGACGGCGGCCTCGGGCTCTCGGGGCAAACGTCCGCCCCCTGTCACCGGGAGGCAGTGCACCTGTGCGGCTGCAACACGCCGGCCCAGAAGCCGGCCGCTCCGTTCCCACAGAGGCCCCCAGCTTTGCATTTTCTTTCAAGCATCGAGCACTAACCGAACGCCAAGCCCTCAGCCAAGACTAAACATTTGCCTTGGCACCAGGCCACCCGCGCACAGGCCCCAGCGCTGTCCCAGCGCCTTCAAAGAGCTTCACAGGTTGAAATTCAAGGGTATCATAAATTTGCCAGGTAGACAGTTGAATTGGAAGATTAGAATCACAGGGTGAGGTACTCAATTCAAGGAGAAGCCAAGAATACGCAGACCAGTCGCCCAGCATCCCGGGAGCCCAGTGACACATGGGATGACTTCCCTTCGCAGAGGGGTGGGGGGAGGGGCCACGCTCTGGCTGTGCCCTCCTGCTGAGCCCCCACAAAAATGAGTCCATGTCATGCCTCTTTGTTGGTGCACAGACTGAGGCTCACAGGTGATGGCTGACTGAGCACAAGGTCACGGAGCTAATCTGTGATGGAGCCAGAATTTAAATAAGATTGATTTAATTGAAAAAAAACTCGAGTTGTTTTCACTATAGTCATGCGGAGAAGCAAAGGTAAGTGAAAAAGAAATTGAATATCCTCATGAGATAAGAGGCTTAACACAACTTAACAGAAGTGTGGATTTCTCCTTTAGAAGTCTGGAAACGGTACCCACCTGGACCAGCGCAGAAGACAAAAATTCAGGCTTCAGATTGTTGCCTGTTTTGCGCCCTTGCCAACATGAAATGTTTCCCAACATGCTTCGCAGGGCTTTTCACGTTACCTCTGCCTCGGTGTTCCTTCTGCAAAGAATGCCTTTCAGAGCTCAGATTCTGGACATCTTTACCATCCGTCCTTTCCTCTGCCTTCAAGACAGACCTCAGACTCTTGTAGGTCATTGAGAGAACAACACATTCCATTTTGCTAGATTCCTCTCTTGGTGAGAAAGCCGATTCTTGAGTCCTGACGCTGGGAATTCTCATTTACTAAGTCTAGAGTGGACCCCCAATTATCTGTTTGAATAAACATTTAGCTGATTCGGATGCAGCAGATCCACGGGCCAAGCTTTGAAGAACACAAGCCTACATTTATGGTTTCTCTCCCAGTGAGAGCGTTACAATTCTTATTCTCATTTCAGTGGTTTCTGTATATTTGTTCTTACCTCTTTATACATCATGCCGGGGCTGTGCCTTGTCAATTTTTCTGTTCTTCTAGTGTCAGGCACTTAGCAGAGACTTTACAAATATTTACTGAACTAAACTTAATACCATCTTTTTTTTGATTCCAAAGATTTGGTAAATATTATTCTTGTATGTTTTCCCCTTTGTAGCAGGTAAAGAGTAAATTTGGGGAAGGGTTGGAGAAGTGTAGACCGCAGACGTGGAGAGATGGGAAAAGGATGCTGGAAGGATATATTAGTGAGGAAATTCACTCACTTCCCTGGGGTAAGTTAGGTGACCGCTGCACAGCCCTGCTGTTCTGAGAGAAAATGGAAAAGGTTCCAGGACACGGGGCTTTGTTCTGTCTCCTGATGCCAACTGACTTTGAAAGATATTCAACCCTGGGTGGTTTGGAAGTCAACCTACATGGAGAGGAGAGACTGAGTTACATGGATTCCTCGGAGCCGCTGGACCCTAAATGGGTGAGATACAGCCATTTAGATCTCTTGAAAGTTTATACACCTACACTTTAAGACAAATGAATGTATCTGCAAAAAGCTTCAAATGTGACAACCGACGTTTGGCCCAGCTCAAAGCCTCCTGAAGTCCACATGCACTTAAATTCACTAAATTCAGAACTTACAAGGGAATCCAAGGTTCGGCCAAAGCAAGGCTTAGAAGACTCTAACCTACGGGAGGTTTGGGAATTCAGTCTCTTCGCTGTGAGCTTTAGAAACCTTGTCCTGAATCATCAGCACAGGCTCCCTGTTCTCACCCTCTTCATCCGGGGGCCGAATCTGCAGATGATCGTGGTCTGCGCATGCGGTATTCATCCCTTGCAAGACCATTCCTTGGTTGTACCCTCTCCAATCCCAGGAAACTTTCCTTTACTCAAACAGCTACTTGGCCATTCCCTCCCTCCTTCCATTCTCTCTCCTCTTTCTCTTAGAATGACTTTTAAATTACAGTCTTATGGGCAAACTCAAACCATCTTTATATTCCATAAGTTTACCCCATATGAAGGTTTGAGTGAGAAGGCTGCTAAGAATTAATTTGTAGTCGTAGAACCAAGATATAAATGCCCACTGGTGGGTGGACCCTAACGTAACTTAATTTATTTACTCAATGTGAAAGGGGCCATAACTGTCACATTTTCTGGGTCTTAGACATTCAACAAGACATTTTTGATCAGACAGCTTTTATTATCTCATTGGACACAGGGATCCTGGTGGCAGGGCTGGGGAACCGGGGTTTGAACACTGGGGCATGTCCAGCCCTCAGCACTCACCCTGAGCTTCTTCCAGCTGTGTGTGGTGATGCCACAATCCAGAGAATCTTCAATCTTCTACTCATAAACAAGAACAAACAAACAAACAAAAACCCAGCACCTGTTACGCACCAGGCACTCTGAAAGGTGCTGGGAAATACAGTCTTTACTCTTAAAGAACTCACAGTCTATTAGGCAAAATCTAATCTGAGTAACAGGTTTGATAAAGTCAGACAGTTGTCCCAAAGAGGGTGTGAATAAGGTTCAAGATGCTGAGAAGGACCCTCTGTGGATCTCTGGCCTGGCTGTGAAGAGTGGGGGGCCTGAGCACAGACTGCCTGGACTCCAATCCTGACACATTAGCTCTTTAAACTTGTTAGTTAACCTCTCTATCTGTTTCCTCATCTGAAAATTGAGGCCAGTGGTCGCACATCCCACAGAGGGCCGTGTGAGGATTTCATGGGTTGCTGTTTGCAAAGGACTTGGAGGAGTGCATGGCGCATTTTAATTCCTTTTATTAGTGCAGTGTACAGTGATACGTATTTCAGGATAAATATCTACCCACAGCATCCACGTCTATCACATCTATCAACAGCATGTCATACATCTGACACCATACCTTCACTTCCTACTATGTCTTGACACTAATGGATACAAATGGCCACATCAAATACAGTGATATGATCATTAGAAAAATAGTACTCCATCTTTCCAGTTTCTCATTTGTGAATTCATCAGTAATTTAACAAGCACCGACGTTCCACGGAGGTGCCGCTGTCTGCTAAGAGAGAGGGTTAAAGAATCCAAAAAAGCCCCCTTTTTAAGAGGAACTCAAATTTTTGTTGCAGAGGCAGGCATGTGGCTCTAATGAAAAATTGTTAGGGCGAAAATTAGCATAACGTATCAGGAGCTATCTAAGCCGGTCTAAGCCAGCTGGCGAGTCTTAGAGGCAGCTCCCCGGGGCAGGGCACCCCGGAGCCAGCCTGCAGGGGTGACTGGCAGCTGGCTGGGCGGGGACGGGACGAGTTCGGTGAGGACGATGAGAGGCTCCGGCAGGGCTTGGAAGGCGCGCAGACATCACTTCCCTGCCTCCCGCCTGCAGGCCCGGGGAACCGCTGAGGCGTCGTATCAGGGATGCGCTATTTGAGTCTCTGGGAAGTGACTTCCCCAAGGAGCCAGCACAAGGGCGCAGAGGCAGGAAAGGCTGGCCAGTGTCCCAGAACGACAGCGGAAGTGAGCCCCGGCGCCCGGGCTGGAGCCCGGGATATGGCGACGTCGCGGGGCCGCAGCTTCAGGACCAGGACCCGCCTGGCGGCGCGCGCTCCCCGTAGGTCCGACCTGCGGGGTTTGGGCCGAACCGGTGGGCTGTTCCGCTGGTCCTCCTTGCGGGCCCCAGGACAGCTCACTGTAAGCTTCTTTCTTTGTATTTACCAACTTCAGGAAGAGCTAGAGCTCTCAAGGCTTTCTTCTAACAATCTTAGGCGAATCTTTTTTCTATTACGATTGTATGTTAAAATGTTCCTCTAGACCCGGTAAAAAGGTCCCGAAGCAAGTGTGAGAAGGACTGAGTTACAGGAAGTGTGAAGTGAGGGACCCTGCCGACGTAACTGAAGCTGAGTGGTTTATGGCAATTATTTACATTCTAGGTTAGACATATAAGTGTCACCAGCAACACTGAAGAGAAGCCTATCGTCGCCAGAGCCTTGCCTGCATGTGGATTAAAAAGAAAAAACAGTGTTGAACGGGATCAGCGAGACCTCCTTTTTTTTTATTTCTGGGCTGGTGAACACTTCTGGCCTTAACTGTGTGCCTTCGGGTGTGCGCTTCCCCACTCGTACCTCACAGGGAAGAGCTACTTCTTGAAGATACCTACTTACTAAAGTCAGCGCCAGACCACATGGTGAGGGTCAGGGAGTGTCCGTGGGCCCGCTGGACCCAGAGCATCCCGTGTTGTGCCTGGTTATTTTCAGAGCCTCTGATGTGCATCCTCTCTCATGCGGTCCTCAAGGGAAGCTTGGGAAATAGTCTGAGGGTGTTATCCTGGTCTACACGTTATGGATGAAGAAAGGGAGGTGAGGATACATACTCGTTCTGCAGTCTGATGGCTGCCAAAGGGCGCTGTCTTTTGACCGCAAATGAAGGATTCCATCCACCGTACCAGGAGGAGGCAGGTGCAGCGTCACCAGCCTGTTCTGAGTGAGGCATGGCTGATGTGATGCTCGCCAGGTCCTGCCCTCTGGACCCTAGCTCTCTCATCTGTCAGATGGAGATGGTAATAACCATCTTGTGGGGACCGGTGTAGACTTAAGGGGCCATGGTACCTAACGTGCTTAACGCAGAGTGCGTGAAAGATGCTGTAGCTTTTCTTAGGAAGCCTCTAGCAACTTTTTCTCACAGTTCATTAGCCCAGATTCTGTCATATGCCCAATATGAACGAGCTCATTGGCAAAGGGGAAGAAATTACTCGCAGACCAGTTACCCCCACAACTTGATCTGAGCCCAGTCCTCCAACATGCACTGCGTCAGGGAAATTCGAGAATAGACGCCAGAGAGTCAGCCACCATATCCTGTATGGATGACAGCAAGGAGTGGGATGAACCAGAATGTTACTGTACGTCTCAGGAGTTCCAGGAGTCAGAACGGAGGAAGTGGATCCTGTCACAGCTGAAGAAAAAATAGTCCAGACACGAAAAGCCAGCTTCTCAGAATCTGCAAAAAGGAAATAATGTGGAAGGAAGTGAAGAGGGAGGACCTGGAGGAAGCTTGAGAGCCCATGACTACTGTGTGAGCACATGGGGCAGAGATGCTGCAACTCTTTTTTTAAATAAACTCTGAGTCGTGCGAAAATGGTGAGGCCAGGCAGACCCCTGGAGGTAATTGTTCAATAAATAGCTGTTTTTTTTTTATCATCAACTGAGTTTTGAAGGGGAAAGGCAATTTTTTTTTCTTTTCTTGCTAGACTCACTCTGTGTTGGATATATGGCAACAGGTATTTGGACGTAGAAGCTGTAAGTACCATTTATTTTTTCATTTTCAAAACAGAATATGCTGAAAAAGATAGTATATTCTTCCATTCACTATTTGGATTTTGGGTCATAACTGAGTATTTAAAATTTTCAAATTTTTTAATCTAGTGAAACATTATCTATGGAAAGACTGCTAAGAAGCTACACTGGGAGTGTGATGTGTGCAGTTACTTTGGAAAGCATTTCTATAATATTAACAATTAAAACTGAGCATTCGCACCCCTGTCACCACATAAGGCACCCCTAGGTGTATACTCAGCACAAAGGTGTCCGTCTGTCCATCAGACAGTGTACGTGAGGCTGGTCATAGGCTCATTACTGTGTAACAGGACCCAAGGGGCAGGAACCCAAATATCCAGCAAGGATAGAGCAGATAAGTGTTGGAGCTTCCAGAGTGGCCAGGCGAGGAGCTCGGCAGAACGTCTTCCCAGCAAAGTAACAACTAACTGGTAAAAATCCTGTAAAAAAAACAAATCATTTA
Organism: Vicugna pacos; assembly: GCF_048564905.1. Taxonomy (NCBI): domain Eukaryota; kingdom Metazoa; phylum Chordata; class Mammalia; order Artiodactyla; family Camelidae; genus Vicugna; species Vicugna pacos. The sequence goes on from NC_133001.1 coordinate 56,782,374, forward strand.
AAGCCTGTGGAAATTATGCTAAGCACACATAGCAAATGGGAAAACACTCATTCAAGAAAATCTACTAAATCTCCGTGTCATCAGCAAGGATCTGTGGTACTGGGGCCACAGCCTGCTCCCCGGCGGCCCTGGCCCAGCTCCAGGCCCCAGAAGCTCTCCCTTGGGTGGGCCCTTTCTCCCCCAGCTTGCAGTTTGGAGCCGCGGCTTGACTGGCAGCAGGGTTCATCACCCCCACCCCCCACCGTGTGCACAAGAAGCTGTTCGAGCAGACGGGGCGGAGATGGCCGGCCTCTCTCCCCGGCCCCGGCCTTGCTGCTGGGCCAGACGCCTGGGCCTCCTAGGGCCGCCGCCCCGCCTGCCTTTAAGGCAGAGGTTTCCCATCTGGAAGGGCAAGCCAAGGGAGCCCGAGGTTGCCCCTTCCCTCGTGCCCATGGCAGAGAGAGATGTCGCCCCGGGGAAAGTGGACCCACACCCACAGCGCTGGTGCGGCGACGCCGGGGCTTTGCCGAAAGGGAAAGCGCAGGCTGTGAGGACAAAGAGCCAGCTCTGCCTGAGGAGACTGGGTGTTTGGGTCAGGATGGGAGAAGTCCATCCCTAAGGGTGTGGTCAGGAAGAATGGAGATCTTGGTGGAGACTAACGCAGAGTAGGCTGGTGGCTCCCAGATGCGTGTCAGTGACTGAGCGACCAGAAGCTTAACAGAAAGAACCAGGAGAAGAGAGGCCAGGACATGGGGCAGACCTACAAGCAGTCCCCAGACAGCAGCCAGACCTGTCAGCACGGGGCTGGAGAGTCTCCGGCACGACAGCCCAGGGCACCGGAGACGCGACCGGGGCTGCTCCTGCTAAGCCAGGCTTAAGACGAGAAGTCACGCTCAGCCCCGGAAGCCTGGAAGGCTGCGTGTCTGCCCGGGACGGCACTTCTCAGGGGTCATCACAGAGGGAAGCTCCCAGCTCCCAGGCCCTGGCGGAAGCGGAACACGGGGCGAACAACAACAACAAAAACCAAGCGAACTCCCCGATCTGTGATCACAGTGTCAAAGCACACGCTCACCCAGTGACGAGGGAGAAGCACGGGCCTGGCCGAGAGGACTTAAGCACAGCCTCCGACCAGCAGGTGGCTTATGTTGACCTAGGGGTAACCTCTGATAACAAGGCTAAAAGATAAAAATCATGGGGAAAAATCTGAGCACAAATAAGAGAAACAGCGTACTGCAAAGAAAATAGATAGAATAGATTTAGTTTCAGTCAGATCAGTAAAGAAGAAAACCAATGACCAAGCCAACAACAGCCACCTCTGAGAAGGGGGTCAGGATCCAGAGTTGCTGCAGTATGTCATCTGAAGCCACCAGTTTCCAACAAAAAAGTGTGGCATGAAGATAAACAGGAATGTATGAGCCATGGATGGGGCGGAAAGCAGATGGTGGAAACTGCCCGTGAAGGTGAAGCAAGCAGAGAAAGACTTCAAAGCAGTTACTGTGAATGTCTGCAAGTAACAGCCAAGGGAATCTGTGCTTTAAAAATTAAAGGAAAATAGGGTGGCACTGTCCCGTAAAGAGAATATCAATAAAGACATAGAACTAAAAAGACCAAGGACTGAAAATTATAATAACCTAGATAAAAGGTCAAGAATAAGACAAGGATGCCCACTCTTGGAATTTCTATGTTACGTTGTACTGGAAGTTCTAGACAAAGCAATTCAGTGCTTAAAAAAAAAAAAAAAGACCTCCAGATTGGAAAAGAAGTCAAACTGTATTTTTTCTCAGTTGATATGATTTTGTAAATAGAAAATCCTACAGATTCCTAAGGATTCCACTAAAAATCTATCAGTAAGCTAATAAATTCAGCCTTTCAGCAGGATATAAGATCAATGTGCAAAACTCAATTGCATTTTTATGCAGTAGCAACGAACATTCTGACAACGAAATTAAAAAAAACAACACCATTTATGGTAATATCAAGAAGAATAAAATATCTAGGTACAAATTTAACAAAAGAAGGAAAGTTCTTGTATACTAGCATTAATAAACATTCACAAAATAAATTAAAAATATAACAGATGATGTATAGTAAGTTATTCCTCAGGAAGCTTAATATTGTTAATATCGCAAGACTCTCCAAATTGATCTACAGATTCAACTCAACATTTTAAAATCCCACCTACCATTTTTGCAAAAATAGACAAACTTTTCCTAAAATTCATATGGAAATGCACAGGACCCAGAACAGCCAAAACAATCTTGAAAAAGAATAAACTTGAAAGACTCACAATTAACTGATTTCAAAACTTACAACAAAGATATAATTATTAAGACAATATGGTACTGCCATAAGGACTGACGTATAATCAGTGGAATAGAATTAAGAATCAAGAAATGAAGCCATATACTTACAGTCAATTGATTTTAGGCAAGGGTGCCAAGACCATTCATTTGAGAAAAATAGTCTTTTCAACAAACAGTATTGGGAAAATTGGCTATCTACACGCAAAAGAATTAATTTGGACACTTACCTCACAACATACAAAATAAGATATTAACTCAAAATGAATCCTAAATGTAAGAACTAATACTATAAATCCCTTAGAAGGAAATAGACCTAAATTTTAGTGAGCTTGGATCACATGATGGTTTCTTAAACATAACACCAAAAACATCAGTGAAAAAAGAGAAAATTGATAAGTTGTACTACACAAAAATTTAAAACTTTGATGATACAAATAATACCATGGGGAAAGTGAGAAAACAGCCCACAGAATGGGAGAAAATATTTGAAAATCATGTAACTGCTCAGGGGCTTGTATGCAGATATGCACAGAACTCTTACAATGCAACTTTAAAAAGGCAAATAACCTATTAAAAATTGGGCAAAGTATTTGAATAGACATCCCTCCAAAGAAGATATAAAATGGCCAATAGGCACATGTAAATATGATCAACATTATTAGTCGATAGGGAAATGCAGACCACATGCACAGTGAGAAACGACTGCACCCCCATTAGAATGTTGGTAATCAAAAAGGCAGACAGTAGCAAGTGTTGGGGAGGATGTGGAAAAGTCAAAATTACATTGCTGGTGGGGATGTGAAATGGTTCAGCCACTTTGTAAAACAGTTTGATAATTCCCAAAAGGGCTTATCCCAGGGTTACCTATGTCCCACTAATTCCTCTTCTGTGTATATACTAAGAAAAATGAAAACATATGTCCATTCAAAAACTTGCATGCAAAAAAAAAAAGAAAAGAAAAAAGCCTTGCATGCAAACTTCACTGCAGCATTAGAAACAAGCCAAATGTTCATCAACCAGTGAATGAATAAATAAAAAGTGGTATATCTATACAATGGAATATTATTCAGAGATGAAAAGGAAGAAGAACTGATACATTCAATAATGAACCTTGACATCATTACGTTAAGTGCAAAAAGCCAATAGCAAAACATCACCTATTGTATGATTCCATTTGTAAGTAATCCAGGAGAGGCAAATCTATAGAGACAGAAAGCAGATTAGGAATTGCTGAGGGATGGATGGGGGCAGAGTGCATGGGGGAAAATGAAGACTGACTTCTAATGGTTTCTTTTAATGAAAACAAAAATATTCTGAAGCTAGATTCTAGTGATGGTTGCACAACCCTGTGACTACACTAAAAATATTGAATTGTACGTTTTAAATGGGTGAATCATATGGTGTGTGAATTACATCTCAAGAAAGCCGTTCAAAAAAGGCTAGAACCAATAAACTGTGATTGACTTGTACATTCAATGCCACACGAGAATGAGAATGAGCAAGTTTGCATATGAAACGTGAGTGTGTCTTACAAAGATAATGTTGAGCAAAAGAAGCCAGGCACAAAAGAGCACATGTTATTTGATTTAATTTACATAAATACGCTGATCTGTGTAACAGAGATAGAGTTTAACCTCTGGGAGAAAGGAAGGAGTGGGAGGGGGCACAGGACAGAGCAGGCTTCCCAGCTCTTATTTCATATTTAATTTCTTGAGCTGGGTGCTACTTACATGGGTGTGTTCAGTTTATGAAATTCATTGAGCTGAGTCCTGCTGGCTTTGTACAACTTTTCTAAATGCATATTATACATCAATAAAAAAAGATTTAAAAATACTCTGCATGTCTTATCATTTTATTGTGTACCCTAGTTCTGAGCGATGGTGGAGAGGCAGCCAACTGCACAAGATTTTCAGTTTGGCAACATGTTCCTTGTTGATTCAGCATAATATTTAAGAACCACATGAAGAGCCTTTGAAAATCGTCCAGGTTGCTGGATCAAGAAAGTGGACTGAACATTGTAACTACTTCTCCTTCCCCAAATACCCATTGAATTGGCAGAGAACGTGAAACTTTGCTTAAAAGTAAGGAAGGGAGCCAGCAGTGGGCCAGATATTTTGAGGTATCTTGGGAAATAGAACACAGATTGGATGGGATTGATGGAAAGAGGAGAGGAGTCGAGATTACACCCACACCGTAGACATAATGTGGGAATGCAATTCAAGGGGGCTCCAGAGGAGCCTCAGATTTGTAGCCACGGGATGAGAGAGGTGAGCGGTCCATGGGAACTCCTTGCGGGAGATAAATGAATGAAGGGAGAGCTATATTCAGAACAGCGGGGCTACTTGAAGCTCTGGGTATTCTGGTCCTTCACACCAGGTACGGAGAGGGTGGGAGGGAAGGCAGCTCCAGCAGGAGAGGACCCCTATAAATTCTCCATCCTCATATCTGTAATTGGCATTGAGAGATGCTCCAAGAGCTCACGATTCAAACTGTGCAGCTGCAGCGCCTCGAGGCTTGTTGGAAATGCACTCTTGGGCTCCACCCTGGATCTACCGAATGAGAATCTTCATATGACGCATACATGTCAGATGATTCACATGCATGCTAAACATTGAGAAACTCATTTACTACTTCTTTTTAGTCTATGATGGCCACGGTTTTGACATGAGTTTCGCTACATTACTATGTGTTCTTTTAGACTTGCAAGATAAATCTCCCTCCAACCTTGTTACTGAAAAATGAGTTAACTCAATGTACTAGTCAGAATTCTCCAGGAACACAGATCAATAGGATATGTCTGTCTGTCTGTCTACCTATCTATCTGAATGAAGATTTATTATAAGGAGTTGACTCATGCATGTATGATGGCTGGCAAGTCACAAAATGTGCAGGGTATGTGCAGGGAGACCCAGGACTGCTGATGGTGTAAGTTCCAGTCCAGATTCAAAGGCCTGAGAACCAGGAGAGCCAATGGTGTGATTTCAGTCTGAAGAATGGCAGGCTTGACACCCAGGAAGAGCTGATGTTTCAGCTTGAGTCAGAAAGCATGAGAATAGCAGCTGTCTTAGTCCAAAGCCTTTCAGGGGGGAGGAATTCTCTCTGAACTGGAGGATGCCAGCCTTTTTTGCTATTCAGGTCTTTGACTGATTAGATGAGGCCCACCCACATTATGGAGATCAATCTGCTTTACTCAGTCTACTAATTCAAATGTTAATCTCACTCAGAAACATCTTCACAGACACACCCAGAGTAACAAATGATGCTTGACTAAATGTCTGTACATCACATGTTCTGGTCAAATTAACACATAAAATCATGCACTTATCAAATGTTTAATTTCTTCAGTGTATATTGCTGAGCACCAGCTACATATCAAGGACTGGGAACAGTGCTGGGAAGGTCAATGGCACACACGATAAATCCTCATGGAGTCTCCAGTAAACCCTGTGAACAATCCAAACCTTGTGATGGACCTGTTTTCCCATTGCCTTGATTATCAGGGACTTAGAACATTGGTGGAAACTGTCAGTAACTATATAAAATCTCTCTGCCTTATTTTTCTGTAGTTTGATCTTTTTCTCATAACCTTACTTTATTATTTTTCTTTATTTTCATTTTACTCTGATAGTTAATATTTGTTTTGATATATATATATATGTATATATATATATATTATGTATTCATCTGCTATCTGCTGAAATTACCTTTAGAACAGTGTGGCACAGTGTATTTAAATGAGAATATTGAAAACCTCTGCTGTGCCCAAGGGCATTTAGGAGCTCACCCCAGCGCACAGCACAGGCTTGCCCTGGGAGGAGGAATTTCGTACTGCGGCTGAAAAGTGTCCCCCACTCCCTCCCATCCCTCGGCTCATGGAGCCACTTTGCCTTCTAGTCCAATGTCTGGATGCCTGACATGTTCTCAGTAGCATCTCCGTTTGATAGGAGCTAAATTGTGTCCCTCACAAACTCATATACTGAATCCCTAACCCCCAACATGACTATATTTGAAAATAGAGCCTTTAAGGAAGTAATTAAGGTTAAATGACGTCAATCCAATAGGAATGGCACAGGGGGAGCACACACAGAGGGAAAGCCAGGGGAGGACCCGGGGGAGGACGGCCACCTGCAAGCCAGGGGAAGTCCCAGGAGAAACCAGCCCTGCCGACGCCCTCCTGTTGGTGCCAGGCCCCCAGACAGTCAGCCACAAACTAGCGCTGCTTCAGCCTCCCGGTCTGCGCCTTTTTGTCACAGCAGCCTGTGCAGACCAGCGTAGATTTCTTTGGCTTGAACTAAGTGGACCTTGACCTCTTCCTCCCTCCCAGGACCGCAGCACATCCTCCAGGGGCCGTTCAGTCACTCACCCCTTGGCCCGGCTGAGCTGGCCTGACTATTTGCCCCGAGTATCAGCGAGAAGCATTTTTTCACACACTGATCCAAGGGCAAATGAAGAGGTGGCAGAGAGGGCCTCTGAGGAGTGACAGTCACTGTCTGTGCTGGTTTTCCTTGTGGTCCAGCAGCCTGTTCCACACAAGGCTCTATTTCTACCTCCTGTGTTTCGTCAGCCGGTGAGGATGCAAGGACGGGAAGGCGGAGGCTGCTTCCGCCCCTCCCAGCAAGGGGGACGCTGCCTGAGCTCCGGACCCCGCCGCGCGCGCCCCGCTCCATCTGCCCAGGGCCACCGCGATGCCCGGCGGGGGGGGGGGGTCCGGGGCAAAATAAGACAGCAGACACTTCTGTCACTTCTCCTCCACAGGAAACCCTAGGTGGGGGGCTTCCAGGCCTGGCTCCTTCTTCCCTGTAGCTGGGCCCTTTCTAAGCCGTCTCCAGCCCCCCATGGAAATATCCTCAAGTGTCCCGCCTGATCTGGTCAGAACCGAGCGGCGGACACAGCTCAGGCTCAGGTCGGACAGCCTGCTTCACAGAGATGCTCAGACATCAGGGAGGAGCAGTGCGCACCGTGAAGCCAGAGGAAGGAGGAGAGAGAGGCATTTCGCCCCTGGGTGAAGGCAGGGTCTTCAAAAACGCAGGACAGCAAGTGTGCAGAGAGATCAATTATTATGAGTTTAAAACTCCTTATGGAAATTTGGCCATGGATGAAAATTCAAACACGAGCGAAGCATTTTGGCTTCACTGAAGATAAAACCTGCAACGTATCAGCCTGTTTTTGAGCCAGGCACTGACAGGACTCCGCACCACACAGACGGAACTGGCCTGCGGCTGCATCTCTCGGCCCTCGCACTCAAGGACAGCTCTCAGGGAAGGATTCTTGTCCTGCCTGAAAACAAAGGCACCCACTATTGACAAGCTGCTCCGACGGGCCGTGAAGCTGATGTGCAAAAGGCCACTGGAACAGGCGTCCTGCCTGGAAAAGTCGGTGCGGAGGCGGGAGGGCCCCTGGGTCAGGACAGACATGGACTCAGGCCGGCTGTGACAGCGACGTCCCCCAGGTGACTCCATCCTTCTGAGCCTCTGGTTTCTTTTTGGGTGGAAGATGATCATGATATTTGTGTCCTTAGTTTGGGTCGACAATTAAATGAGAACAGTATATAAAACACCTAGCATAGGACTCAGCGTCTCAGAAGGGGCCAAACGTGTGAGGAAATTCTAACCTCTGTCTTGTCCAGTTACAGACCCTAGAGAAGCCCAGAAGAGTCTGTGTGCTGGGGCTGGCCTGGGCCTCCCAACCCCACACTCTGACCTTTCTCTAGAACATCCATGTTTGCTACAATGGGCTACAATGGTTGTAGCATTTTCAGAAAACTGTCTGGGATGCAGGAAAGACTTCAGCCCTACGAGTACGTAGTTACCTCTGAATGTGAACCTTCGTTCCTGCAAAGAGGACATTCAGCCAAGAGTGACGTGCACCTTGTGTTGTTAGACACAGGGGCTCCTGGCATCACCTGCCTGGCACAAGACAAGCCCCTTTGGATGAATTTATATTTTTAACCTTTACATCACATCTACTTTTCCTAATTATGAAAGTAGGGAAATTTCCAATCATGAAAATGCAAAGGAAAAATATCCCACAGGTGGAGGGCCTGAAGACAACCATGATCATCGTTTTAGTGCAGTTCTTTTTCGTGTATTTTTCCTGTAACATCTCCCTCATTAAAACAAAATTAACACATGTGCACATGTGCACACGCACGCAGCAGAGACTGCCCTGTCTTGTTTACCAATCAAATTTTGCCCAGAAGCTCAGATCCTGCCTTCCTCCTGAAGCTTCTCCTCGTCTTACTGTTAATTCTTTCGTCTCAACTTTGTCCTACTCTTAAAATGTCTATTGTGGAAATCACTCAGAGTTTTCTTCACTTATTTCAATTTTGTCTCCTAAACTAGAGTCTGTAAATTCTGTGAAGGAAGGATCAAGGGCTCACTTTCTTACGCTCATTGTAGGGCCTGGCCGTGAGCTTTCCTGTGAGGGAGGGACACAGGGTGGACATACGGGCTGGGGAAGTGAAGTCGGATAAATTAATAATAGGTCAAAAGTGTAAACTGCAGAGAAATGATAGCAATTCTCTGATACCTCATGGAGGGACCAAGACTGGATTTCTTCTGGACTTCTGCCTCATACCACCAGTTACACTGAAAATGTAATACTTATGTTTTTAGTTGTTTAATATCAGACTCTCCCACCAGAATGCACTTCCTGGAAGTGGGTTTTGCTCACTTGACTGTCTTTTTAGATGCGCACAGCCTGGCAGGCGCAATGCCTCTGGAATAAACAAAGACTTTCCAGTCACTTTGGAGGAAGGGGAGCTCAAAAGGAAAGATACGGTGTTTAAAACTGCTCTGTGCATGAGATTTCCCAATCCTAGGTCACCCCCCACTGTGTCCCCCAGAGGGTAAAACTTGGAGAGTCAGCATCTCGGGGGAAATATTTCGGGTCCATTGATCTCCAAAGACACACCGCACAGTGTTGAGAGAGGGTGAGTTTCCCAGCACTTCTGATGGAGGTGTGGTGAGGACTGGCCAGGGGACTGGACGCCGTGAAGTCTCACCTCCTCTTCTAATGGAGAGGCTGCAGAATCTCTGAGCAGGTGTTTCCATCCCGAGAACACCTGTTGTGTGGTAACCACTAGGCGGCTTGAGCCAAGGCCACTTTCTGATTTGGGTATCAGTCTGCTTATTGGTAAACAGGGCTGCACCCGATGATCTGACCTCTGAAGGTCCTTCTACCTTTAATGCATCGCTTTCTAAAAACACTTTAATGGAACTTGATGTGTCTCAGGCGGGAGACGGCGGGTTGGCCCACCCCACCTTGCTCACACAGCGTTTCCTCTGAGGCGCGGCCCAACGTTCTTCTCAATATGGTGTCTGGACAGCCTCTACCACGGACCTGGCGTGGGGCACCAGGAGCCATCGAGCAGGTTGATGTGCACCGTGAAGCGATCCTGGTGTCCCCTGCTGCACCCCCTGATGACAGGGCTCACCCGCTGGGATGTTTATCTTCCCTTTATTCCTAAATTCATTTTGTTTGACTCCTTCCTCTGATGTCCTGTTTTCTACAGATCTACCTTGGAGATACTGCTGGTTCCCCTCCAGACCATCGCAGTAAAGTGAGACAAGGGAAGTTTTCAGTTTTCCCAGTGCATCTCAAAGTTGTGTTTACACTATGCTGCAGTCTGTTAAGTGCACAATAGCATTATGTATAAAAAGCAATATACATAACTTAATTAAAACTACTTCATTGCTAAGAAATGCTAACTGCCCGTTGAGCTTTCAGTGAGTTGTAATCTTTTTGCTGGTAGAGGATCTGGCCTGGAAGTTGATGGCTGCTGACGGATCAGGGTGGTGGTTGCTGAAGGCTGGGGTGGTGGCAATTTCTTAAAATAAGGCAACAGGAAAATTTACCACCTTGATTGACCCTTCCTTTCGTGAACAATTTCTCTGTAACAGAAAAGCTGTGAAGCGTTTTACCCACAGCAGAGCTTCTTTCAAAATGGGAGTCAGTCCTCTCTCATGCTGCTGTTGCTTTATCAGCTAAGTTCATGTCATATTCTAAATCCTTTGTTGTCATTTCAAGGATCTTCACAGCATCTTCCACCTCAAAAGAAAAAAAAAACCACTTTCTTGGCTCATCCATCAGAAACAACTCCTCCACCTATTCAAGTTTTATCACAAGATTGCAGCAATTCAGTCCCATCTTCAGGGGGCCACTTCTAAATCTAGTTTTCTTGCTGTTTTTAGCACATCTGCAGTTACCACCTGCACGGACATTTTGAACCCCTTGGGTTCATCCATGAGGGTTGGAATCAACTTCTTCCAAACCTCTATGAATGTAGATATCTTGGCCACTTCTCATTCTCAATAATGTTCTTAATGGCATCGAGAATGGTGAGGTCTTTCCACAAGGTTTTCAGTTGACTTTGCCCACATCCAGCAGAGGAATCACTGTCTGTGGCAGGTATAGCCTTGAGAAATGTATTTCTTAAGTAATAAGGCTTGAAAGTCTGAATGACTCCCTGGCCCACGGGCTGCAGAGCGGCGTGGAGCTCCTCGTCCGTCTCCAGCAGAGCTCTTGGGTGACCAGGTGCCTTGTCAACAAGCAATAATATTTTGAAAGTTTTTTTTTTCCCCTGAGCAACAGCTATTAACAGTGAGTTTAAAATATTAAGTAAACCATGTTGTAAATGGATGTGCTGTCATGGAGGCTTTGTCTTTGCATATAGAGAACCCAGGCAGAGTCAATTTATCATCATTCTTAAGGGCCCTGGGTCTTCAGATGGTGAATGAACATGGACTTCGACTTCAAGTCATCAGCTGCATTAGCCCCTAACAAGAGAGTCAGCCTGTCCTTTCAAGATTTGAAGCCAGACATTGACCTCTCCTTTCTAACTATGGAAACCCAAGATGGCATCTTCTTCCAATCAAAGGCTGTTATGTTTACACTGAAGATTTATTGTTTATTTTGTCACCTTCATGGATGCTCTGAGCTGCATCATCTGGAGAAACTGCTCCCGCTTCTGCATCAGCACGTGCCGCATCACCTGCACTTTCATGTCATGGAGATGACTTCCTTCCTTCAACCTCAGGAACCAGCCTCTGCTGGCTTCACACTTTTTCTTCTGCAGCTTCCTCACCTCACTCAGCCTTCACAGAATTGAGGAGAGCTGGGGCCTGGCTCTGGATGAGGCTTTGGCTTGAGGGAAGGTGGTGGCTGGTTTGATCTTCTGTCCCGACCACTCAGACTTGCTCCACATCAGCAATAAGGTCGTTTTGCTTCCTTATTATTCGTGTGTTCACTGGAGCAGTGCTTGTAGTTTCATTCAAGAACTGTCCTTTGCTTCACAGGTTGGCTAGGTTCTTGACGAAAGAGGCCCAGCCTTTGGCCTCGCTGGTTTGGTCATGCCTTCCTCACCAAGCTTACTCGTGTCTAGCTTTGGATTTAAAGTGAGGGAAGTGTGACTTGTCCCTTCACTTGCATACGTGCAGGCCACTGCAGGCTATTAATTGTCCTGATTTCAATATTGTCGTGTCTCAGGGAATCAGGAGGCTGGAGGAGAGGGTGAGAGTCGGGGAGCCGGCTGGTCGGTGGAGCAGTCAGAACACATCCGTCATTTACTAAGTTCACCATCTTACATGTTACGTGTAACATCTTACAAGTTACACATCTTCCATGTGGTTGGCGGCCCCCAAAACAGCTACAGCAGTAACATCAAAGATCACTGATCACAGACCATCATGACAAATATAATAGTAATGAAACAGTGTGAAATATTGTGAGAATTATCAAAATGTGATGCAGAGATGCTAAGTGAGCAAGTGCGCCGACAGACGTGCTCGACGCGGGGCTCAATGAGGACCTTCAATTTGTGAAAAATGCAGGATCTGCAAAGCACAATAAAGCGAAGCACAGCAAAAGGGGTGTGTCCGTGCTACAGTGGTTCTCAAACCCAGGGGCGCCTCAGGAGCCCTCACAGCGCTTGTAAAACTGCAGCTTGCCCGGCCCGCCCACAGAGTTTCTGGACCAGTGGGTCTGGGCGGGGCCTGGGAGTCGCACGTCTAACAGCTCCCTGCTGTTACGATGGGGCCCCACCTTGGGAACTGCCTCTGTACTGTGACCCAGAGGGAAGGAGAGGGGGTCCTGGGTGATTCTTCACCCCAGGCCCGAAACCCCACAGCCAAAAGGATGGCGGGCTGCGGACCCAGAGCTGCTGCCAAGTGAAACCTCAGAGCCAGCCACGCCTCTGCCAGCTGTTTAGGCTCCGAGTCAAAGTTCAGGCAGACCGTGGAACATGTGGTTTTTAGCAGCATTGCTGAAACCAAAACCTTTGCCCAACTTGAAGTGTCAAAGCTTGCACCAAGCTCTGGTCCTGCCCCGGCTTCTGCGGGGCTCCTCCGCTTGAGAAAGTCTCAGTTGCTGGCGTGTCTGGGGCTTGGCAGGGAGGGGCACTCCACAAGAACGAGATGACTGTGTCCTACAGGCCTGCGCAGTGGCGAGTCTGTGTGTGTGGTGACTTCCTCCATCAGAGAACGTCCCTGGAGTCTCCCTCCCTGGGAAGCTGCCATTTCTCTCTTCCAAGGCTCGGAATCAGGGGACCTTGATAGCAGAATCGTCAGTGATGCCATGCACTCAGACAGCCACATCTAGCTGCGATATGCCACTGAAGCCACCCAAAACAACAGTCCTGTGGGAGACATCTTGGTGTCACAAAGCTCAGGCATTTTACTGCCTTAAAGTGTACGGGAAACTTGCAGAGACACGGCCAGACAATTACTCATAAAACAAGGTCGTGAAGAGTATACGCTAATGTATTAATAGCCATAGGAAGTGACAGGAGATAGCAGAAGACATAAATAGAAATGCTATATCGATTAGAAAGAGCTCCGCGAGGTAAGCGATCTTGGGCCAGTCTAGGGGGAGATTGGTCTTTGCAGTTCACTCTTTCCGAGGACACTGCTAAACAAGCTCCAATGACTGTGCTGTTCTAAGCCTTATTTGGAATTGACAGCGATTCCTTGCACCTCACCTTGGTCATCAATGAAATAGGGACAAATAAGAATGATCTAGCAGTCTACGTGGGCACTGTGAGGGAAACTTCTAGTTTCCAGTACAATGCCTGGTGTCAGACAGAATTAACGATTTTATTATTTTTCTATCTGTAAAAGAAAGACATTTTCTATTATATACCGGCATCATTTAATTTCCCCTTGCAAGCTAAATTCAGGCAGTATCTAAATGCAAAATATTTACAGGCAGTCCTGTTCATTGCTGTGGCAGCATCACCCATATTTAAGGGAAAGGATTACAGAACCTGATGTTTTAGCTTTTTGAAATTTAGTCTATGCATTTACTTAGGTAAATGTCAGTATGAATTACAAGCCAAAGCGAACTTTGGAAGAACTCAAAAGGAGTGATTATTGCCAGGAGGCAGTGGAGGGGCTGCATGGTGAGGACCTCTCCTTATCTGCCTCTGACAGAGGACTGAGGATGCTGGCTGCCTCCCCGCCTTTCCAGGGAGGATGGCAGGAACGGGAAGAGCCCGGGACTTGGACGTGGGAGTGGTGGGCTGGAATCCTGGCTCCTGCACTTGGGCCTCATGCAGTCTCCCTGACATGGGGGACGTGTCTCAGGAAGGTGGGCTCCCATGGGAGCACAGTCACCTCTCCCTGGATGGCGAATGGAGAGGCTACATGTTTACAGGCAGTCCGGTTCATTGGCTGTGGCAGCACCACCCATAGTTGAGGGAAAGGATTACCTAATCTGAGGTTTTAGCTTTTTGTCATCTAGTTAATTTTTTTCATGACTTCACAATGGGCCCTCTGTCTCGTTCTCCACCTTTGAGCAAGCAGAAACCCTGGGCAGATGCGAGCCGACACCTCCCCTGGCCATCACCCAGTTAGCGCGACATCCGTTTCTGCACAGGTGTCTGAGCTTTGGCCTTGAACGCTGACGCGTCATTGATGTTTTGCTCTTGGGGGAATGAGTTTGCGCTCCCAGTGCTTCTTGCGTAGGGTGTGTTGTGGGCTATGCAGCTCCTCCCGGAGCCAGCTGCAACAGTGACGGGCAAGCTGATCAAAGATTCGTCTTCGCCTTCACCCTCCTCCCTGTGGAGTGTCTGTCTCGTCGTTGGCTCACCTGGTCATCAGTCCATCCTTCCGTTTCTCAGAAACACCAACGCTGCTGTATCCAGGGCCCGCTGCTGAGCGATGCGCTGAACGCAGAGGTTGCAGTGCAGGCTACCCTGGGGGCCGTGCGAGGCGCCTGGAAATGCAGGCGCCGTGTCTTAGTGCCAGCTGTGACCACCTGTGCCCGTCGGACCCGCCGGGGTGAGATCCGCTGACCGAAGTAGAATACGGACCTTCTCCTGCCTTTGGACCCAGCACTCCTCCCAGTCCGGGGCCCTGGTCCTCCCTGTCTATGTGGGGTGAATGACAGGCAAAGAGGTGCCCAGCCACGCCTCCGTGTGTGCATGTGTGTGGTGTGTGGAGGGTGTGTGTGCGCTGCGTATGTGGGCTGTGATGCGTGTGTGATGTCAGGGCTGTGTATGGTGTGTGATGTGGGGGGCGTGTGACATGCATTCGCCATGTGCTGAGGGGGCTAGGTGCTCACTTATTAGGTTCTGTTTCTTTAGGCAAATTTTGCAGTGGGTGTGGGTGAGGACCTGCAGAGAAGAAGGCGCCTTTACTGACCGCGCACCCGTGCGGCCCCTGCTCGGGTCCGGGCCCTGGGGGGTCAGAGCACAGGGCCCGTGGGTTCTCGTCCGGCGGGGAGACCGGGTCACCAGCGCCCCTCCGTCAGGCCGCCGGAGGGCAGGAGGGGCCCTGGGGTGGGAGGGGGATGCGCGCTTGCTGGGGGCACAGGGCCGGGTTCCCGAGTCCTTGAGGACCAGCTGCAGGGGCCGGGGTCGCCTTATTTGGTAGCAAAGCCGAACCTCGATGATGCTCTGGCTCCCAGGTCCCCTCCTGAATTCTGCCTTGGGGTCTGTAGTTCCTCAGAGCGCAGAGGCCTGCGCTGCTTCCCTGTAAACAAGTTCTGGGCCGAGGAGATGCTGTCGGCCGTGACGGCTGCCAGACAGCAGCCGGCAGAGGCAGGACTAATTTGGTAATGGGGAGCCTCGCAGGGTGACATTTACTGGATCTTCAGCGGAGCTAACACAGAGCACACACCGTGGGGGCCTGGGGAGGGGCGCAGGGTCTAGTTTGCAGAGAGAGACCGGGAGGCCTGGGGGAGGAGCAGGGGTCACGCCCTGGCCCTGGGGCCGCTCCGTCTCGGGGTTTCCCTGCCACGGCTGCTCCCTGCAGACGGATGCCCCAGTCCTGACACTCCAGCATCCCTGGTCCCCACTCAGCATGCACACTGAGATGTCGTGGCGTGTGAGAGGCAACCGTTTCCCTGAGAAAAGCAAACCTGCCCTCAGTTGCACAGGGAAAGTGCAGAATCCTTTGGTGGGAAGAAATCAGGTTCCATCCTCTTTGGCTCCACCGGGAGCTAAACACATCATCTACCAGATGAAAACTGTTACAAAAGAAGATCTGGGCTTCGGGTATTCATCCTTCAACTCAGAGATGACCAGACTTTTTTTTTTTTTTTTAATAAATGGCGGGACAATAGCTATTTTAGGTTTGGGGAGCCATTGGGTTTCTGCTGCCATCATTCAGCTTTGCTGAGCAGTGTGGTGTGAACCACAGAGAAGCTGCAAATCTCTGGGAGAGGCTGTGGTCCCCCAGGCTTCATTTACAAAAGCCGCTTGGCTGGACGTGGCTTGTGCCTGGATTTGCCCAGCCCTGCTTTAATTCAATACCAGACACTGAGTGAATGCCTATGTGTTCTAAGCCCTGAAGAAATATGGATGATTCCAGAGACAGAATTTTGCCCCAGTAGAGTTTCTGTTTTATGGAGGAGAGAGACCACAATTCCTAAATAATCGTGCCCTAGGTGGCAGCTGGTGCACGTGCTGCAAAAAAGGGCAGCTGGGGAGGGGAGAGTGTTCACATTTGTTCAGGCTTTTTGTCTTCAAGCTCTGATCTTGCCTTCAGCCCTGTGAGGACAGGGACCTAGAGCATCTAATTTGTTTTTACATCCCCCGCACCTTGCATGGTATTTTCTCACGACCATTTTCTGATGTTCCGGCCAATGCAGCTGGACAACAGAAGGAAACCAAAGGCACACAGCTTTGCAACCAGACAATAAAACGGACCACATCTGGATGATGCGCTTATATCCCTGTATGAAAAACACTCTAAAGAGTAAGAACATTCTGCTAATGAGGGGGGATATACATTTTATGATAAAGAGACGACTTGTAATAGTGAACTCTATAGCTTGCATAGGCAAACATCTATCTGCATATGTACAGACACAAAGCAAACACATGAACAAAAACAGCAAAACACCATACTTAGTAATACACTTAGGCTGCATGTGACCTCCAAGAAGAAAACGTTAAAAGTTACTCCTGAGGGACAGAAAAGTGCAAGCATGCCAAGTGGAAGCACTGTCTGCATTTTTCAGTAAGAATGCTCGTCTTTATACAGAAATTAAACTTTGTAAGGGTAAATTGTACATGTGATATAAATCCCTGTATTGTATTCTTTTGAAGGGAGGTGATTCTAATGAAAAGGGGCTCCTGGTTTACTGCTCCCTTGAGAGCCTTCTGGTGAGATAAGGGTTTCCTAAAAAAGGTGCCGACTCACCCTTGGTCAGGACGCTCAACTAGGCAAGAAGAATAGGACAGAGACGTTCCGAGCTCTGTCTGTGGTTAGATTCGATTCCTTTTTTTTTTTTTTAAATAGTTGTTTTCATGAGAAAGGAAAGTAATTTTATCTATGAAGAGTGGTATAACATTTTTAAACTCAGTCTGGCAGTGCGTTAAACGATCAAGTAGGGGGTATCGGACTAGTGTGTTGATGGTTCAGTATCAAAATATCAATTACATGATGTGACATATTAACGGTTCAAAGGGGAATGTGTCACTTCGTTAGACAGAGAAATGATTCAGGAAATTCAATCTGCCTTCCTGATTTTTTAAACTCTTAAGAAACTGGAAGTAAAATGAAAGTTTCTTTACCACAGAAAGGCATCTGTCAAAATCTACAGTAAACATCATACTTACTGGTAAATAATGGACTCGTTTACATTACATTTAGGAAAAGATGAACGTTCTCATCATCACCAACCCTTATTCTTCAATATTTTCTTCAGATTCCAGAAAATGCACTGCAATAGCAACAACAAAAAGAAATAAAATAGAAAAGAATTGGAAATGGAACAACCAAACCCGTGTTGGCAGGTACAGTGGTCCACCTACAAAATCCATGAAAATCTATAAAAAACTGTAATAATTAGTGATAGTTTAGTAAAATTACTAGATATGTTAGTACCATATAAAAAGGATTTTTTTCCCAGCAAAAGCAAATAATAAGATTAATAAATATACTAATCACAATAGTGACAAAAGCATAAGACACATGGGAGTCAAGTCTAATTGATTTTCTTACGGAAAAATATTTTTATAAAATTATTGATTTAGAGACTTTCAGGTCTAGAAATGGCAGGCCAGGTAATTAAAATAAACCCCCTCCTAGAATACCATAGCAAAAATGCTGGCTTAAACGTGGGAAACTTGAGGAAAACATCCAAGAACTAGTAACATAAATGTAAGAGAGGATGGTACATTGAAGAGGTAAATATTACCTTCAAACGTGCTTTTCCTTGAAGGTATTGGCTATGAGATGGAGAAACTAAACAAAGTATCTGTCCAAAGCTCACTCTCACTTTAAGCTGATATTCAAAGTGGCTTCAACTACAAGTTTAATTTAAATCTGAAGGTGACCTGTCTTCATCTGAGTTCCGGCCTGGGCTTAACATCTCCTGCATCTTCTGAAGACCCTTAAATCTTGAATTTGGCATTGAAGTCATCCTAGAATGGTTCTCCCCTAGCTGTAGAAAGGGAGAAAGAATATCTGTTAAGAAATATTTAATTTTACTATTCCTCAAATTATTCCTAGAAATAATCTTAAATATTATAATCAGCACAATAAAGTATATAGCCACACAGCAAAACAAGGTATAATGAATGAGAATGAGAGAAAATGACACAACAGAAATACAGTTACACATATTGTGTATGTGTTTGGGAAGCATACACAAAGTCTAAAGTAGTTATGTGTAATTTCCGTAAAGGTCGTTGTCTAAGAGGAAAGGAAATGGTAACATTATCCTTTGATAAATCGGTGGGCATCTCATGCTTTCCAGAAGTCCAAATTGTTAAAGAGGCAAAAAATAGAATCGTAAAAGTTTTCCATCAAACCAAACATGGCAAGAAAGGAGATAAATGAAGCAGAGAACCATTAGATCCCAAAGAAAGAACAAAATAAAATGGTTAATTTAACCTAAAATATAAAAGTTGTTACATTAAAGCAGAAGATACTAAATGCTCCAATAAAAAGACAAAGATTGTTTAAATGGATTACTAAAAAGAAAGGGACATATGTTTTATGTAAGTGCATTCATTATTTACTGCTCTGTAAAAAATTACCCCCAAACTGAGTGACTTACAACAACACACATTCATTATTAAATTGTTTCTATAGGATCCACAACTTAGCTGGGCCCTTTGCTTCAAGATCTCTACACACTTGCAGACAAAATATTGACAGGGCTGTAGACTGTCTCTTCTGAAGGCTCGGCTGAGGAGGGAGCTGATTGGAAGCTCGTGTGTGGTTATGGGTGATGTGCAGGTCTTTCAGGGATGGTGACCCGATGGCCTCTATCCCTGGATGGCCACCTTTGCTTTTGTGCCCCTCCAAGGGAAACTCACAACCTGGCAGCTTGCTTCCACGAGAGCCAACATGACAGAAGAGGCAGAGAGAGCGTCTGAACAAGGCAGAAGTCATAGTCTTTTATAACCTAATAATAGAAGTGACAGCCTATCACTTTTGCTGTATTTTATTTCTAGCAATAAATTACTAGCCTAAACCCAAGGACTGAGGACTGCACAAGGGTGTGAATACCTTGAGACGGGGCTCCCTGAGGGCAGGACTGGATAGATGCCCACCAAAGCTCACTGTCATCTCTGTGACAGCCCTCTGCCATCTTCATTCCCTGCAAAACCTTTCTCCCTACCAGCTGTGTTCCTTGTTTGTTTATTTGCTTATTGTCTGTGTCCACCCCCTTGAATGATGTGCTCATGAGCGCAGGAACTGCGTTAGCTTTGTAGGTGGTCAGTAATACTTGATGAACATGGGAGTAAATCAGGGCATGCCCTGGAGGTACCCAAACAGTCGGCCAACCTTCCTGGGGAGCCAGGCAGACTGCTCCTGCTGGGAAGAGACTCAGAAACCAGAGCGCACTTGGACGGAGGCGGGAGCGGTGGACCAGAGCTTCCCTGATTTATTTTGCCACAGATGCTCTTTCTGCTCTCTGACCTCTGTCCTGGGGACAGCGATCTAGAAAATGAGGAGGTGGCAGCCCGTGATGATGCCACATGCACTTATTTACTGGAGGTGATCTCCTTTGTCACAGGGACGGTACCCTGGGGACGAGCCCTGAGCGGCAGCCGCGGCTCCTCTCCACGGGCTCGGCACCTGGGCTCCGGGCATCAGGAACTATTCTCTGCTCACCTCTCTTCGGCTTCTTTGGCCTTTCTCCCTTCATGCTTTCCCCTGTGCCTTCAAGACTACTTGTCTTCTTCCCCCAGCGGTTAAAATGTAATTATCACTTGCTTCATGACCTCATGGTCCTCCATATGTTCAACTTAACGTAAATTCTGTTCAAGGCTCTGATTTCAGCCATCCTGCAGAATAACATAGAAGGGCAGCCTAGGCCCATGCCTCCGAACCCCCTCCTTTTCCTCACCTACATCCTGTAGCTCCAGAAGGTCATGAAACTTGCATTGAAGGGTCCATGCCAGGTTCTCCTCCACCTGGACGTGCAGCAAATGAATTGGTCAAGTTAAAGTTAATGTTCTCCACCCTTTCCAGAATTTCCAACTTTCTGGGCCACGTGCTACCCTTTCCTTATTTCTTATCCCACAGCATCCTTGGACTATCAGGTAATCCAGAAAAATAAGAACTGTTAACTTCCGTGGTGATTGTGAATTTTAATCTCAAACACAGATGCACAGATAATAAAATTGTCTTTGAACGCAGTCAGAGACGTGTAAGCACATCGTTTTCAGAGCCAAGTAGCTTTATAATGTTTATAACAAAAGCAGCAGACTGTGTCCCACCTCTCTCACTCCGAGTCCCACCTCAAAGAAGCGGCCACTGCAACCTGTCTCTCTGAGCTTCCCTGTGGTAATGATCCGTGTATTTCTGTAAGGCATCCATAGGCGTCTGTGTTTTGATTTTTCTTTTTTAGGTATTGTCTACTGACTTCCTAATGTATGAGGTGAGGAATCAGCTGTCTGACAACCCCCACCCTGAATGCAGACATGTAGGCGCGCTCACACAGACATCCTCACGACCCCCTTTCCCCAATAGTGATGGTCTCTGTGCATTATAATGATCAATTTCCTTTTTTGTAGAATTTTGGTTTTGTTTTACTACTTTATCCATTTTATCCACTTCGATGTCTAAGTAGTCATTATTAATGCATCCCACACCTTCCTAAATGAAGGGTAAATCCCCTCTCGACATATTGCACTTTTTTTTTTTTTTGTTCTCTCTGGAAGACATCCATTAGGAACCTTCTGTTTTCTGCTTCTAATGAGCCAGGCCCATACAAAGCTATTCCTGTGGGAATTCCCTTTAGACTCATCCTGGGAATTTGCCTGTTTGCTTATTTCTTTTGGATTAATTTTTTTTTTTTGCTTGGACTCCATCTCTTCCTCTTTCACTGTGAATTCTTCATTTATTGGGGTTCATCTTCCAGCAAAGAGTACATGGAGGTAAAATTCGGGGAACTTGTCTATCTGAAGGTAGTGTTCTATGTTTTTGCTTAATTGATGGTTTGCATACAAACAGGACTGCAGGTGAAACACAATTTTTCCCACAATGATTTTGAAGATGTTGCTCATTTTCTTCTGTCTTCTCTGTTGCTGTTGAAAAGCTCCGTTTCAGTCACCTCTTGCTGAGTAGGAAACTGTCCCAGATCTGAGTGCTAACAGGAAGGTTTATCATTTGTCCTGATTCTGTGGGTTGGCTGGTGGTTCTGTTGCTGGATCCAGATGGGCTTCTCATGCAATGGCACTCAGCTGGGGCATAACCAGGCACTGCGCTCAGCTAGGACTTTCTCTCCTCAGTGCTCCATCCCTAAGAGGGCTGGTCTGGGCTGAAATTGCTCACATGATGGCAGCAGTATTCCAGAAAGACCCCGAAACAATAGCTTCTTGTCCAGTATATGCTTGAAATACTTGCTGATGCCTAATGGCCAGAACCAGTTCATGGCCAAACCCAGAGAGTGAGAGAGTTGATTACACAAGGGCGCTGGAAGGTTTAATTCACCGGGTATCATTCCTGTAACACAACAGTTTGTCCTCCAGCCCCAGTGATTCCCATCCCTCCATATGCAAAGCACTCTCACCCTAACAAGACCCCCACCTCAAACTCATCAAGTTTCCACAGTGAGTTTGAAGTTCATAATCTCGTGATCCATATCAGGCACAGATACGGAGCAGACTCTGTAGATGCTTCTTGTTTTGATCCAAGAGATTTGTGAGTTAAAAAGACATGCAGTTTGCCTTCCACACACCCACACACAATGGTGAGATGGGGACAGGATAACTGCAATGGACACTGTGAATAGAAAGAGTAGAGTCAGGAGACAGAGGTCACTGGTCCATAGCAATTCTGAAATCCAGCTGATCACGTGCTGGGGCCTGTGTCTGGCAGCATGGAATCTTCCCTGGTTAAGGCCAAGTCTGCTCCTCAGAAATGGTTCTCTAATTCATCCCTGTCCACAGTTTAGGTATCCACCCTCTGGGATTCTTCCCTCTGAAACATCTTTTCCTTCCCTTAAGAAGTAGCCCATATTCTCACCAAGGCAGTTTTCTCAGGCTCCTCCTTAACTGTAGAAAATTGAGAACCCCAGAGATATCTGTTCTTTTTGAATGATGTATGCCCCTTTTAGTCCAAACTTGTCCAATGGCTTTAAATTTTTTCTAGGCTTTTTACAAATCTGATTGTGATTCACCCCATGTCCCAAAAGCCATGCCCATAATTCTTTTTGAGTGAACTCTCTCCACTTTGGTCCAAGTGTACCGTTGCAGTGAAATAACACTTTTAAGAGTTTGAGAAGTGCTTTTTCTTAGTTGAGAGCATCTCCTAGGCTGGGGTCTTTCTGGGGTCTTGGAACAAAAGGTCTTATGACCACATCCTTGATTTACTCTTTGCTCTGAGGCCATTTTTAATTTTGAGAGTCTTGTGCCAGCTGGAGAGCCTGGAAATGTGAAACAGTTTTATTTTTCAACCTAGTAAGTCTGGATTGGAAATTCTGCTCGCATACTGAATAGCTCTCTCTTTAGCTCAGTTTCATCTTTCCATATCTTATATGCAACTAAAAGAAGCCAATTGGCACTTTCAATATTCTGCCTAGAAATTTTATCTGCATGCATAGGTTAATTTGGTACATTGGGTTTTTCTTTTTCAGGTAAATGCAAACTAATTTTGCCACTTGTTTTCATTACTACAAAACATGGAGCACCATCTTTTAAGCCTCTAGTCTCAGTTTTATCACTGCACTTCCAGCATTCATTAACAATCTCCTCACCATCCTTCCAGCCTCCCCCACTGCCCCGTGGTGAGAAAGCCAACACTTCATGTTTTAGGTCTTTTTTACAGCGGTGCCCTGCTTCCAAACCACTTTTCTGTTTTAGTTATCTATTGCGGCAAAACAAAGCATCCTCAAATGGGATAATATATAATTATGCAAAGCACTATACAAGTCTGAAGAATAATATTTTCATTATTGTTTAAGAAGACATTCTATCCAAGGATGTAAAAGCTGCTATGTTCTGTGTGCATGGTAGAAAGGAAGTAAATACCAAACTGTTAACATTGTTCACTAATCTTGTGAAGTGTGATACCCAAAAGTCTTCTCATCAGACTTGCGTCCCCGCAGAAGGCATGCTGCCGCAGAACCGAGAAGACGGCGTTTTGTTCTGAGATGTGTATTTAATCAGAGAGCTGACTGAAAGTGCATTTACGGGGAACTTAGGATAGGTGAGTTGGTCGGCCTTTGCTCCTGTCAGTGGATTTCAGTAACAAATACCCAGCAGGGATTTAGAAGAGCTGGTTCCCAGTGTCATGTCTGACACCCAGTGTGGGACTTGGGGTGAGCCACCTCACCGCTCTGCCTGTATTCTCATTTAGAAAAGACGAAGTTGGTGAGTTTAGGCCACCTGTCTTCATCTCCTCCCCTAAGCTTAACAGTCAAAAACATTATAAGTTGAGCCTTTAAACAAATCTCCAACTGGAAGTTGGACTTAACATCCAAAGAAGACAGGGTTACTATTTGGGAAAACTCTCGAGACAATTTTAGTAAAATACATTGTGTGATTTTAGTAAGGTACCCTAACAGTCCTACGTTTTCATTTACTAATAATGTTGGTCCTATGGTAAACTAACAGGGGTAAATCTTTTCCTAAAAATGTATTGATCACCCCTCAGAGATGAATGTGATTCAGGTGATGAATCTAGCTTCTATTTAATCGCATGAAAGAGAGAGTTACGCTTCCTGGATGAGTGCTGAAGAAGCCGTCCACCTGACGGCATGCGTGCCGCTTGCACGCGACAAACATGCCTCGATCTATAGCTATTCAATCATTTTATTTTATTCTTAGAGAAGTTGTGTGCTGACAGGCTAGAAAACATTCACAAAACATGGTCTGCTGGGAGGGATAAATTAGGAGCTTGGGATTAATAGATACACACTATTTTACATAAAATAGATAAACAACAAGGTCCTACTGCAGAGCACAGGGAACTATATTCGATAGCTTGTAATAGCCTATCAGGGGTAGGAATCTGAAAAAGAATATATGTATGTAAAAAAAGTGTATTACGTTAAAAATAATTATCCTTGTATACTAATAAAAAACCAAAATAAATAAATGAAGATACAAAAACCATGGTCTGCAGGGATTAATTGAACATCTCTCCAAAGACATGAAAGTAGAGAGAATCCTTTCTGCTGCAAAATGAATCCGACTCTCCAAATTGACAGTGTTATTTCTTTCTGAGGAGATTAATTATTTACCAAATGACTGTAGTTTATCAGAAGACTCAAACTCAGGAACGGAAAGACTCACATCGCGTCTCAGAACTTACTAAACCTAACGAGTTTAAACAACAGCAAATGTAACAGCTAACATCTCTTTGGGGCTATTCTGCCTGAAAGATGTGTAATTTAGTAAATAAATTAGTTCCACTGAGCTTTATCTTTATAGGCTGCTGAAGGATAAAAAGAAATAAAAAATATGAAGATACTTTGTGAACTATAAATTGCTGTTAGTATTTGAGAGCTAATTTTCATTCGTGATGCTATTGTAATTTATTTCTTTATATTAAAAACTTTTTAAATGGATAATGAAAAAAATCTAGAACAAATGGAAAGCAAGTTTTTTAGTCCATAAATACCAAGTAAGTTATTTTGAAAACCTGGTAAGTACTAATACTGCATACTTATTCCAAAGGGGGGAAATTGTATCTTTTTATAAAATATACTATATTGTAAATATTTTACAGTTAAATGAATAACTCCCCCAAACTTGATTTCAAATGCCCGTGTAAGAGTTAACCTTCCCCAAATACCCATATTTCCATCGGTAGCTCACTTACCTGTATTTCAAATTTTAAAATATTATAGATGACATAGTATTAATAATTTTCATGCACAAAGTATTGTCAATAGCTCTGGCTAGTTTGCTAAATGGATTCCTAGAAGTTTCTGCAGTTACTGGACCAAAGTTATGAACTTGATACAAATTGATAAATTACTGTAAGGAAAGCTTAACCTCTAACAAGCAAGTTGAGAGAATTCTTTTTATAGTACATTCTCCCCACCATTAGCAAATTTCCAAACATATTTCTGATTTGCTATGCACAACAGTCTTTCATTTTTTTAATTCACATAGATTTTTGTCATATTAGACACTAGCCACTAGCTGCAGACACTAAATTTAAATTAATGAAAGTTCAATAAAATGAACAATCCAGCTTCTCAGCTGCACTACCACATTTCAAGTTCCCTGTACCCACATCCCATCGGACAGTGCAAACATTCCTGCTGCTACAGACACGAGGCTTTATTTTCATATATTAATTTGTTGTTATCCATTTTCAGTTACAAATGACATAGACACATAACTCAAGACGTTTTGGAAAACAGAAGTAAATTCAAGACTGTTTTTGTATATGATTCTAAGCAATGTTACTCCTGCCCTCTCTCCATCCCGCACACACTAGTCACCTCTGATCTTACATCTTTTCCTCAGGTTCTGCTCACTCTCCATTTAGTGTCAAAGTTCCCAGCTTGTGATTCATCACATCCTCATAGCTAGTTCTCCCATGAAAGATTTGGTTTGACTTACTTTAATCACATCAATAATTACAGGACAATTTTAAAATTTTATTTAAAAAAATGTTTATAGTATTCAGTTTTCCTGAACATAATTATGCTCAATGTATTCATGTTTATTTCACAAATCATTGAAATATTTGTGTTTGTTTATTGGTTTTTATATTATTTATAAATAAACATTGAAAAATTTCTAGCTAAGTACTTCATATTTCTACTCCTATTCTTGATGTGGGCATTT
This sequence comes from Vicugna pacos, assembly GCF_048564905.1. Classification (NCBI taxonomy): domain Eukaryota; kingdom Metazoa; phylum Chordata; class Mammalia; order Artiodactyla; family Camelidae; genus Vicugna; species Vicugna pacos. Next base: position 56,808,363 of record NC_133001.1, read on the forward strand.
TTTTAAATTTTATTTTCTAAAATCTTATTGATAATTTCCAAGAAAATTTTTGAACTTTTTGTATCTATTTTTTATCTGATTATTTTGCTCAACCAATTTATTGAGTTTAATAGTTTTTTTCCAGTTAATTCTCTTGGGATATCTAAGGTATAATCTAACCATAATCTTTGAATTACATTTTATCATAATTTGTTATATATATTTAAATATATTGGTATAGCTGAATCTTTGAATAATATGTGAACTATTTTTTTTCTGTTCCAATAGTTCTGATTATATTTGTTCTTGTCTCTTTTCATTCACTGAAACATTCTGGCCCATTTTTAAAATTTTAATTTTAATTAATGGTTCCTGCAGTTTTTACATTGATAAAATCACATTGAAATGATTTAATACAGATTTTAGGGGCATTTTAGTTATCTATACTTGATCACATATGAGACAATTTAAAAATAGTTAAGGTTTTTTGGAGATAAACAGTATTTTTAAAAAATGTTTTTGATGGCCAGAAAGAGGGAAAAAAACCAACAACAACAAAAAAGAAAATCCATAATTCATAGGAAATGAAGACAGTCTTAGTTATTTGGTCAAAGCTCTATAAATAAGTATATAAGGTCTTCAGTGCCACTAAAAAAATTCTTATTGCCAGATTTTCACTTTTTTTCCATCCTTGTTGGATGACTAACCAGGAAGAGGTAGAGCTGGTAAGGCAGTATTTACTCAGCTGCATCCTGCTCAGTCTCAGGGGCAAGGTGAGCTTGGCTCGGGGCCAATGGCTGTATCTCTCAGCATCTCCTGAGTGACAGGTCTCCAGACCTCTGAGTTACAGCATTGAGGGGACCACTGCATCCTTGTGCTGCACTGAGCTCATCACCATCCTCACTGTCCACTTCTCCCCCTTGTACAGAAAGGTTGGAATCCAAGCTTAAGCTTGCATCTTCCAGTTGGTCAGCTCCCCTAGCCATGAGTCAGAAGCAGTCTGAAATTCCATTTTGGGCCAGATTTTTTGGGGACATCAACACCAACACATGAGCTCTTCCTGCTACTGCCTAGTTTTTTTAGTTAATTTTTTTTTCTTAGAGGGCCAATATCCCAAGATAGAAGGCTACTCCAATATGTGCAGTTTTTAAAAAACCATTTTGTAAATGGAATGTCTACCAATTGGAATGAAAGTGAGGGGGAATGAAAAACTTAAAATGTTCATTGTGTTCCAGGCTGTGTACACATTGAGTGAGCATGTGACCCAGGTTACTCAGCCAGTGCATCCACTGAGTAAGAGGATTTGAGTCAGTGTTTATTATTATTCATTTATTTGTATTTTCTTGCTTGTGTCTTGGCTCACTTTACAGTCAGCAGGAATCCTGGGATTCCAAGAACTTATTTCTCAGTACCTACACACAATGGAAAGTTCAGCTAGGAGAATACTACCCTGGAGACTGTTGCAATAAACCAAGTGAGAGCTAATGGTGACCTCAATTAAGATGGTAAGATTGGATGGAGAACAGAGAACTGATGCAGAATGTATTTTGGACATGAAATTGATGAACATGTATTTATATCAATTAATGAAATATAAGAGTTGATGTAGTCATCTAAGAAGAAGTATAAGGAAAGAAAAGAACGTGGTTTTGAGAATGAAGAAGCTCCCAGACCCATGGGTTTGGTAAAATGGACGTATCTGGCAAAAGGGATGCAAAAGAGTGATCAGGAAGGCATGGAGTTCACTGGGGACTGACAAGAGCAGATGTAAAGGAGTAAATGGGGCAAGAAGCCTCGATATTACATTAAAAGTGGATGAGAGTAGATGAAATGGAGACTTCATCGTAGACAACTCTCAAGAAACCTATAATAGGAATAGAAGAATAATCTGCTAGCTAAAGAGAGCTGAGGTCAAAGGATGGTTGTTTTTTTGAAGATGGGAAATTCTAGGAAAATATCTGTCTATTGATTAGAATGATTCATTAGAAAGAGAGATAAATGAAGTAGGACAGAGAAAGAAACCACTGAAAACTGAGGTCATTGGGGAAGTGAGTGAGGACAGAAATCGAGGAAGGGTAGGATCATCCTATGATAAGAGAACAACTATGACTTCCTCTTTAGTTTTGGGGAAGAAAGAAGAAGTTGGTGCCATATAGACAGGTTATTGATTTAGTGGTACAAATATAAGGGCTTATAAGTCTGATGGTTCTTACTTTTAATGACTATGAGGGTACACATCAGGGGATGGTAGATATTTCAGTAACACAATGATGTGAAAATATAATACTGGGAAAAACATTGTACTGCCAGGATTTAGTATCGACTGGGTTTCGAGATTATGAATTGAAAGTGAACCTACTCCTGTCATTTGAAATTTACTGGTACGGATTTAGAAATCATGCAAACCATTGTGATGAGGAGAGCAACCCTCCTTACCATGTGTTGACATGAGGCTCAGCTCGTTCAACCCGCCCACCGCCACGCCTCTTGAGTTGGTTAGTACTTGGCTGGCACTCCTTTCATGCCTGGGATGCTGGGTTTGGCTTCTCAGCATGCTGATCTTGGGAGGATTCCAGATCTTACTCCAAAAGTTCCAAATAAATTTTCATCTGAAAAATCGTAATCAGTATCTATTGTCCTGTTTATCCAAGAAACCTTCTAAAATCCTGAGATTTGATTATTTTCTCCCCCTCCCAATCGTAGTTTTGTATGTTTCTATTAAAGCATTTATGACATTGCACCATCACCTGGCCCCTGCCGATAATCTCCCCGCGATTTTGTTCAACGTTGGCTTTCTCTTTGAGCCTGGGCTATGTTTCTTGTCTTGGGTATGTGGCTCATGTTGAGCCCTTTATTTAAAATGCTAACACCGAATTGTTCTTCTGGTTAAGTACCATATCTGTAAAAGGGTTTTTCCTAACTCTTCTTGCTAGTATTTTTCCCTTCTGTGTTCAAAAACATCTACCACTTCCCCCCAAGAGAGTGCTACCCTTCATAACCCCATAAAACTAGCGCATGGCTTAGTCATGTGACTCTCGTTGACCAATGAAATGAGAATAGAACAGACACTTGCCATTTCCAGGGGGAAGCTTTAACAGTTAGTGATTTATTCACCAAATTCTCTTTCTTTTCCACCCTGAGATCTTGAAAGCATGTGCCAAAGATGCAATCAGTCTGGGATTCTGATTGCTATGATGAGCAGAGCATGTGGTTCTGGCTTCAGAGCTGAGCAGTGAGCAGTAAGGAAGCTCTTAATGGGGTTTGTAAGGCTGGCTATCCATCTTAGGTCACAGTGAAACAGTAAAACTACCACTCACGGTAACTTGAAAGGCAAATATATGCCTAGTAAGATCATATATAGCTTTAGCCAAGAAAATGGGCGCTCAGACTTTGGTGGCATGAGTTTGTTCGTAATAGTTGTGTTCGACGAAGGTCTATGAGAAAGAGAGCTATCAGGAAAGAACTGTCAAGTTTACACGCAGGAGTTAAAAAAAAACAAGGGAAGTCCATAAATCAACAACTTGAAGGATTGACCTGTGGAACAGATTTTTAGTCTTCCAGCTTTGCGCCTCATAGGTTGATCAAAACTCAGTCTTGTGACAAGGACCAAACCCTGGGGATCATTACACTCTTTGTTAAGCCACATAAAAATTTACTAAATTACTTGCCGTTGGGTAAAATCGTTCAGCTGGAAAGAATTGACCTGCTTCTTCCATGGAAATCTGCTAGACTCAAGGTACAAGCAATTCAGGCTAGAGGGAAAAACGCATGTCTGAGAAGTAATCTGGGGTGTGGCAACTGAAATAAAGTAGACGCAAGACTGACATCATCTTTCAGAGAGCCGTACTGGCAAAAGCACCACTAGTCTGAGCTGAAGCAGAGTGATCCTTAAGACTTAAGTGGGGGTGTAGGCCTGCAACATTTTGCAGGGAAGAAGTGGACTAAGATATTTGCCGAGTCCCAAAGAGAGACACTGATCTCTTCAAATGTGGCCAAATAGGATAACCGAAAGGAGGGAGGGACCATGGAACAAGTGGATCAATGGACCAACGAGCAGAACAGGGGCTTAACAGAACCTTCAGAGGGTTTACTGAAGCTGTGCTGCCCTCTTGCATCACTGCTGTGTTGGTTGTAGGGAGCGAACGTTTTGTTTTGTTTTGTTTTTCTTTCTTCAGTATACAGATTTCCAGAGAAAGAGGAAGTCTTTGTTTTGGGGAAAGATGGGTGTATTTGCAAGCAAGGAGGGGAGTGAAATTAGTGTTTGTGACCAAATGGCAGATTGTGAGAGATCATATTGTCACTTGTCACAATCTGCTGTCCCTCTGGAGTGGAGGATGCTTCTTTCCCCACCGAAAAAAGGCCTGGCCAAGTGAAGGTGAGCTTTGTATTGGTCAACGGTAGTGATCTGTAGTGGCTCCAAGAACCAGTAAGCCACGCTCTTGTTTACCCCGGCTCTTCTGATTGTAGGTGGAGTCAGAGCCTCCATCAGCCTGGACATCTGGGTGACCACTGAATGGCCCCTGTGGACCAACAACAGACTTGTGAGGCAAACGAGAAGTCACTGTCACTGTCTGAAGCCAGCTTAGCTGGCGTGTTCGTGTGCTTCCTCCGCAGATCCATGCCTATTCTGATTCCTCCTGGGAAAACTCTCACGGCATCAGCTGTCCCATTTACCATCAGCTGTATCATTCTTTTTTCACATTAGGGTGAGAAATAGTATTAGCTCTTTAGCTAGATATGTTTGATGAAGAATGCTTTTTGTTTAGAAACTTTGATCAGACACCTAGGAAGAGCAGGTAAGACCCTAAGCACACGAACTGAAGGGACCAGAAAGAGACAGATGCATTGGGGCTTTTATAAATCATGAACTGGAATGTGGTGCTAGCTGGGAGAGCAGAGAAAGAAGAAAGAAAGAAGAGAGACGAGCAAAGGTCCTGAGTAATTCATAGGACCAAGCTGGAGCTGGCGGGAAACAGAGAGGGGGAGTCCACCCTCAGGGAAGTCTGCTGCTCTGCGCAAGCTTCTCTGTTGCTGTGGGAAGGGTGCGCCCCCGCTGCGTCCAGCAGCCCCAGGGGAGTTCTGTGGGAGGCATCCTTCCTCTGCAGACAGTCAAGACTGTACAATGTATTTGCGATTGTTTTTCAGGGTATGTAAAAGAATAAGCACCCAAATGAAACATGGAAGCCAAAGGTGGTTAGGAGAACTATGAACCCCCAAGGATTTACAGAGACCTTGAGACGAACCAAGGAATTTCTATAGTACATGAAATGGGAAGCTGGGCAGAGTCTCTGGATATTCAAGACACCAGTGACCGAGGTGACATCTGTCTTACTTTTATTTAGTATATGTCTCCTCTCCTGAGTGTAGGGACCGTATCTTCTCCACAACTCTGCAAGCTCCCTTGCAGGGTAGATTTGGTCTGTCCCTTTATTGTACTGCCTACTGCAACCCCCGGTATAAAGATAAGTGACGCATGTATGCATGAATGAATGAATGAATGAATGAATGAATTGACTTGAGTCATTTATGTGTGTATCTGTCTTCGCCCCCCTGTTGGGAACTTCAGAAAGCCAAAAGCCATTTTGCTTGTGTCTCAACCTCCCTGCGAAATAAGGAAAGTGACGGTGTTTGGGGAGTTTTGGTATCAAACTAAATTGTGTTTTCTTGGTTTTTTATTTGCTTTAGTTGTCACTGTTGTTGTTTCAATTAACTCCATAGGTCTGACTGAGTTCCCTGAGTCGCCAGAACCAAATGTCTTTGCCTGGAAATGAGGTGCAGGAAAAAAACAGCCAGGGGAAAATTATGACTTTTGGGGCCAGATGGATGTAAGTTCAAATCCTCGCTCACCAAAACCCCATCTGGGGCAAGTTCCTTAACTCTCTGAGCCTCTGATTTCCTGTCTTTAGAAGAGGGATGGCATTGCTCATGCTGCAATTTTTTAGGACAGCTACCTCAAACAAGGTGTTTAAAGCCCCGTTTGATGCATGGTGGATGCTCACTCTGTTTTGACTCCCCGACAGGGGCCAGGGCTGCGGCTGGAATTGAGGACACCCCACCCCAAGTCCTCTCCGCTCATCGGCAGAGCGAGTCCTGGTGTTTCCACCTTCCGGTGTGAAGCTGCGCTGTCTTCGCTGCCGCTGGGAGACCGTTTTGCACTTTTTGCTACCGTCGTTTTGGTTAGTGGCTGGTGAAAGGACGGGCGTTACCCGTTTTCTGACATCATCCGATAAGCAAATCATGGTTTTCCCAAGCAGACCGACAGATGAAGAAGTAAGTGAAACATCCAGAAATCAGAGGGAGTTTTGAAACTTGGGCTCTAGACAGATCAAGACGAAGGACAATGTCCTCTCATATTAAACTTTATTTTTTTGTCTCCGTTTTGGAACCGGGGAGGTGACGTGGAGAAAGAAACTAAATGGGATGGCATTAGTATTCTGTAAGGTTTTTCATAGTTCACAACTGGCTTAAAAATGTACCTTTATGACATTTGGGTTAAAAATTAGACAAAACCGAAAGTTAGTTAGATAAAAGTTTAATGCCGTCCCAGACACAACAGCAGGCCCGTGCAGGTCACCGCCAGCCCGCACGGGGGTGGAACAGTGCGACGGGCAGACACGGACTCTGTAACTGCGGTTTTCCCGAACAGTCATTAATCCCTGCGAGGCTTACTGTCCTGAGGATGTCTGCGCTGTGATTCTGCGGAAACGCTGGGCTCTTGGGGTCCCAGGTGGGTGACCTGTTCCCGGAGGAGGTCTGGTTGTGGGGCCGATCCCACCCACCACAGGCTGCATGGCTTCTTCTGTCTCTGGGATCTGGGAACCACGTCCAAGTTAAGGTGACACCACCTGGGTGGCGAGAAATGCCACCAGCAGCTAGAGAACTGGCTGCAGCCTGGGAGCACTGGCTGTGCCCCAGACGCAGCTGGAAGGCCATTACTCACGGTGCCTGTGCTGCGAGCAGGAAGTGGTGGGTTCTCGTTAGAAAACAAGGTGATTTTCCTCATGGCTGCTGGCAGAGGTCAGCGATGGGCTTTATGCCAACAAATCAAGTTACTGGGCAACCTGTCCCTCTTCCCTTATCAGATCCTTCAAGATGTGGGAAGGAAGGCCCCTAAGACAATGGGTTCCATTTTATTGCTTTTTTCGATACCTGTAGCCTAACTCAGAGATACTGAAATGATAAGTGGATGTTAGTTAAAAAAAAATAAGTTTGATTTTAAGAAGATAACTCTGGTGCTCATATGACATGGTTGCCTTTTGTTTCAAACATGAGATAGCAATGTGATCACAGTCCTGCCCCACACAAACCTATAACTGGCTCTTCTGTACCCACAACATGTACCCGCATCATTTCAGTGGATATTCGTGAACCCCCATGGGCTGCCATGGCACCTTCTCGGCCTCGTTCCCTGGTGCCTTCTCTCGTCTTCTATACACAGGTCCCGCTGAACTACCTGCTTGCATGGGTCAGGCTGTTTGTCCACAGATCCACGGGTCCTCATTTGCAAAGAGGCAATTTCTCATCATTTAAAACTTAAGTCAGGATTCCCCTGCTCTGTGCACCTTTCCTGACTTGCACACATAGGACCAGTTCCTCCCTCTTATGGGCTAAAACCGCACCGAGCGCACACCTCTATCACAGCACTCTACACTGTGGCACATGGACCTCCTTCATACCTTGTAATCTATTTGAGGAGAGAGAATTGGTCCAACTGATGATGCATGGGATGACTAATCCCATGCCTGGCACATAGAAGGCACTTACAAACACTCACTTGTTGAATTAAAATAGAAACTTCCCCTTAAGTAAACCATTTTCAATCATTAACAAAGTTGGAGCTTTGTGTACAAAAAATTAAATAAAGGAAGCAAATAATGAAAGGGCCAAGAAATAGACATCTACGGCTGACTTTACTTGTTTATCATCAGATCTTTTTCTTGTTATAAAACACCACGCAGATCTCTTAAAGAAGCATCATTTCAAAAAGCCACCCTCTTTTCCTTACATCACAAAATAGGGACAACAAAATCAGCAAATAAAGGGAAAGCATGAGATAGACATTCTCTGGAATGAGATACAGCTGGATTCTTAGGACCAAGACCAACAGGAGCAGGAGGGTTAAAACTCTGCAATACCTTGGCTGCGACTCAGGTCCCAAGTACAAGGGAGCAGAGGAGGCTCTGGTTACATTCAAGTCATGAGGAATATTTAGGAAGCAAGTGGCATTCCCATCTGACAAAAGGCCGTCCCCGCCCATCTGGGTGCACTACAATGCTATAGCAAAGGGCTTACCTTCCCAAAGTGAAGTCTGCCATTTGCCCTTGGCTCCTGGGGGGTGAGTTCTGAGCCCTGGAAGGTCACAACTGATAGGAGTGTTTCTGCTGCCTGGTGGGGTGGGGGGGTCCTTGGCTTATAACCAGAGAGGCTTAGGGTGGAGGCTTTGGGTCGCACTGTGTCAGCTCAGCCTGTGAAGTGGCTGGAGACCAAGGTCAGTCACGTGGGCAGACAACCAGGTTTACATGATTGGGGCCAACAAACACCCTGGCCAGCAAGGCCTGGCTGAGCCTCCCTGGAGGGCCATGCTCTGTGCATGTTACCGCATCCCATTGCTGACACGCACGGCTGCCCGCAGCCCTGCCGGGAGGGACGGCTGGCCACTCCGTGCTTGGAGCTCCCCTGGCTTCTGCCCTGTCCGCTTCTTCCCACTGCTCCCACTGGCTGATGTGGGAGCTGTAGCCTCTCACTGCACTAAACTGTGACCACGAGTACAGCCACCTGAGTGAGTTCTGTGTGTCTGGGTTAAGCTTTTAGACTCACCGTTGCCTCATTAGCGTTACATATATTTTATTTATTTATTTACATCGCTGAATTGTTATTACATTGAAAACAATCGGAAGACTGAATAGTATGTTCTTGCACTTGTTACCTGAGAGGTCTTGCTATTCATTGTGTAATTGAGACCAATAATACTAACAACAACAATAATTACAAAGCAATATGTCACCTGCTTATTTTCAGACACGTTAGGAAGGTTAAATATGATACCATACTTCGAAGTACTGAGTAAAATATAAAATTCGATGCAACTGTTAGCTGTGCATGTTTTAATCAGTTGAATTCCCAGTGGATGACTAAAATCTGTGTTGTGAATTCTGTTCAGTCCAATTTTAGGACATTTCACTTTACAAATAACTCCGCACCTTTTATCCTGCTTAGTCACAACAATAATCTTGCAAGGTGGCTGTTAGTACAGACCCCACATATAGCGTGCTGAACTGCAGGCGGACCGAGTGACTTGCGTGGGGCGGCACAGCTACTGGGCGACAGAGCTGTCAGTCAAGCCAGGCCCCACCCCTTCACAGGCCACACCACGCCCCCACACCACTCTCTTTCCACGGCTACTGGGCGACAGAGCTGCCAATCAAGACAGACCCCACCCCCTTCACAGGCCACGCCCCACCCCCACATCACACCGTTTCCAGGTGGGAAAGCAGATCAATAGCATTTAATTCTTTTGTGAAACGACACTCTGCCCTTCCTTAAAAGTGAAATCATGGTCCAATTATTCACGTGGCAAGAAGAATCAGGTTGATATACCCTGTTCTTTTTAGATGATCCTGCTTGGCCTTGATTTGCACGGTGCCGAGGGATGAGAGGAACCTGTTTCCCAGCCGTAACGGTGGCTGCTAACGTCCTAGGAGGGCGCCAGCACTCACCACTGCATCTCATTTAATCCTCACCACAGACTTGTAAGGCCTGGACTGTTACTGATACTACAGATGAGGGGCCTGGAGTAAAGACATTAAGTCAGGGACGCTCGTAGAAGGGCTAGTCCAAGGCAGAGATGTGTGTCCACCAGGCAGTGCCTTGGAGGCTCCGTCGCTCAGCTCTGGCCCTCGGTAGTGTAACCCCCGCTTCTCTTGTTTCCCTTTGGTCCAGACCTGCTCACAGGGAAAGACATCCGCGGCCAGACTGGGCTGGCAGATGACAGTCACCTGTGCATTTTCCAAGTGCATTAAGAATGTCTCAAAACACGTCTGGGTAGTGGTCAGCGTGGTTTTTATTGCTTGGAGACTTCAGGAAGAGCCATGAACTTCACTGCTTTCCACTAAAAAAAGTCTCCCCTGTGTGGAGAATAATTGAGAAATCTCAATCCCAGGAATGATGCCTTGGTAGAAAATTTAAATGTTAGGAATTGAAAGTCCAGGATGGAAATGCTTTCTTATCTTCAGAAAGGCTGATGGTACAGTAACACTAATGGTTTAAAAACATGCAAAGACAGAAAATCAAAATGTCTTACTCAAACTGCACTCATGCCGGACCCAGGAATGGTGCTGCTCCCACATGCAAAGAGCCAGGTGTCTCTGCTGTTCATCCCCAGATGACAAAAGCTTGCAGACGAGGTAGGACAACTGTGAACTTTGCAAGCAGACTGCCTTGGTCTGAGGTTCTCTCCCTGGCGGTTGCTAACTGTGGGACCCAGGGCTGTTTCTTATCTTGTGCAAACCTCAACTTTCTCATCCATAAAATGGGAATTAAACAACAGCCAGGCTGCACATGCTCACACGGGTACCACCTAGAGGGCAACTTCATTGCTTCTCTTCCCACTGTAAGCCTCCTGCCCTGAGAGTTACTGAGGGAAAGGGCTCGGGTGTTGCTTCTTCTGTTTCCGCAGTGAAATGCTACACGGTACACATTCAGTACAAGCAAGACATGTGGAAATCATCTTTCTTCCTTGTCTTTTAGGGAAGACAGTTTCTAAAACTCAGGTTGAGTTTAGTGATAAAAAGGGAAGACAGGAAAGCAGTGAGGAATGTTTGGATCGAAGCAAAAAGAGCACCCTCATTTCTGGCTTTGATTTCTTTAAACACTCCCCCAAATCATAGACATTATTCCATCTAATTTAGAGAAACCGAAGGCCATTCACTGAGCAAATAGGAAAACCCATTTTCAGTGAGTTTATTATTATTTATTATTATTTATTATTATTACACCTATCCTATTTAGTTAACGTTGCCTTTTCTAAAAGTGTGCCTCCCATAGAGCAATTACGAGTCAAAGACAAAAAAAAAATTGTAAATTAATCAGTGCTTACATCGTAAACAATGTAGCTAAATAGGGGCTCGGTGGAAGCAATGCTGGCAAAAGCAGTAAGCCTTTAAAATGTGTATTTTGGAGTAAAAGTAACTTGTAATGACCATTCCTTTCTTAGTTTCATTTTAGTTCATTGGGTAGATATTAGCAGAGGCTATCTGGATGCATTCACACATCTTGGGTCTGTATCCTTGGCAGGGCTGTGGAGTGATGTAATGTTCATTTCACCAAGATGGCAGAGTCTTCTCATCCCCCTGGCTCGTTCCCAGGGAGGGCTCAGCTGTGAGGACTTAGTGGTCTGGAACAGCCGGTCTCCTCTTTCCTCTGGAGGGTGACGTGGCACACCCACACGTGAGCCGCTCTTGTTAGTGTTCGTGGGAGCTCTGTGGCTCTGTGGAGATTTAGCCTTTACACAGTTCCACACTGGGGACCCAAGTGTTTCTTTCTGTCCTCCTGATTTGCAGTTTACTGGATTTACGCCTGTAAGGGCACCACCCGTTTCTCAAAGTCATCCCCCAAACCAGGCCAATCAAATTGGCTAAACAGCGTTCTCTAATGAAGCTTCCCCAGAGACAGAAGGAATGCTCAACAGCAGCCCCTTTCTGGGCACTTTCTCTGTGCCAAGCACCACGGGTTGCCTTATGTGTTATCTGCGGTCCTCACCGGCACCCTGTGTAGTGGGCGCTGTTAGGACTGACAGCCACTGCATCATGGAAGTTAAGAGAGTAAGACCCAGATAGACTGGTAGGATGTCACAACGATGCCGCTTCCTCATCATGGGCCTTTGGACAAGTCATCCAATCTCGCTAAGCCTCTGTCCTCTCATCTGTAAAATGGGGATCCTGCTGTCTCCTTCTTAGACTGTGGTCAGGGCTGCCTCACCTAACACGTTGCCTGGCACGTGGAGAGAGCGCGATAGACATGACCGCCACCTTCACTGTGCAAACTGGGCTGAGTGCAGAAAGGTGACAATCACTGTCCCCTATACCCTTCATGTCTCTCCCAGACAAAGAATACAGCCATGTAACTTTTCAGTTTTAAGCACAGAGCCCATTGCTCCCAGGACCTCGTTTTAATGGTAAGGAGGTAGTGGGTAGATTTCTCCTCCAGCATCCTCAGAGGCACCTCCCTGGTGATTTCTCAACTAATTTTTAGTCCATCTTCAAAATGGGCTTTGACCCTCTTCTATTTATAGAGATCCACTTTGGACTCTCAGCCTCACCCTCATCATCTTTTCTTTGTTCTGTCCTTGAGAACCTGTCAAAACCAAGGATTAATAATCCTAAAAGCAGGTAGGCTGAAGCCCCTGGTCCTTGTCCTCCAGATAGAGCTGAAAGGGGCATGTGGACCCCAAAGTCCTCATCTCCATCACCTGAGCCAATCCCCGTCACTGGCAGGAATCAGTCTTGTACTAAAGTCTATCATTATACTAGACACCTGCATGTGACAGCCACCCCGCAGGACAGCTTCAGTGTCCTCTCTTAGCCTCATAGTGCACCAGGACGTCTGCTGGAAGAAATTCTTTGTGTAACAGTCCATCTCCACATAGTGCGTACAGAATTCTCAAACTGAGCTATCACTCTCTGCATATATTTCTCTATTATAACTATGCAAGCTTTAGAGTCAAGAGGTGCAGAGGGGCTGAGTCCCTGGCATGCCCTGTTGCAGGTTGGGTTCTGGGGAAATTAACTCTGAGATGACACTTTAGCATGAAGGAGGTTTATAGGGGAATGTCTTGTGCTCAACACCTATGGAAAGGAGAGGAAGGAAGCGGAAGGCAGAAGGAGAACCCAGCGTCAGTGAACGCCCAGAGAGCCTCAGCTTCTCAATGGGAAGCTTACAAACTAAACTGTCCCTTCAGAAGAGTCCCTGAGGTGGGTTGGGATGGCTAGAGTTTTATTACTTGCCCTCATCCCCAACCCCGTGGACCAGCCATGCATGTAGATCTCCCCAGAGGAGGCATGATCTTGAACCAGCTCTCTGTAGCCAAGGCGACCTCTGAAGGTCTGTGCACGAACATCTCCAGCCCCAGGAGCAGCCAGTTCTTCATTGACGGACCGTTGGGTACATCATAAAGTCCATGAACTGCCCCACCCCCTACACACACACATTCTGCATGAGCTTAAATGACGCAGCCACTTCCCCATGGCAGCCATCGTGCTCAGACCCAGCACAGGAAACCCAATGAGGATAATTCCCCCAGGTCTCTGGCTTAGGATGGTCCAGGGCTACGAGAAGATGGAGGGGAAGGAAAGAGAGGGAAAAAGGTAAGGAGAAGGATGGAGAGCAAGAAGGGAACTAACGTTTACTGAGCACCACGTTGTGTCGGGCATGGTGGCAGGTGGTTCATACCCTTAACTTTTGCCACCTCCCTTAGAAAACACGATGCGTCTAATTGCCATTTTACAGATAAAGAATCGGGCTCAATAAGTGAGCAGCAAGCTCAATGAGCGCTTCATCTTAAGTCTTTTTTGCTCTAAATTCTGCGTCTGGAGCTGTGGTGACTCTGGTCCAAGTATGAACACATGAAGACAGAGATCCAGCAGGCGCCCCCGGCATCAGCTAACAGGGCCCACGCCCTTACACCCCTCTCTGCCCTCTAAGCCGCCGTGCTTGCTCCCGAGATTGGACCCCAACTTACGTTTTCTACCTTTCTTCTCATTTCTTGCCCACGAGCACATCATTCTCTAGCTTCTGACTTATGAACGGTTCTCAGTAAGTATTTTGCAATGAATCTCCAGTGGGAGCCCGAGAGTCAGGGGTGTGCAGCAGTCCACACCGCGTGTCCTGCCCGGCCCAGCACAGCCCCACCGCATTAACCAACCTCCCTGGTGTCGCAGTGTTAGAAAAGGACCCTTGGAGGATTGCAAGGGACGGCCCTGGTGGCTTAGGGATCCAAGACAGCGTGCCTTTGAAACATCTCAACAAATAGTATGTTTATATGACACAGTGCACACTTAACACGTGTACAGTATGACTACCATTTACATAATATCTCAACCCACAACATAATGCAAAGGATTTCACCCTTGTTTCAGAGATGAGGCAACTGAGTCATGGAAAGTTTAAGGAGCGTGCCCAAGGGCACCATGGTGAGGAAGTGGTGCTGCCTGGCTTCAAATCGGGCTCATTCAGACTCTGTGTCTTAGCTCTTGGCTCTGCCACGCCGAGACATGCACTGTCACACCCCATCCCCCCCCCTTTGTTAGGAGAGCAGCCTGGCAGAAGGGGGTCTATGTGAAGTGCGTGACTATTCTATTTTATTCCCTCCTCTAGGTCAGGTGAGGAAATATGAGCTGTATGATGCTCCGTAAAGAGTTCACGCGTTTATACACAGAAATACAAGCGTGTCTCCCCCCCTCCCCCCACCCCGTGCACAGTGCGGATCGTGTGAAATGCTTGTTTCTGTTGGATGTGCTGGGGGGGGTATCTATCTTGATCGACACGCTATAAGCAAGTTGCTAGTGGCCCTCCTCACCTGGCGCACTGGCCTGCGCCCTGGCACAGGCACACGCTCCCCTGCCGTCTGCGAGCACCCTCTCTGGAATGTTTGCTCAGAGCCCGTCCTGCCCCCGCCGAGCCTCAGGGCGGGCCCCTTGCACAGGTGTGAGCGTGGGTGGGAAGCTATTTTCTAAACAAGTGAGAAAAATGACAAAGTGAACAGAAAAACCACAGAAGCAACCATGGTGCAAAATAAAAAAAAATGCAGACAGAAGAGGGAGGAAGCGAGACTATAAGGTGGTTTAAGGAATGGGTTGGGGCAGGGAAAGGAACGGAGACAAGGAGAGAAAAAGGAAGAACCTAACTTGGCCACACGCCCCTCTTAGCACAAATGAATCTAGCGGTTGTGTGTGTAAATCCATTTTTCCGACTCCCTCCCGGTAGCAGCCGTGAGATGCTCTTCAGTGGGGTGTTAGAGGTTTGGTTTTGCAGTTGATTTTGTCAAATTACTGATGGCTTTGCTCAACAGGGCCAAAGGCTGTCAACACAGACCTCATTTGTGCACTTGCAACCTCAGCGGCTCCACATCGCATCACTTAGGGTACTAGGGAGACTCTTTCGGTTTTTGTAGTTTCATTTCTGTGAGACGCGTGGTTAAAAATCCTATCTACTGTTTGCTTGTTACCTACCAGGCTGGGCCTGCGTGAGGCCTTCAGCTACCAGCCTGCTCAACAGGGAAGGCAGGGGGAGAGACGGGATGTAGGGGCACTGCTTTCTTAGGGCTTCCCTTAAGCCCCGAAAGTGCCTCCTTCCTGCAAGATTTCAGCCACGATCTGTAATCAATTAGCTAACTAGCTCCCCCTTTTGAAACCTTTCATTCCGATAAAAACTGCATAATACTATAAAGAGATGATCTAACATCAGACTAGTCTTTGTTTATGGCCATCCTGGGAACCAATTGCGTCAGGAAAAAAATGTGGAAGGATGTGTTAAAACCTGTCCACACATCAAACCTGCAACTGTGCCATCATTTTAATTAGGTTTACAGCTTTCAAGTCATCTTTTCTAACTGAAGGAAAGGAATCAGAGACATTTACCTATAGAGTTCGCTTAAAGCCGCTCCTGGTTTAAAGAGTTTGGTAGGAAAGATGGTGAAATTTCTCACCCAAAAATAAGAGTTTATATTACTGTCAGAAACTGAGACTCAACAAAACGCCGCGCCACCTGCATGATTTATTTTGTAGCGTTATTATTTTATTTTTGTTTTGATCCAGACATTTTTCTCCCTTCGTCTTACACTGAAAGCAAAAAAAAGCTTTGACTAATTCTAACAACTCAAGCAATGAAGCTATTATGCGTTGCACAAATTTCAGAGTGAGCAGTGCAGCCGTTACATGGTGTTCACGTTTCAGGTGAGAGTAATGGCAGAGAGGTACTGAAAAGCCACCCCAGGGCTCAAATAGGCAGCCCCAGGCCACGGTGGGGAGCCTGCCTTAAGCGATCTGTAGCACCCACATTCACTTCTTTTTTTTTCAACTTTATTGAGGAATAATTGACAAATATAACATATGCACGGACTCCCGGCAGTAAGGGCCAGCATTCTGGCTCCCCTCCCATGTCCCACCCCGTGTTCGAGCCAGTGTGTCCTGCTGGGATCCAGCATTTTGCCTCCAGATGTGGCTCTGGTCTTGCTTCGAGGGCCAGCCCTCGGCTGTGTTGACGGTGTCGTCTAATTACTGCTTCAGATGATCTGTGCTATTTCAAGGCCTCGTCTTTGACAGTATCTTCTTTTTAAAAACTGAGCTTACTACTTCTGGGGAGGAAGAAAGCTTTTCTGTACCTGTCAAAGGCTCTTTTGGCTGGTCTAGTAATTGAATGGACATGAAACAGATTAACAGGAGAAAATCAGATTGAATTTCATACGTACAGGAACCCCTCCCACAGCCCCCACACACATGAGAGGTCCAGAGACAGAAAGATAAAATGGGGCACACACACCATCCTGAGCTAAGGAATGGGATGGGCCGGGGGCTTCCAGGAACAGGAAGGTCATTCACAGGACAGTAAGAAAAAGAGAAGATGCTCTGTGATTAGAAGTTTGCCCTGCCAGGCAGGTGTGGCCACTTAGATAAAATGCATTCTAAGAATTATGGTGATGACTATTGTTTCTGGGAAAAAATCCCCAATTTAAATTTTTCTAGGTAGTTAAGAGAGAAGCAATAGTTCCTCTTGAGCCCACGGCGTCTTGATTGCCTTTAGTTCAAAATAATCCACATGCCAGAGCAGCACATATTGGGGGGGGGGCGGTTCTGAAGCCCCACAGCGTCAAGATGAAACAACACAATTAAGCAAATAAAGCAGAACGTGGGCCACGGACCCATCGGTTTCTAACATGGTGTAGATACACTTTCAAAATGCAGTGAGTTGAATTGCATCAGACTTAACTTGATTAAACTGATCATTTTCTGTCAAAGCTGGAAGGAACCTGAGATGATTTACCTCCAGAGAGAAGTGAGATCCAGAGAAGGGAACTGGTATCAGGCAGGCAGAGTGTCACCTCAGAGCTGGGATTAGCTCTGTACTAACTAACACCTCTGTTAATTAATGCATTAATATCAACATTCTTAATATACATGCTTCAAGGTTGGTGAGCAATTTGCTTTAAGAAGGTGTCGAAAAGGGACACTATTTCACTGTCTTCCATTCAGCATCTCCCCAAATGGCACATACTTTTAAAAACGAACAGTGGTATCGATGTTCGTTAGAAATTTAAAAACACGCATTATGCTCAAAACACAGAGTTTCTTAGACAGGAACATGTGGCTTGCAGGCCGTGGGGAGAAGGTCACCGGTAATAAAAGCTGGATTGAGTCTGCCGGTGGCAACCCCTCTCAGCGACCAGCAGCCATCTGGATCGTCCACGCGGAGGCCAGATTGCCTGTTATGTCCACCAAGTGAGTTGTCTTGCCCTGGAAAAACAAAATACAAAACATCAACAAAAGAAACATGTCATCTTCCTGTCTTCCTCCACAGAAATGAGCGTTCTTGCAGCTTGCATTGATGGCACAGACCCTGAGCTCATCTCTGCAAATCTGGAGGGTGACAACTGCCAGGGGGGTGTCTGGACAAGAATCCGATGGGCCGGGAGAGGGTTCCAGGCGAGGACGCCACAAGAAAGCATTTACAGTGTTGTCTCCCTTGCAGCCACCCGGAGTTTAAGAAAACTATACCTATTTGTTAACTAAATAAAAAACCTTGGTTCGCATTGCTGAATGGAAGATGGAAGTTTGGGGCTGTTTGTCTGCAGGGCTCTCACACTCTGCCAGTCCCTTTCTTTTGTGTCTAAGAATAAGCAAATTACTGCAAGGCTGAAAAAAAATCTCTCCTTTAAAAAAAAAAAAAGAACTGGTTTGATTTGGCATTTAATTAGGGGTTTTGTCTCTGTTTTGGATTAGTAACTCTCCCGCTGAGAAGGTGGTGGTCCTCACTTTTCTTTCAAGTTCCTTCTGAAGTTGTATTAATTTTGCTGTGAATTGTTTTGTGACCGGAGCGTGTGTCTTTCTGGACCAGCATTCTGCTGTCAGTGGGGTACAGCGACACAAATATTTCCCCAAGTAAAACGGCAGCATTTATCAAATCACTTGTAGCCATTTTGCTTCGCAGGCCTGTGAATTTTATATCCATCCATAAAATATCTGTCTCACAAGGCACACAGTGAAATACCTTTTATAAACGGCTTCACAGGGGATGATCTGCATCGACCAAATTATTTTATTTGCTGTAAAAAGTCTGTAATTGTGATGCCACATCTTACATTGACGCCCACACCAAGGGTCGAGGGATGGATATAAATAATCAGACAACATATTATCAATATTAATCAGAAATCTCAAACCACCTTTTGGATTTACCTTGACATTGGCAACTAGGATACTGGGGTGGCACCCCGTGCCACTGAAACAGGGAAACGTTTATGGATAGTTTAGATAAAATGTTCTCGTGTAAATCCGCGTCTAAACGACTTTTATAAAGAACCCATTTTATTCTGCTTTCTAAATCAAAGAAATCAGAGGCATGCTCAAGGTGCCTTCACGAAGAGAACAAAAGCTCATTCACAAAACATATGCCAAGTTTCGAAACCAGAGCGTGTGAGGCATCACGCGGGGCTGAGGGCGGTGTGGGGTTCAAAACAGGGAGACCGATCTCTTACTTATTCACTACTTGTCAACCTAGGACAAATTTCTTAAACTTCGCTTTCCTCATCCATAAAATGGGGCTAAATCACGACCTATCTTATAGGGCCATTATAAGGATAAAAAGAGTTAAAATACATAACGCATTTAGAACAGCGCATGAGATGTAGCAAACACCATGCATTTACCATTATTGTTGTTAATGTTACTATTATTATTATTATTATTATTATTATTATTATTATTATTATTATTATTATTTCCCAATGCATCTATCTACTGACTGTTTTCTTAGACCTCTGGGCTGCTGGAGTACATATGTGTAAGGAAAATGAGACAATATGCTGGATTCCTTTATCTCAGCTGCGTTTTCATTCTAGCAGAAGCACATGTGTGTTAAAACCTGGATCTCGTCATGACAGAAACACTCACTTTTTTGTGAAAAGCAAATAGATATTTTACTAGCATTCATTTGGATCATACATACATACAGTGGGTGGTAGAATGGTTAGTCGTAAATGTTACTAATATAGATTTAATATGCAAAAGTTAAAGTAAGAGGAAAATCCAATGATATTGTTGATTATAGATTTTTACTACTAAAATAATAGTGAGATACGTATTTTAGAAATACATAAAAAGCAAAAAATGACTCTGATTGAATACAAAATATATACAATCACCTCATTCATCGCTAAAAAGATGGTGAGCTGCTGACATTCATTTTGACGGCTGGCACCCCAAACTATACAGCTGAGGGACACCTCAGACAGTTATTATAATAATTGAGTCTTGTTCAGATAAGCCTGTGGCTTCATTTCCATGAGCTGAACCTAAATTTCTGAGATAATGCTGGAAAGCTGAAATGATGATTTATGAAGTATGTCAACACCGTTTTCTCTCGGTTTTTAAAAAAATTCATGGCAAAGAAGACATGCTTGAGGGGCTAGGTTGTTGAAATGGGTTAGCCTTTGGAGGGATTTTTACGAAAAACTTTTTATATTCTGTCTTATTAAGACAGTTCTTAGCAAGAAACTATTCAAAGCAGTTTCCCCTTAGAAAGGAAACATGTTTTTACACTAAATTTATTTTAACATTACTTAAAAAGCATTGAAGTAGTATTTAAATATTCTGGAAAAGATAATATAAAACATTCCAGTATATTTTTTAAAGGGGAGAAACCGTAACCCAGCATCATAACAAAATCACGTTCCTTTTGGCATCTTTTCTCCAGTCTTCCTCCCAAAGAAGAAAAAACTCTATTTATTTTTCATACTAAGCTGGGATCTCATTAAATATTAAGCCAGTGCTATCATCTTTAAAAGGCAAACACAGCAGAAGAGTAAGATTACGATCTACTAGTCACTTATTTTTTTATTAGTAATAAATCCCTAGTAAATTTTTTTATTATTACTATTTTCTTCTCCTGCTTAGCAGGATAAAACGAGGCTGAGGGGCTATTTGAGGGAGAATGAGTTGGGATGGTGATCTTAAAACCCAGAGCGTCATAGGAAGTGAGGCCATGAAGAAGAGGGTTCATAGTGGTAGGCAGGAGGGTACCCCCTGCTCAGCAACATTTGAGGAAATTTGTTTGCTCCCCTCCCTTTCTTCCCCAGGACCTAGATCGTATACCAGTCCAAGCTCATCATAGGTCAATAAAGCTTAGTGGACTGTTCTGAGAACCTAAGCATTATTTATAACAATGACCTAGATGCTCAATAACCAATATTCAATTTAACGTGTGCATCATAATCCCTGTGGGAAGATGGGCCCTTTACTGCTTTTGCTAGTGTGAAGCCATGCTATTTTTCGAACAGCTTGGGATGTAATGACCATAAATAACCCTAGGGTCATCTAATCTCAACCCTCAGCAGAGAGGGTGAGTGACTTGCTATAAGGCATACTGCTAGTTAATGAATAGGGAACCTAGATTTCAGTTAATTCCCTTTAATTCCCTTGATTCTTATCTGTGAGGCATCCTTTAATCTATAACAGTTCCTGTCTGTATTAGCCAGCGTGCTCCAGAGAAAGAGAATCAACGAGAGAGAGAGAGAGAGAGAGAGAATAATATAAGGAACTGGCTTATATCATGGAGGCTGAGAAGCTCCAAGAGCTGCAGTTAACAGCGTGAAGACCCAGGGGACCCCGTGGTGCAAGCGCCAGTTCAAGTCTGAGGGTCAGAGAACCAGGGTGGCTGATGGTGCAAGTTCCATCCAGAGGTCTGGCCCCAGGCGAGGCAATGGTGCGATTTCAATGAATCTGAAACCCTGAGAAGCAGGAGAGTCGATGGTGTAGCCCTAGTCTGAAGGCAGGAGAAGACCAGTGACAAGCACGCAGAGTTTCCTTCTTCCTCAACCTTCTTATTCTATTTGTGCCTTCAATTAATTGGATTGTCTTCAGTTAACGGGATGAGGCCCAGCCACACAAGGGAGGGCTATCTGCTTTCCTCAGTCTGATGACTCAGATGTTAGTCTCATCGAGAAACACCCTCACAGGCACACCCAAAATAATGTTTGACCAAATGTCTGGGTACTCTGAATGCTGACACTAAAATGAACCGTCACATTGTCCTACCCTTCTGTCTCTAGTGCTAACCTCATCCCCACATCCCATTCCCAACCTCTGGATCCCCCCTCTCTATGCTTGTTTCTGGTTCAAATGGAAATAGCTCTCAGCTTTCCCTGGTTCTACTAATCTCTTCTACATTGTGACAGCTTGACTTCAAAGAGGTAAAGAACATGCTTGGGTGGCCAAGGTGGAAATGAGATGGCAATGGGAGGCTTGAGGCATTAATTCCTAAATCCACCTTGGTTTAGAAAGACTTTGAGGAGAAGGGGAGTCAAGGGGCTTATAGACTCATTACTCCGAAAACCATCATGATGAAGGATTTGTATCTATGATGGACTCGCAGTTCATATAGGAATTACAGGAATTGACTTTATGTTTCGGAAAAAATCAGGTTTGCCCTTGACTGGAGATTGAAATGGTAATAGTCAGTAAGAAATAATTCTCTATTCAGCTATGAATATAAATCCCTACTTTAATAAGTTGAAAGTAGTTTGCATTGGGGAATTTAAAAAAATATGTTCTCCTAGCTAGTGAGTGATGTGTTTAATTGGGCACTACCTTGACTTCCCTGTGCCCTGCCAATATCCTGGTGTTGGAGGACACATTGCTGCTGGGAACGGGTGGGCCATTGGGACCCCAGAACCAAAGCTGAAGCAAGAAAGGCAGATGAACTTTCAAACAGAATCAGCAACACATGTATGGAGACCTTCAAGCTATTAAAGGACATGGAGGAGCTGATGGGAAGAAATCCAGGCTGATAAAGTGTAAGAAATCAGGAGTAGCTGCAGTATTTTGGGGGAAGCTGGGGATTAGAGTCAAGGTACCATGGGTTTGAATCTTGGCTTTGCGTTGTACAATTGTGTGGCTTTGACAAGGACTTGCCTTTCTTTATTTCTAGAAAGGTGGGTGATAGTGGCTTCTTCCACAAGAATCATTAACCAACATGTGGGGAAATATTTAGCGCACTGCCTGGCATGGAGTAGGGGATTAATAGATGCTGACTAGACATGGGTATTAAAGAAGTGGCAAGTAGCAGAGGCCAACCGCCAGGGGCAAAGCTGCCGGGTTGCTTGTGAGCTAGGTTGGTGTGGATGAATGGCCACGACTCAGCGATCTGAAGTATGGCAAGCACCACGACACAGATAACATAGACACTCTGCATTATCTTAAACAGATTCTCAGGGAAGCACCAGAAATAAGACTTCCACTAATTTTACCACAACTATAATTGAGAAACTGAGGCTCTTAAGAACTCTTCCAAGGACACACACTTTGTCAGGCACAGTGGACACATTCCAAAAAAAAAAATCAATCTGCAAAGCCAGATCTTTCCACTACATCTAATTCTTCCCTTCAACCTAAACTCTTGGGTTCTAGTTCTAGGTAAGATGGAGCAGACTCACTCCATCCTGTCTCTCCCGTTGAACACAGCAGAGAGGCAAATTGCACCATTAAATACTTGCAGTAGAAGAAAGCAAGGCTTCAAGTCAATGATCTAAGCTTCTACCTCAAGAAACTAGGAATAAAAGAACAAAATAAACACTAAGAAAATAGAAGGAAGGGAATAATAAAGAGGAGAAATCAACGGAATTAAAAACAAACAAAAGATAGAGAAAAATCAGTGATACCAAAACTTGTTATTTGAAAAGGGCCAAGGAAATTGACAAACCTCTAGCAAGAATGAATAAGAGAAAAAAAAAAGAATGAATAAGAGAAAAGGAAAGACATAAATTTACTGACATCAGAAATGATAGAGGAGACATGGGCACAAACTCTGCAGGCATTAAACAGAAAACAAGGAAAGTCCATGAACAAGTATCGGCATCTGGGGAAAATTACTAAATCTTAATTCTTACATCTATAAAATGGAAATAATATTAGCATGAGTAATCATGTAAGGGTTGTTGTAAGGATTAGATAGATAGATAGACAGGCAGACAGACAGACAAACCTTAAGGAAGTTCCTGATCTGTGAGAGGTTTTCTACACATATTTCCACAATTGACAACTGCCAAGTGTGTGCTGCTGACTAGGCATAGGAGAAAGAGGAGACCAGGGAGCTCTGAGGACTGGGCTGATAAGGGGAAGATTTATGCACGAATTCTTCATAGAAGAGGTTGGGGCCTGAAAGGAGGCTTAAAAGACAAGACTGTGTAGGTAAGAGGCAGAAGGGAAGAACCTGAACACAAAATGGCAAACACCCAGATTAGGGTGTCACAGGCCATCTTTGTTTCGGCATTTTTGTTGCCAGGTTACCTGGGACAGACCCCTGAGTTCTCTGGACCAAATTTCTTCACAGGCAACGAGCTGTGACATTACCCAGCTTTGGCTGCAGCCAAGTTAACACCCAGCCATACCCCTAGGGCGCTGGTTTTTTAGTGAGTTACCATAAGGAACTATTTTCCACGCCACACTGATTACAGATGTGAAGTCTACACATTCACACTTGTGATGGGAGTAGCCTGGTTCCGTCTGAATGTCCAGTGCCCTGACTCGTTTATTTTTCCTTTGCTGATGGCATCTGGAGCCTAGGTTGAAACATCACAGGTAGATTCAAACTTCCTTCCCTATTGGTCACAAGAGCTAACATCCACGGTGGTGACACCGAAGGCGCCAGCGGCCCTGGGAGCCTTCAGCTGCATCCTTTCTGCTCTAGGGCCCTGCCACACCGCTTCTCCCCCACTTCCCGCCTCCCCCTGCGGAGGGCGCTCTCTAAACCTGCCACCATGCTAAGTGTTTGGGGTTACAAAGTAAAGCAGATTCCTCTCAGGTCTATTCCAATGGAATTCTCCCTCTACTACGCAGTTGGTGATCTTATTTCACTGTCCTCATCACCATCTTATTATTACAATGTCCTGGGGATGGACCTTCCAGGTACAGCGTCCTAAGGGCACCCAGTCTGGGAAGAAGGGGCCAGCACCTGACCCCGAAGTCCCAAAGAGGACGAGTCCCACGGTCCCAGGCAAAGGTGCACTTCTCCGCTCACCTGGAGCCTCTTGCTGCACTTTGGGTTTGGACTCGCAAGCCAACGGCATGTGCTTTCAAGATCGCGCTCGTGTTTCCTTGTTCCTCCACATTTCACAGATATCCTCTATTTTTTGTTGGTGGATAAATACCTGCAGGTTGTCCCACCTGTTTCCCTTTCAGGAGAATGTGACTCTAAAAAAAATAATCAGTTTCTTTACTGACAGGTGGATGTTTAGTAAAGTTTCATGGTAATTAAAACCATATTCTAAATATTTAAATAAGCAGCATCAAATATGAAAATAAGTTTATATTCAGTAATTTGGTGCACATTATTCAAAAAATCAGGTGTTTTCTTTAGAGCCTTTTGTTTGATTAGGGAATTTGTGAGCCTTCAAAGCACAAGAAATTGACAAGTTTACAGCGAGGGCTGCTCTTAAGTGAATTGCAACAAAGAAGAGAAATAGTTCAATGGGAAAAAATGGAAAAGGAACTGACAAGTTCACAGGATACTGGTTTATTATTAAAATTACAAAAATCATGACTAAAAATATGAAGATTAGAATAATGTCAACTACTTGTCACAGGCAGAGTATGATTTTTTTAAATTCATATGGATCTAATAATTCATTATTCTCAACTTTTATGTTAAGCCAAGCAAGTCTTTTTTTGTGGTTTATGTGGCCAGAGCAAATTAGGAAACTGTGAGAGGAACCCATCACACATAACACAAGCGTGTTCTTTCGCATGAACTTGGCGTGCCGTCTCCTGACGCAAATCACCCAGTGTTTGCCGCACAAATCCTACCGTGCAGAGACGTGAAAAGCTCCCTCCTGACCCAGGATGCGCGGCAAAGTGCAGGCGTTCAGCGCTTTGTGATTTGTTTTCTTCTCCTTTTCCTCGAGAAGAGAAGGTCAGATGTCTCTTCCGGGAAATCACCGTTGGCCAATCAGAGCGCAGAATAATATTTCTCTCTTCCAACCCCTGCTAGTAATCTATACCAAACACCACTTAACACAGCTTTCCCTCCCTCCCTCTTTCTCTCTGTATCTCTGATATCTCACTGAACACGAGCTCTCCTAAATTATTATTACCAGTCTGGTCCATGTCATTTGTGGTGTGAAACACAGGGGTCCGTCCAGAGCAGGGCGCGCGGCCGCCGCACCATCCCACTCCCAGAGCAGGGACGCCGCGCTTCGAAGCAGGGATTCTTGCTGACAGACTCTGGCCACACTGATCCTGACACTGGGCAAATTAGCCAGGTCAGGAGCAAATAAAAAGAAGAAACAGGTGTGAAATCACCTTCCTGCCTCCTGGGATGAATGCGTTGTACACTGAAGGCGATGCACCTGCGCCATTGTTCCGGAGGAAAAAATAGCTTTTAAGAGCAAATACTCATGAGCCTTGATAGAGACAAGCGACTCCTGTGTAATTTGAGTATAAATGGGTCCTTTTCTTTCCCCTTTTATGATGGTTTATATTATGTTAACTCTTTGAGGAAATGGCTTTACAGCTCGATTTAAACGTTTAAGTGCTGCTTGCTTTAAATAGAGAGGAGACAGGAGGCAGAAGGGGCTCTGATTTCTGGGCTGGAGGCAGTGGACCTCACGCCCTGCCGTCTGTCCTGATTTCTTGGTGACTGTGAGGTCCTTGGCTTGTTTCTGTGCCCACCAATCTCCTGGCAGCTCTGGCGAGACCTCTGCCCACCCCAAACCAGATCACACCCCTCAGAGGGCCACTACCAACAATATTATGGTGACTGCCTGGGCCTCCACTCTCAACGTGGAATTCAAAATAGAATGTTAGCAGCATTCGCAGGAAATCCCAGAAATTCCTTTTTCCCTTGTTCACTACTTTAATGGCTTTGACCTGTAAATCTTTTTTTACAATTTTTTTTTAGCATTTATTGGTGGCCTTATTTGATTTTGCTGTAAACATACCAGACTGGTGCTTCTTGGGTGACAGGTCTACGCCCAAGTGTAGAACTCCCTTCCCTGTGCTGGCCTGGGCACTCACAGGCCAGCCCCCCACCCCCAGCCTCCACTGCCCCTGCTCGTGGTCCCCCTACCTCCTGGTCCTCGGGCTCTGCCTGACACCGAGCTGAGGTGGGAGGTGGGTAGACAGGGGCGATGCAACTGCAGATTCGTGTTTAAGTCAAGCTAGTCCTACAGGACAAATCCTGATCTAAATCACTCTGGAAACCCTGCGCATCCCGCCTCTTTGGCTGGATCTGAGTTCCTGCCTCAGGCAAGCTGCTTTGTTCTCTGGTGTCCTCCTGAGTCGGGGTCCTGGCTTCCTCTGGTAAGTTCCTGCTCTAGACACTGTAGAAACCGGAACGCGGCTCCTAAAAACTTGCCTTTCTGAGAAAAATGAGAGCTGTTTTTGCTGGGCTAAACCTCTGAGGGTGACCTTCCGCATCAGGCCTGCTTTCCCTAGACATCCCGGAGTCCCGTTACCAACTGCGCACCTGCACGCCGACTGCTCTTGCCGAGTCCTCCGAACACGCGTCCTGTCCTTCAGAGCACGCTCCCCGCGGCTGTGAGAGGCGCCACCAGCCCTGCCCGGGTGCACATGTCTAGCTCCTGCTCACAGTCTGCCCATGTCTGCTCTGGGAAACCCGGCCTAGCCTGGCAGGGACTTAATAAGTGGCACTCTAGACACTCTGCCAGTACCTACCTAGCTAGTGCCTCATTTTCTCAAAACCCTATTCCTGTGATAAATGGATTATAAATTAGGTTGCAATGCTCCACCTGATCACATTTCTAAATCAATCAACAAACGACCCCTGGATCTCTCCTGAGCGCTAGGTATGGTGTTGGACATCAGGGATGGGCAAATGGATGACAGTCCGCTTTGTCCTTGAGGGCCTTACAAAGTGCAGCTAAGGGATGAGGCACATACTCACACAAAGTCCACTCACACGTGACGTGATGGGTTTCCTACAACACACTTCTGGAGAAGCCTTGCTTATTAGCAAAGTCGCCGGTTTTTCTTCTCTTGTATGAAATCGACTATTGGGCTCCACGTGGTCCAAAGTCTTTTACATGTGAAAACAATATGATTCTAAGTGCCGATACACTGCCTTAAAAAAAAATGAGTACATTAAGTGTTTGGAGCAGCACTGGAAATGCTCGATGTCTGTGCTGTCCAATGTGACAGCCACTGGCCAGACGTGGCTGCTGAGCACTTAAAATGTGCTTAGTGCAACCAAGCAAGTCTCGTCTCCAATTTCTACATATTTTAATGAACTCACATTTAGGTGTAATAGCCAAGGAGCAGGCTCACCCTATTCCCCTGTGTTTGTGAGCCGACGTGGGGCAGGAGCGTCTCAGCCTAACCCCTTTGGATGTCCACTTTCAAAAGTCAACACGGCACCCTCCGCTAGAAACATGCACCGCTCTCTTCATTCATTCGTGCTGCTGGGGGAATGAGAGGGAATTGAATAAAGACACACAGGGCAGTTTCCATATTTCTGTAATTTTCCCTGAATTGCTCGCCAAGTGACGATTATTCTCCTCCCATTAAACATGGGGCCATCTGGGGCATAGATATGCAAGGAGGATGGAAATGTGACTGTGCAGGACCTATGTTCTTTAGGCACAGTTCCGTGCTTTTGTCCTGCTTAGCGGACAGAAAGATTTTCTGAACGTGTACGGCGCACGCCGGCATCTTTATCTCTTTCACATCTGCCGCCGCGGGGAATGGATGGCGGTCGCGGGCATTATTGTGGCGCCTCCCCCCACTTAATACGAGGCCATCTGGGGTTTGTGCAGTTCGGGTGGATTAGCATTTTTTTTCAAGTGCTCCCCTTCTTTCGTAAAAATATTTTACGGAAATTATTTCAGAGACAAGATTATGATAATAGTGCTGATAATACTAATAATAGGGTTATGATGCGAGCGCTCCTTTAAAAAAGCCTCCAGCAGGCGCAATTCAGAGCAGACAAGGCCAGGCGTCGAACACCTGGCCTGGCCTCTGGGAGCCGCCGCGAGCGGCGGTCTCAGCGCGGGGGGCCCCCCGGCTGCAATCCCGGCGGCCGGCACGGAGGAGGGGCCACGGTGGGGCGCGGGGTCCGAGGGCTGCTCCGCATTCCGGCTCTGTCAGCCCCAGCCCGGGGGTCTTCGGGAAAGCTTAAAATCACCATCCTCCCTGTTTTCCTGTTTGTAAAAGAGAAATCATAGTACTTACCCTGTGAGGCTGCTGAAGGGAAGAAATCAAGTAATGTGCGTGAGGCCACTTCGCAGGCTGCTCGGCGTGCAGTCTGGTTAAATGTTCAAGAAAAAACGAAAACATTACATAGAATGGTTCCCAATGCCCAGCTAAGAGGCTGTTTGGTTTCCTTACTTCTTGACGGGCGATCACAATAGCAGTTAACAGTAGCACTGACGCCAGCATTTTACCTTGTGGTATAAGGTAAGCTTAAACTATAGTTAAATGCCAAGGGGTTGGGCGAAACCAAAGCCTTATTTAAACTGGTTCCTAGTACATCCCTATAAAATGGTGGTGCTGAGTGGTAAGAACAGAATTTGGAGTCACACAGAAGGTTCTGGAGTTATTGGCAGTGTGTCCTTGAGCAAGCCGTTTGTCCCTCTTAGCTAAGTGACACTTACATGAATATTGGCACGAGGAAGGCGTATCACACGTTAAGAAGAAATTATTTAAATTACGTCCTTTATCTAATCTAGAATCTGTTACATGGTGGGCACTTACTAAATGAAGGTCTTATATAGATAAATACATGAGCTAATTTACATACATACATGTGGGTGGGGTGCGTGTGCATGTGTTACTCAGTTCTTCTTTCTACCACTCGAACGCCAGTCTCTTTCCTCTTTGTCTCATGGAAATTACGTGACTATACGGTGTGACCACCTTTCTACTGCTTGACTTCCATAATGAGGCACAACCTTCCATGTCCTTCCAACGACACTGCTTTCCATTTAGGGGACATCATTTCCTTCGCCATCTACTCTGTTACCCTGGATGCCTGTCGGAAATGTCTCTTCTCTCTGGTTCCTCCTTGCCACGCTCCCTTTGAGAGGTGGATTTAGGGTTGTGCACGTGAGAAACTACACTGTTTGGAGGACACGGAACTAAATAAAGTGCATTGTTTCCTAATCACATAGGTTCACCTGTATTTTAACTTGATGAGAAAATTTCCTTTTAGGATTATAAACCCAAATCTCTTTCTTTACACAAATATTTGTTTTATCCCACTGTGTAGGCATGCACCTTGGGTTTTACAGCACTATCTAGAATAGTGTATTTGCATTTGTTTAGCAAACTTAAAAAAAAAATCGGGCGAGGAATCTCACATTCTTGACCCCTCTTTCAAGAAGCAAGGCACTTCTAGGAAGCGCTGGACTGTGCTCTGGAGTGTGGGTCCGACCAAACCGAGTGCAGAGACCTCGGATGACAGAACTTGAAGGGGCTGCGAGCTTCATGTGGGTCTTGGGATCTTTTCCCGGAGACCCATTCCTTGCTCTTCTGCTCTGCTTGAATCCCTCGAGGCTGACCAGTCCCCTGGCGCAGCTGGAGTTGAGCTCAGTTTGGTCCATGGGGAGCCCTAGTGGGCAACTGGAAGCTGGGAGAAAGGGAGGCCCCAGGCTCTTTTCATCTCCCAGGATGGTGGACCCCGTGGCGATCGGGTCGTCCACCATAGAGGTGCTCCCCCATCTGAATTTTCACTGGGTGACCTCGGTTCTCATGTTGCTGCAGATCACATCTTTTTTGACTCTTCTGTCCTCTGCCAGATAGCAGCTTCCTGTTCCCCATCGCTCGCTCACCACATCAAGCCCCATCGGGATGTGCCACTGTCCATGACCCACGTAATCTAGTTCTTGCACTAATCACCTCTGCTTGAGATACTCAAAGTGACTTTGTTTTCCAACTTAAACCCTGACTGATAAATGTCATTTTTAGGAGTTTTCAAGCCACTCCTCAATACCACAGGAAGTTTCAGAGCTCCTCAGGGCATCTGTTGATTTAGCAGGGGAGAGGATAAGATGGGAGTGGTGGTGGGACCACAGCGGCCATGGAACTGGTTCCTGCGTGCAGGAAGCTCACAGTCCAGTAGGAATAATGCTGAGGTATTTGTTTTCTGTGACTATTAAATTCTAGTGATGGGTGACCTCTGGTCTCACTGTCTGCTAAGGTTTTTTTGTTTACTAAAGATATGACTAAATGAATGAATCAGTCAAGCAATTACCCAGTGAGGAAGAGGCACTGCATCCATGGTCGGGAGGTTGGCCCATGCATTGGTGGGGATGGAAAATGATTGGGAAAGAGCATTGCATGAATGGACAGATGAGTAAATGAATGAACGCAGGAGGAAAGAACACTGTATCAGTAGCCATGAGTTCTTGTCCAAACTCTGCTGTTCATTTGCCAGGTTACTTTGGGAAAGTCCTACCTCCTTTCTGGACCTGTCTTCTCACCTGTGAAATGCGGAGTTCTTACTAAACACATAGGTTTTCCTGTGAATGTCAAATGTGACCAGCTATAGTGGCTGCTTGTTTTCCTCAAAGGAGAAGGATGTGGAATGTGGCCCTTGAGCTGTGGTGGACAAAGCACTGTGATGCCTGCCAGGGAGACACTACCTGCATATCTGCCTGGATGGGCCCTGCTCAAGGGAAGACCTGGTCTGATGCTCTGTTTCTCTCCTCCACGTGGTTAGTTTACAAACAGCCTTGTGTAAGTTTTTCTCTGCACATAGAGGAAGCTGGAACTTACTGCTGCTCAGAGTGAAAGAACATGATCTCTGCTGAATTATAAAAAGAAGAGCTCCTGTCCATTGTGACTGCCGGGCTCGACGCTGATGCTTCGTCTGCACTGCTAGATCCTCAGCATCACATGCAGATTGTAACTTGGTCTCAGTAGGAGGACTTTCAGCTGAATTTGATATGTGACTCGTGGAATCCATCAGCCATAAGCCAGGGGCCAGGCTACAAAGACAATTACAAAATGTGAAGAACAGTTTTGGGTGGTCACTCTACCTTAGCCAGTGACCCTGAAAAGCGAGTTTAAGACAGAGACATGGATTCAGGGAAGCGGGATCAGGAAAGAGTGGGACCAGGGAGGTGGGGAGCTAGCTGCAGGGCATGTGGTCAGCTGATCACGCCGGGGACCCCGGGGCCTCAGAAGTGTCTGCAAATGCGGAGGCAGAGGACAAGGGTGTAGCTGTGAGCTTTTGGCCCCCGGCCTCTAACGTTTGAGGAGTGCTCCGTGGGTATGAGTTTCCTGGGTCTTCTGTTTGGACATGCCTGGGCGGAGCTCAGCGGGTGCCTCAGGGCTCCCTCCCAGTGGCAGCAACAGAGAAGCCCCAGGACAGAAAGCAAGGGGCAGCAGAAAGTGCCCCTGCGTGCAGCTGGAGCCAGAGGCAGGGCTGAAGCAATACCGTGGGCAGCGGGTGAGCAGGGTCGCAGGAGAGAGCTGATACAGAAGCTGCAGGGACTCCCTGATTTCGCTTCTTGGAGGTGACGCCGGGGAGCCAAGAACGCCCAAGCCCACCTGTGTTTTGCATTTCGCATCAGCAGAGCTGCCACATCCTCAGGAGAGATTAGGTGCGCAGCCTCGCGAGGATCTCTCTTGTGCCTTTGGTCCTGGGCCTGCAGCTCACCTGGACGTGGACCGCACCAGCCCAGCACAGGTTTATATAAAACTGGGGAACTCAGTGAGGTTCCGAGGGTGCAGGGTCACACCAGGTCTCCCTACAGTCCGTGTGGACTTGACTCTTTTAGGGACTTGAGGCTGCCTCAGCTGTCCCAGGTCTCCTCGTCACAAAGGCCGCTGTTCAGACGCGGTGCAAAGCCACCGTGATGCCCACAGGACGGTGTTCCTGCAGAACAGAGAGCTGGGCTTAAGGAATCAAGGATCTGAAAGGGGTAGGGGCACCAGGACCGCCACACGGAGCTGCATGTTGCACAACTTAAATGCTAATGATAAAACACTAACATCAATTTAAAAATGAAAGATGGTATCTTCTTCGAGATTAAGGGAAGCTGAGGACTTTTAACAACTTCCAGAGCTCTGAATATGAGACAGGAACTGATTAATTTGATTACCTCAAAATTAAAGTTTTCTCTCCAAAAGGGAATGGGGTGGGGGG
Source organism: Vicugna pacos (assembly GCF_048564905.1). Classification (NCBI taxonomy): domain Eukaryota; kingdom Metazoa; phylum Chordata; class Mammalia; order Artiodactyla; family Camelidae; genus Vicugna; species Vicugna pacos. The sequence goes on from NC_133001.1 coordinate 56,840,709, forward strand.
ATAATTGCATGGCTAAAACTGACAAGAGATCAATATCTGAATAATGGACGAAGCTCCTAACAAGTCTATGAAGAGGTTTCCAGTCATTAGCAATCAGAGAAGTAGGAAATACCAAAAAATTATGACTTCAAGTCTGTTAGCCTCTCTCCCTCCATTGAAAAAAGGCCATAAAAGAGCATGATGTTGAAAGTTGACAAGGGTGGGGACAGAGGGCGTGTCCTCTGGTGGGGAACGTGGACTGAGCGGCCTTTCTGAAGACCACTTGATACTAACCAATCAGCTTAAGTGTGGCTGCAGCCTGTGACTCCAGCAACCCTTTCCCTCGGGCTGTCCCTAAGAAATGCTCACGTATCTATAGGAAGGCACGGGCAAGGGTGCTCACTGGTTGCTTTCCTGGTGGTGGGAACTGGAAACCACCTGGTCCTCCTGGGTAGGGTGTTTAAAAGGCAGCAAAGTGGGGGAAGCAGCAGTCAGGGGCGGGGCTCAGATGCTGGGTGCTCCGAAGCACACGCAGCACCTTGGATGCATCTTAAAGATGTGATGCTCAATGGAGATGTAAGGAAAAGGGTGCAACACCATGGCCACCGTGTCAATAATTTCCATCTCAAAAATTCACATACTCACAGAAAGATACCACTTTATATATATATACACACACACACACACATATATAGTCATATTGGGTGTGGAAGTGTGTTATGAAAACAAAAGATAATTATAAAACAAGAGAGGCTTGCATGAACTGATGGTGATTATATAGTGTATTTAATTCCACCCTCTGAGTTTCTGTCTTTGAAGTTAAAAATCAATATATAACTATATATAACTCTGCACTCCCCCTTCTTGTAATATTTAGGAGAAATACTAAAAGGGGACAATGTAGCAGGGAGATGTTTGCTTCTGTGCACAGAACGGCTGTGACTGTGACAGTTAAAACTGAGAACTGATCCAGGTGCTGAGTGGCCACCCAAATCCCACAGGCCGTGTTGCCATAATGGTAAGATGTTTTCTGACTTGTGACAAATTATTGGTAAAATTCCCACAAGACAAAATATAATCTTCCCTTCAATTATGAAGTATTAATAAAGCTTTGCAAAGACAGCTGTGTGTTTATATTTGTAAAATGAAATCAGATTCTAGGTTCAAATAATTTTAAACAGATTTTCACCAGCATGAATTTCTGGTGAGGGATTTGAAAGGTTCACAAGATAGAGACTTTTTTTTTTAATCGCTAAAATGAGTGTTCTGTGAACTGGAGGGCACCCAGCATCCCTGACCCTCGTCTACCAGATGCCAATAAACTCCACCCCCAAACTGTGACAGGATAAGGACACCAGAATTTTCAGGATTCCTCCTAAGGGGAAGCACTGCCCTCATTCGTCTCTAGTGGGACTGGTATGATGGAAGGCCAAGTTCTTTTCGTCTATATTGAAAGTCTTTTATAACTTCCGGGTCTAGGAAGCTGACTTCGTATGACATCTTGAAAGTGAAGGTGAGGGAGATGGCAACATCCTCTGTGAAGTGGTTCACAGGAGAAGGGGACTCTGTTTACACCGACCTCGGTGGAACAGGTCTTGGGGACAGCTGTCACAAAGGACCACCAAGCTAAAGAATAGCAACAGATATGATGAGTCAATGGTTATTTCCCAGGGAAAATCCAAAATCCTGGTTCAGCTTGAAAGAACTCAGACAACATGGGAAAGGCTGCAAATACCCAATGATCAACAAGATCGTGAATTCTGGGAAACTGAAAACAGCGTTACAACATAAGCAATTTCTGCTTTTGGAAGCAGGGTTAGTATGGTACTGGTCTGCTTTAATGTTTTTCAAGCTTTTAGGAAAGAAAATAGTATTTTCAAATAAGCTATTGGGTAGGTCCCTAAAATGTAAAGCAGGTGAAACCGGTGTTTTCTTACTACAAATGTATTTTATAAATTTACATCTGTAATATTTTATGATTATATCCAGCAATTACAGAATGAGACTGTTTTGCAGCATAAGCATTTGAAATTAGGGTTATTGATAATAGCTCAGCCTCATTTTTAGCATCTAATTTATTTCAGTATTTTGTTCCGGCTGAACAAAATTAAAATACCTCGATCTGTACAGATAGGAACATGCAAATAGTGATTTTTTTAGAAAAAGTTTGCCTTGTATCCTCAGGACTTAATTTATGAATCTGTTGCAAAAGTTTAAAATATAAATGAGGAAAAAAATTTTTTGTTTGAAACTTTAATCAAGCATCAGTGATCTCTAACTTCTCTTATAGACAAACCACAGTCTCTAAATGTTCTTAGAGTCAAACCAGAGATTTAAAACTAGGCAAATAGCAGAACTAAACAAACTAAACATAACTAAAGCATGTAAAACAAACAAACAGAAAATTACCTAAGCCCCAGAGCTATCAGTATACAATGTACTCACACTGGGACATCCTGTAGGTTCTCATATAATTCCACAGTTGGTAACAAAACTGGGATGGGAGCCTGAGCCACTCAGCGGCCCCTGGCCCTGGCCGGGCATCGAGGAGACCCCTGGGCTCACATCAGGCGGCGGCGGTGCATGGTGTGCACACGCACTTCAGACAAGCACAACTCTGTGCAAAGGTCTGGATCTTCCGAGGGCTGGTGCAGATAGAGCGACAGTCTTCGTCTTTAATCCTGTATCTGACACGAATTTAAATATCTTCATGGCATGCCTGCAAGATTTTTCAGAGCTGTTCCAAAAGGGATTAAGCTGGAGGTAGAGATGAATACATTGGTCAACTCCAGTGTGTTACAATTTGGTAAAGAACTACACCATGGTAAAATGGCTAAAGATGCATATTAAAAATGAAAGTCTGTACTGCCATTAATAAAACTGGAACCGATCATTTATATAATCTATTCTACTTAAAATTAACCCTACAGCTTTAGAGAGAAATTTAGACACATATTCTTGGCATCAAAGCACACAGAAAGCTAGAAGAATACACACTTCGTGGCCAGGTGTCTCCCTGACCCCCAGCCCTCTGACACTCTTGGTCCTTTATCTCCTTCTGCCCTGGTTTAATAGTAGTCACCGTTCCGTTACCTGGATGAGGTGGCTTTGAGAATCAAATAATTGAGTTTTGTGAGAGTGCTTTGCCGAGAACATTCACTGCACGTATCTGCACATTAATGACGTGCAATTAGCATCACGAACAAGCGCGAAGTCGTGGCGTGCTTGCGGTGAGATGGTAGATCTTCCTGACACAGGTTCTTCAGTCCAAAAAGAAGTTTAATCATTAGGCAATCATTCTTAAGACACTGTTGGTTATTTTAAAATATTATTACTTATTCTACTCTAAAGTATTATCTACTTATAAAAATGAATTTTTTACGACGGAGAAATTTCAAGAGAAAACTCACTCCTGCACCATGGCTGGAAGACAACCAATGCGAACAATTTGATTTACTTCCTTCCCATCTTTTATTTCTTATTTATAGTTTTATATTTTTAAGCATGGCCATGTTTACATGTAATTTTTATTTCCCTATTTTGTCTTAATGTTAAAACAAATATTTTCTCATGTCAAAATGTAGATTTTTGTGACTCCAACTTCAGAGTACACAGCAAGCTGTTTTATTTTACCCAGAGGCAACATAGCTAACTTCCAGCTCTACCTTTGGCCTTCCCCAACTGTCTCGGTCTGTTCACATAAGTTTTTTAAAATTCATAAATAGAGAACGGTGACTTTGGGGAAAAGAACACTTGGCGGATCAGTCAGTAGGTACTTCATACTATCTGAAGTATGGGGTGAGAATTTCTGGGGAGCAGTAGGCCTCACTGTCTGCTACGTTCAACACTCATATGTCAGTGCAAGAGGTACCAGGCTGCAGGTACGGGCCGTTGCAGCCGCAGGGTCGAGGCTCTGGTAGAAGAGCGTAAAAGCAAGGCTTCAAGACTGACATTGGAAATGGTGCCACTGGCGAGAAATGCAGCCCAGTCCGGTGGTGGTTGTGGACTGAACCGCGTCACTGCAAAACCTACACATGGACGTCTCAGTCCCTCGCACTGCAGAATGTGACTGAGGTCACTGCAGTGCACCCCGATCCAGTATGACCAGCATCCTCATAAGAAGAGATTAAGATGGAGACACTTGTAAAAGGAAGGCCCTGTGGCAGAGGCAGTGAGGGCACAGAGAGGAGGTGGCCACGTGTGACTCAAGGAGGGAGTCCTGCTGACACCTTGATCTTAGATGTCTAGTCCCCCAAACTATGAGAACATAAATTTCTACTGTTTAAGCTCCCCACCTGTGGGACTTTGTTATGACAGCCCCAGCACACTGATACCAGGGTGAGGTTCTGGGGAGACAGACACCTGGGATGATATCTCAGGTTTTTTCCTTAATAACTGTGCCTGACTCTAACCATCCATTCGCCTGGATCCTCAGCTATAAAACAGTGATAGCGGTACCTGCCTCCCCACTGGACAGGCCTGTAGAAAGACTGAGTTAAGATGCCCAAACCACACCTGGCACACAGGCAATGCCATGTAAGTGGTTGTTTTTTGTTATAAAAGTAAAGATGATGGATGTTGGCCTTAGACAGACCAAAGTTTACATCCTAACTTGGCTACATCCCGACAGGCAAGCCACTTGGAGAGACTCCTCTCATTTGGAAAACGGGAGACTAATAGCTCATGCGGATGCTTGGAGAACTGAACGTGCCGTGCACACAGGGGATGGGGATTGCAACTCAGTCAGCATCATTGCCTGTGCTCAGCACTCCTGAGCCCCTGCGTCTACCAGGCAGGGATGGTAGAATTTTCCACTTACCAGAGGCCTTTTTGAACAACGTGCAACAGAACAAGGAATTGACGGGGCAGCACTGTGCCCAGCCAAAATCATCCCAGCAGTTGAAGACCCCAAACGCCCCATTTTAAGAGTGGATGAAAGTCACAGCCACCAGTACTGCCCATTCTGCTGTCCCTCTCGTTGGTGTCCGGGACTCGCTGTCTCTCCTACAGGAGTCCACACGGTCCCACCGGCCAAGTGGCCACGCTGCGCAATAGCTGATTGTCCACGTGCCCAACTGGCCTCGCTGGAACCCTGCTCTTCAAGAGTTTTTCTTGCAGTGTCTTGACTTGAGGGGGGTTATTTCTCTATTTCATGACGCAGCCTCTTCTTCAGGCATTTTCTCTTTCGGTGCAGAAGAGGGAGGACTGAGTTACAAACAGCATCCCTGTTCCCAGCTGTCCCTCCCTTACCATGCAATCATGTCTTATTATAAAACGTGTGTTGAGCACCTCATATGTGCATAGCTCACTGACACGTCCATTCATTTTATCTCTTTGAATTATCACTTCTTTTCAGGACACTGTCATGATGCACATGTTATGACGTCGAGACTGACGCTCGAGAGATGATTGGAAACAGTAAGTAAGCCGAGGGTTGCAGGACGCAAACCCAGCCTTAATTCCCACTGTCTTATGTGCAGAACGTCACGTCCTACCTGTGATTCATACCTCGGTTGACTTGCTTGTTTCACCTGGTCTTAAATTCCCTGTGGAATTCGTATAGAGCTGACTCGTAAGGAAGTGAATTTCACCCTGGACGAATTATACAGAAATCTTGGAGAAAAGGATGCTGTAACCAGACTGATTTTGCTTTGATGGATCTAACTGACTTTCAGCTTCTTGTTCTCTTTCTAACCAGCAACCTGCTTCTCATCTTTCCTCCTTTGATGACTTTCCGGCATTTCAGTTCCAGGTCTCTCTGGGCCAGCTGCTGGTCCTCCTGCCCCAATCTTTCTCTCTTCCCAAGCGTAGCCTCCTCCCTTCCCTCCCTGAAATTTGCCCTGTCAGAAGAAATCCCTTGCCTGAGTGAGTGATGTGTGTTTGCAGTCATTAGTTCCCCCAGTTGAAGGCAGGATATCCTCTTGGCTTCCTAACCGGCTGTGCCCAGCTTTTTGTTCCCACACTGATGAGCTGGTAACGGCTGAGACTCAGAACATCAGTCCACGCTGGGGACCGTGAGAATCCGGAGTGCAGCCCGGGGGGTTCCAGGGACGTGCAGAGTGAGGCTCCAGCTGCCACGATGGAGACTCAGACATCCGCCTCTTATTTCCTTCAGGGAAGAGAGACTCCTAATGGGGTCATCCAGGAGAGATTGCTTCCAGGAACTGGCTGGAGACCCACGTCTTTTCCATGAACCTGACCCATTCCTCACTGATGCAGAGAAAAACAAACAAACAAACAAACAAACAAAAAAAAGCACATAGTATTTTTAGAAAGAAGAACAAAGCTTTCCATGAGATCCCGTGGCTTCGTGCAAGTTCTGCTTCCTGCCAGCTTTGTGACCATGAGGTCACTAGTCACCTCTGCTGAGCCTCCGTTACCTCGTCTCCAGGACGAGGCTCATAACATAATGCCAGCCTGCTATGGGCTGAGTCATGTCCCCACGAAATTCGTAGACTGAAGTTCTAGCTCCCCCATACCTCAGAAGGTGACGTATCTGAAGAGAGGGACTTCACAAGTTAAAACAGGGTGACCAGGATGCTGTAACCCTATATGACAGCAGTCCTTGACCTTGGACTTCTGGCCTCCAGGAGTGTGAGCTGGTAGGTTTCTACCATTTAAGTCATTCAGTCTGTGGAACTTTGGTATCGCAGCTCTAGCCACCAAATACAGAACTTTTTTGTAGGATTAAATGCAATCACGTGGGTAAAATGCTCCACAGTTATATAGGGGGCTCAGAAAATTGCACTGTCACAATTACTGCATTTATCATATCATCAGTGACACCATCGCTGACGCTGGAAAGGACGGTTGTGCCCCAGGCTGACACCTGTGCCAAGAGCGTCCTCAGGCTCCAGTCAAGAGTGGCATGTGCGTGCGGCGCACTTCCACGGCGTGGTGCTGGGGGAAGCGGTGGCTCTCCACCTCTCTTACTCATGGTTTCTTTGCCCATAAAATGGGGAGCTAGGACTCTGCACCTATAAGCTTGTGGAGGTCTCTTTTGGCCCCATCATCCACGTGGCTGTGACTGGGCAATGGCTGGGATGTACTTTCCCCTCAACATAGGACTCAAGTCTCCACTAAAAGAGTCAGTGTAAGGGCATCAAATCCAGAGTGGGCTCTGGATCTCCCATGAAATACACGTGGACCTTTGTGCAAGTTAATTCTCTGGACCATCTGCAAACGACAGAGGCAGAACAGAGTCTGAGCAATCAATAAGGCTTCTAAGAACCTATGACTCACATTTTGATACTGATGGTCACCTAATTTAGGTGATAACATTCCTTCCATCTGTGGGCAGCTCAATCTCACTGAAACATGCATTGTATCTCTTACCGAAAATGTGTTTTTTTTCCTCCTAATGTAGTTTAATCATCCTACTGCCATACGATTAGCATTTTCAAGTGGATCGGAGTTAGTTGAAGCAGATGGTTTATCTTCTCTTATAGTGCTTCGACTTGGACATTATATCATTTCTACATCTAACTCCGTCCTTGCAGTGCTCAAGGAATCATTCCAAATTTTGCGCACTGTGTTTTGACTTATTTAATGCAGACGTACTTTACCCGCGGTAAACATGATTACCAAAATACTTTAACTTGAGAGCTTCTGCTTTCCATTCTGATGTAATTAGTCACACTGCACTCTCTCTGCATTTAGGGGAAAGGGAGGGAAGAAAAGCGCCACACGCAGCATCTTGCAAATGTGTCCTTACTTCTCTGCAGATGCTCGCCTCACTCTTTTGAGTTTTCAGAGTGTCAGGCTCTTGAAACCCAGGCAGAAAGGTGTAGAGCTCCCAGAGCTGGCACCTAGTCAAATACAGGAGAGGAGACAAAGCTTGGGAAACAAAAGCGTCAAGTGAGCCTTTGCTGCCTTTGTTGGAGCCCCAAGTGTCTCAGCATCAGGATAATGTTCTCATGGGTAGGAATGAGCCGAGTCCCTTTGAGAAAACCATTGAACACCAACCGGCACCATGTCTTAAATAGGAGCTTCCCAACAACCGAGTATGGAGGGAGGTGACCCCCATAACATCCGTGAGAACCACGGAGTCCGTACCTGATCTTGGTCAAGCCAGATCATTGAACTTTCCTTTATGATTAGAATTACTGTGAAGTTTAGAGTTGATGTTTGCTCAGGTCCTCAGGGGGTCAGCACAAAGCAGGTTTGTGATAAATAGTGTTTGTTATGTTTTTCAGATGAGGAAACTGAGGCTCAGAGAGACTGGATGCCTTATGTTTATCACAGAATAACAATAGATTCAGATTTACATCTTATTTTTTTAATCAAAGTAGTATATATATATATATATATATATATATATATATATATATATAGTGAAATGCACAGACTTCACTTACACGTTTCGTTGCTAACCTCTCTGGCAGCACCAAACTGCAGTCAATGGCTTACCCTTCCCCTGGCCCAGCACCCTAGTTTGAGCAGCTGGACTTCAGCCTTGTTCCCTGAACCAGTTCCTTGTCTGTTTCTTGGTCCTGGTTCCTGAGTCTTTGCCCCAGGATCACATCCTGGCCATTTCTCTTGAAGAGCAGAGCCCTTATGCTCTTGCCAGCCCCCATTTTAGGTACAAACTTCTGTTGTTAAATTTCAACCCAGCTCGGCCCCTTCTGACAAACTGTGCAATTACCACTTTCCTTCCTTAAATTTCTGTATGTGTATCATCCCCATCACCCGCTTGATAAACATGTTGCTGCCTCGTCCAGGTGGCCGCCAGCCCTAACCCACAGCTGCTGTAAGATCCTGCCTGAGCCAGACTTCCTCCCAAGGCCGACAGCCAGCCCCGCATCTCAGGGGCCCTCCTGCCCTCTGGCCACGCTCATCTATGCAGCCACTCTGGCCCTCGTCCAAGATGTGACGCATAAGACCATTAACAGCAAGGTCAGTCAGGTCAGCCTAACTTTCCTTTTTGGTAGCTGTGATCTAGAATTGAACAGTTGACCAACCACCCCGGTCTCCCCTGACATACGCATCACTAAGTAAGACGACAGTGTGACTGGGAGAAAATGCCACTGCCCTGCTTCAGAGCTTCTCATGCCCTGAGGTGAGGGTGTAGGCACCCAAGGCCATTAAATAATTTTTCCATGGTCACAGATCTAAGAAATGTCTAAACTTTTGCCCAAACCTGTCTAATTCTACAGCAGTATACTTCCCACTTAGCATCTGCCCTCATTTTTTTTTTATTTCTTTGTGCTTCCCTCTGTCTGCATGTGAGCGAGTCAAAAGCATCCTCATTCTTTGCTGGGGAGGCAGCACCTGCTGAGTTTCCATAGGCAGACAGCTTTCAGCCAAGGGTATGGCGTCTCCGGTGTAGGACATTTGTTTATGGATAGTCCTTTTGGTAAATTTTATCTTTCACTGCATGTTCCCTCAAGCCACCTCCTCACAATGCTGGGTGTCATGTGTTTCATAAAAGTGACAATTTGGGAATTTAGGGAAGGAGGAAAAGACAGAGGAAGACAGCCTCGGGACAGACTGCAGGCTTCAGCACAGGAAAGGGAGGTGATTGCCCTGGATTCTGCCTCTGGCCCCTTCTCTGCTTCTGGAAAGTGGTTTTAACGTCATTTCTTGTCTCCTGAAAACCAGTGCTCTGTGAAGTCACCCCGAGTAGAGTGGATCTTCATTTTCTCTGGGAAAACTGAAGCATTGGACTGGCAAGAAAGAGACTGGATAGGATGACTTCTTTGAAATGTATATTCAGCAGGGAAGAAAATGGACTGAGCTCTTAGGAGTTTTCAGAAAGCTAAAGAAACATAACGATTGTGTTTCTTAGCTTCATCTACATAGTGAGTGTTTGGGTCACTTAGAATAATATGACTTTTCTAACAAGCATAAGTATAAGAAAGCCAATGTGCTTTTGGAAATAAAGACAAAATTCAGAAAATTTCTCGATAGCTAAATAGTCAGAGAATGGTAGGTGTCATTTAACACCAGAGAAGGTAAAGCTTTCAACACTGTCTGTCACAGCTGGTTCCTAATGAGTGTTGTTCCCTCATTGCATGTGAGTCAGTTAATAACCACAATTTCATATAAGAGCAAAAAAGAATTTCACTAGTAATCTTTTCTCTTAAAAAATGTCTACTACCTAGTATGATGCATAAATTCACTATTTTTGTATGTAATTTTTATGACTTTAAAGTCATATTTATTCTCCACAAACCCCGACTCTTGTGGCCAATTGAAAAAAAAATTAACTTGTATCTATGCTGGAGGAAGAAACAGATAGAAACCAGTCTTTCTGGGATCAGCTAATTCAGCCACCTGGTCTAATAAAGCAAGTAGCTAAGACAGGACGCCAGGGTTGATCATCTTGTCACACTAGGTAACCGACATGCATGGAAGTTCGGGCAACATGGTAGCCTTGTCACATAACTTCTCCTGCCCTCCCCTCCCTCCTGATGGCATCACCAATCCCCTGGAAGAGTCAAAGGCATAATGAACTCTTTGGTCGCTCAATTTGTATTGCTTATTAATTTTATAATTATTTTGACTCTAGTCTTGAAAAAAATCCCTTATATTTCATTAACTGATTTCTGTTTCATTGGCCAGTAGCCATTTCAGATCTTAAATGCTTTAGTCCTCGCATCAGAGCTTCCAAATAATTTTCCTCTGTTCCTATTCCTCCGTCTTCCAACTCATCTTGAATTCCACCAATGATTCTGGAGATATTATTTTTAATAATTATCATTTAATATATTAGAAAACAATGCATACCTATCACATAAAACCTATGAGTCTGCAGATGGTTTTACTTAGGATGGATCTAAGTCAAGAAAATGAGTCAATTTAGAATTAGTGTAAAAGTAAGTAGGAAATAAACAACAGCACACAAATATGGCAAAACCATGACTGAACGTTGGAGCATGCCGCTGCAGAGAGAGTAACACGAGATGTGGGGTGAGAAACCCCTGCGCAAGCCGGCTCTGCCATTTAGAAGCTCTGGCCGAGTCACGTTGGCTGTGAGCATTAGGCTTTTTCATTAATGAAATGAGGAAACAATGCTATACATGCGGAATAATATATATGTCACAGATGTGTACGGATTATAAATTTCACCTTCTTAAAGTGAAATGGCATCTGTCTCAGAGCCTGTTCCCACCTGGGTGCTGAGAAAGTCAACCTCCCACAGGCTTGAGTGAGTCCCCCGCCCCCGCCCTGATGGTGGCGCTCAGAAAATGACGGACAGTCATCACTTGACTTCACCAGGATTGCCTCCGTGTTCAAGATGGAAACCTGAATTTGTTTCTACTCCATCTTCCTGAATAGAAGGGGTGGGAAGTGAACTCCTCAGTCTAACTGGACACATCGATTCTTTTGACTCTTGTGTTGATGGGTAATGGTCGGAGTTCTTTGCCTCAGATTGAAAGGATACAGGGAAGAAGAAAATAGAATTTATGAAATGCCTACTGTTTGCCAGGTGCTAGGCTAAGCTTATCTATCTATCATTTTTCTCTTGATTGAGAGATAGATAGATAGATGGGGAGATGGATAGATGGGGAGATGGCTAATTCCACTGAATTCGCATAGTTGCTCTAAGATTGATATTTTGTCATTAAAGAAACCGAGGCTCCCAGAGATGGAGTATTTTGCCCAGAGTCACATGACCAGTGGGGACCAGAGCCAGGAATCAAAGGTAAGTATCTCTAACTCCAAAACCTATGCTCTTTCCACTATGCACCCTTGAACTCTCACCAGCACACATTAAACTCTGGGGTAATTGCTTCTTCTGCTTGCAAAAGACAGTGTATTGATTTTGAGACAAGCCCGGAAGAACTAGGTAATTTGCATTTTCAGTGCATCTGTCCGTCTGGGCACGTGTACTCCCTGCAGAGTGGCTTCATGGGCCATTAGAGAGGAATCCTGAAGGGAGGCTACTGAAAGTGTGGCTTCCTGCGCTTCCAGAGCTCGTGGTGCTGGCAGTCTGGGAGGGGGCCCGGGAGTCTGCGACTTTTGCAAATGATTCAAATAACTCGATTTAAGAAGTACTGTCTTAGCAAACTCACCAAAAGAAAGCAGCCCCAAATTCTTCTCTGTTGCTAACCTAATGAAACCATGTATTTCCTCCTGCAGTAAAACTTCCCTTCTTTTAAAGATATTTCCCTTCAGATGTGGAGGCTGCTGCATCACGTGAAAGAAAGGCAGTCCCTGACCTCCCAGTTGGGACTGAGAAGGGCAGTGGTGTCAGGGCAGAAATCAGCCACAGAAGATGAATGAGGACACTTGTAAAACCATGCGCCAGCCTAGCGGGGAGTACCCCGTATTTGTTTATTTTAACATCCGCACTGCTGGGTGTTAGACGTTGCAATAGGCGATAAGGTTATGGAAGCGGACAAGGTAAAGTCTCTGCCCTCCAGGGGTTCACAGCCTGGTGAGCGAGATGGGAGAGCAGATGATTCCTGCCCAGCAGGCCAGGCGCCGTGATGAGGCCTCCAGACAGCTCTCCAGCCACCTTCATCTGCGCTTACCCTCAGTGGCTTCACTCCTAAAGGCCACCTTGGCTCGGGCAGCCCCAGCCTCCAGAATTGGTCCCTCCCTCCTGCATGGCCAGTGAGCCTTCTAGAATGTTTATCCGTATCTGTCAGGTGGCCTCTCTCATCCTGCTCAAATTCTCCAGCAGGGTGCCAGATTGCCAGGGTGAAATCAAAGCCACCAGCTTAGCCTCATGACTCTGTCCTTTTGCAAGCCTCTGGCCCTCTCTCCCCGTGGAAGAGTGCTCTCGTGTTTCCATAGGCATGTCTCTCTTTTAAAATCCCCCTTTACCTGCCATTCTTTCTATCTGAAATGTCTCCCGTAGCACTGACACCTCTGTCTTGTGAACTCCTACGCATCCTTGGTTGTCGCCTGGACATTGTCTGCACCCAGAAGCCTCTCCTAGCCCCACTCCTTCTGGGGCGAGGGCTCTGCTCTCTCATAAGCCCGGGGGCTGGCCCCGTCACTGCGTGTGGCTCTCCAGGCTCTAACTGCTGATTTACTTTCCCTCCCTCTCTTTCCTCTGTGTTCCCAGTGTTGCCTGTATTTCCCAAACACCCATTGCCATCAGTGACATGTGGGAGGGGTCCACTCCCTGCGGAATAAAGAAAGAAGTAGGGAGGAAATAAACGTAATTGGGAGGGGAAAAGGGAAGTAAGACATGCTGATGGTTAGGAAGGCAAAGGACTTGGTGCCATCTTGGGAAGGGTTTAAAATACGGGGTTTAGAGTGTCAGAAGGGGAGGGGAGCAGAACGCCGCGAGCCCTGGCTCCTCGGCCTGCACAGGAACGGTTGAGCTCAGCCCGGCGAGGAGGCAGATCTTCCGGGAATAACCCACTCACCGCGGCGCTGTGGCCTCCCGCCCACACCCCCGGGGGCTGCGCGGGCTTCCTCTGTTTCCTGCCTGCCCACTCACGTGTGATTTGGTCTCTCTCTCATCAGAGAAGCTATTTTCTCTCGCAACATATGCTTATTTTTCCTTCTACCCATCCTTCTGAAATGCTCACATCTCTCTCTGACATTTGTCAAAATGGCTTCACCTCGTGCCGGTTCTGTAAATTCACTTCTTGGCCGACTTGCTGAGTGCCGAGAACTCCCCTTGCAATTTAGCGACCCAGCCACCAGGTGGCAGGACCGTGCTCACGCTGCCAGGTGCTGGCGGTCCCTGAACTCCCGAGGGATGCGGAGCGGGCTTCCCCTCGGTTCAGGAGCGCTTTCTGCCATCCTCCCAGGGCCAGCCTCAGCCTCTGCTCGGGAACCTCCAGAGACAGATTATACGGACAGCCCACTCTACATCCAGGTCCATCTCAGACGTGGAAGCTCTATGTAACAAGTCGATAATATTTTCTGTGCAAATAATAGGGGTCCAGAATTTTCATAAGAGCTGGTGATACAAAGCTGTGCTCTGGTCTTAAGAGCTCACATCCCCTAGTGAGCTCTCCTTTTACAGCAGTGGAAGTTTGCTTGAAAAACTCGCAGACTCCTGGCCGGCTCGCAACGCTCTGGTGTGTCACTGACCCCTATTCTTCAAAACTCATAGCGTCTCTCTTCAACTCCCTTCAACTCCCTTCTTTTCTCCTTCTAGCCCCAAGGAGCCTGACAGAAGAAACTAAAAGAAAATAAAGAAGCTAGAGTGGCTTTGTTCCCTAAGTTGTTCTCTTCTTTTTCTCCCCGTAAGGAAGGATTCCAATGTCCCTCCGCCTGGGTCCGCTCGGTTTGCCTGAAGTTAATTCACTCACCAGCTGTTGAGGCTGGTTCTGTTCGTGGGTGAGATCTGGCTGCTCACCCAGCCTTCCGAGCGGCAAGTGGGTCTGGCCTCGTTAGAAACCATGTGGCCTCCGTAGCTGGCACCGCCGCCGTCCCCGGAGTCGGCCCGGATTACATCAGCCTCCTCCGATGGCCAGAAGCGGATTTCACTCTTTCCCTCTTGCAGATGCATGCTGTCTCCTCGCTGCCTTCTGACTTTGCTTTCTAGCTCAGAGACGCATCGTCAGTTCCTACCTCATTTTCGGGCAGAGGTGCTGTCGTGCTTTTAAGGGATGCGGTCTTAACGTTCCCATCTCAGCTCCAGGTCCGCAAACCAGCATCTGCCGGGGTTACTGTTCTGGGGAACGGCTGTCCGAAATATTATCTATTTTCAGGTCAGCCCAAATATCTTGAGTAGACAGCATGAACTGAATGATACGATTTTTTGGCAAACTTAGGAACAAGATCCCAAGCAGATGCTCAGGAGGGCACCACTGCTCACCCGGGACGGCTTGTGTCCAAGAGGCTTATCAGCACTGCGCGGGCTTGACCCGCTCTAGGTCGGGCAGATGAGGAGGAGGCTTTTTGATAGAATTAATGAGACTGAAGAAGATCTTATTTTGATCTTCGATTTCATTAGTTAGCACCACTCAGAAGTGTGTTGATTTGGGGGAAGAAACTAACATTATTGACCACCTGCCCACACACATCAAGCGCTCTAAGGTGTGTTCATGTGACCCTCACGGCGATCTTGTAAGCACCCTACTATTGTCCTTTTTAAGAAACATGAAACTGAGACCCAAGAGTAAGTAATTTTTAACTAATGTTGCACAAAAAATAGAGATTCAAACCAGGATATAATTCTAGGACTGTTTGGATTCAAACTTGTTCTCCTGGAAAGCAGAATATTTCTTTTCTAAATTAACTTTGGTTTCTGTTAGATGAAACAGAATGGATTATATAAGCAAAACTTGCTTAATGTAGAAAATTTGAAAAATGTAATCAGAGTCCCCAAGTCACCCTTAATCTATTACTTAGTGACAGCCACTTTTAACATTCTGTTATAGTTTCTTCCTCTGATGATTTTCCTAGATAATTAGTCATTAATTAGGTAGCTAGATAGATAGATACATAGATATATGCGTGCATACATACGTACGTACATACATACATACACACACCAAAATATGTTGTGCAATTCTTCTTTTAGAAATTTAGGGGGTAATTTGCTTCCACAAATCACAATTCTTAGATCACATTTGTGATTCTTTCTTCAGGACCTAGGAATGTTAGCTAAGAATGTAGAATTTATGGTTCTACATTCCGATGTCAAACTGATTTCTAGGAACAAATTAATAGCAGTTCAGAGCAGTGTGTGAGCACATCTGCCTCATTATGGCCGAAGAGGCAATTATATAGTAAGTTCTATGATCTTTGCTGATGTTTTAAGGACAGCATGAATCTTACTGTTTGACATTGCTGACAAGCTCAGTTTTCAGTTTTGATTATTTTGGTCATTCTTTTCGATATTCGCTTTTCTTTGAATTATTTGTAGTTTCTATTCATTAGAGGTTTAGATTCTTTTATATTCAGAATTAGAGAGATCTTTTCTCATTTTATGGCAAAACAATCTATACTCTTTTTTCTGTAGATCTGCATATAATTTCTTCCATCCCACGGTCAGAGATGAAAGCACTAACTTTCCCCTTCATGGTCGCCCCTGGAACCAGTGCTAAACCCCGCGATTCAGGGCAGACGTTGGTAAAGTAAGAAAGTCCTCCAAGTCCCAGTCTGCACATAAAAATTAATTACAGTCAAAGCTTTTATCATTTTGACCTGTCATTTCATGCCTGCTTCCTCTCCCTTTCTCTCTGAAGACCAAATTCAGAGTTTTCACTTATCTACAAAATCCTGTGAGTGAATTTTAGCTTACTGATGAGTTCTTGCTGTTACGTCCTACAGAAGCTTCAAAGATACTGTGTACAAAGGAGACTCCTTTGTTCTTCCCTTTTAGATACGGTGGTTAATTTTTAGGGGGAAAAGCAGATTTTTTAGGTAAACTTAGTAATTTAAATACTTTAAGCAGTTTTTGAGATTTATGTCGCATGCCTCCACTGGCTTGGACAGTGAAACGTTCTTTAGAATCATGCTGTGTCTTTTGGGGATTCTTAGCAGGATAAAATGTAACGTGTACGGTGACTCCTGATCAATTAGTAAGGATTCCTTGGATTAATGACTCAAATACCCCTTCCTCTTTCCCATCTATCCAGATCCTAACCGTTTTCTAAGCTCAGGCCAGGCTCCCTACCTGCCCTGACCAAGCTGCACAGAAATGGCTTGCTCTCCTCTGAAGTTTTATCTTCCTGTTAAATCTCCCTTGGCACAAAGCAAAACCCAGCCAAATGCCATTAAACTTTCCATGTGTTTGCATTTCATCTTTTCAACTAGCTTCATTAAGTGTGCATCCATTCAATTCAATTTATTCAGTGATTTATCAAGCTCCTCCTATGTAAGACTTTGCAAATTTATTTAAATTCATAAATTCATAAATACACATATTTGGAATATGATTTTATTCCCGTGAAAGAGGTGAGAGGGGAAGAACGCATAGAGTTTAGACTACAAAGTCGTGTGTTTGAGCTGACTCACACCTGCCTGCAGGAATCTATTGCTGAATTTTCAGGAGTTTTGTAAGTTGGCTGTTAAATGTGTCCATTATTAAAAATCAAATGTTCTGCTATTTATCTTTTTCCAAATTTGCATTCAGTGATGTCATGTTGGGACCTTGATATTGGCTGTGGTTGGAGAATTTATACCACAAAAATTGGCGAACACTATAAATCAAAGTTTGATTTATGGCTTTGTTGACTAACTGGGCTTAAGAAAGTGATGGAGAAAATTGCGTGATGCAATTAAATTTAGAAGTGTGTTGTGCAGGTCGTCACCGCTTTGTGAATAACACAAAAGAACTGAAGAGATATTCTTCAGTATTTCAACACAGTTATCTGGTTAGACAAAGAAATCACTCGCACCACTGAACGAGTGAAATTCTGACATCCACAGTGAAGAAGCTGAAAGAGGTTTCAGTTTCACTAACACAGTCTGTGTAAGAGTGAGAAATAGTTCAACAGTAGATCAGGTATCAGACTGAACGCTAATAAATTTTCTGGGAAAAGAGCTATCAGAAAAGGGATGCAATTCAATTTTCAGGCCATGGTTGAATTGAAACCACAGATTGGTCACAGAGAGAAGAATTGGCAAAAATCAATGAAAGCATTCTGTAAGAATCAATTGTTTCTGTAGAGTCTATAATAAAGAGTATTGCATATTTTGTTACGATTTGTAAATGAAGTGCTACTTGTCCTTTATGTGAGAAAAAGTATAATGAAATTATACATAATGTGTATATATGTATCAACATTATTATTTTTTCAGTGAGCCCCTTTAGCATTTCTGTGCACGTGGTTGCATGTATTCATTGTGAGAGGCAACCACAGTGAATTTTGAACCGGGGAACAGGGAGCTCTGGCTACAGTCCTGGCATCATCTCCATAACCCCTCTGGAGGTACATTTTTCCTAGCGCTGCATGAAATATATGTAGTTTTTTTTCTTTTGGGCGCTCCATTCAGAATGAGCTCATATCTGTTTTGCCTGTAAAATACCTAAACATGCTTTCTTTTCCTTCTAAACATGAAAAGCATGGGGAGGGTATAGCTCAAATGGTAGAGCACATGCTTAGCATGCACGAGGTCCTGGGCTCGATCCCCAGTATATCCTCTAAAAATAAATAAACCTAATTACCTCCCCCAACACGCCAACATAAAATAGTTAAACAATACAATAATGGAAATAAA
Organism: Vicugna pacos; assembly: GCF_048564905.1. Classification (NCBI taxonomy): domain Eukaryota; kingdom Metazoa; phylum Chordata; class Mammalia; order Artiodactyla; family Camelidae; genus Vicugna; species Vicugna pacos. The sequence goes on from NC_133001.1 coordinate 56,858,772, forward strand.
TAAAATATTACAAATAAATAAGTTAATTTTTAAAAAAAGAAACTAAACATGAAAAGCCTACAAATCAGATCTTCTTCTTAAAAAAGGAGCCTGGAAAGAAGACTTAAGCTTCACAGTTTTCACGGGGAGCCCCAGACAGCATCTTCTGATCGGCCCCACTGCAGACATTTCTCCAGCTCAGGGAGTCTCGTACCCGCCGTGCTCTCTCAGCAGCCCCCCTCCCCACTGGCCACCCTATAGGGTGGAGCCTCATTCCACCACAAGAGATATCTAAGGAAAAACAATTCACATTTTGTAAATAAACAGACAAAACCCTTCAGGACTCATGATAGCTACCTCTCACTCTCATACCCCCTTCAAGCTGCCCGTTCGCTGCTTCCTTTGTCTTGAGGGAAATGGCTCTCCTCACTTGAAGCTCTTTGCCTGTGTTGGGGGCATTTAAGCTTGGCTTCCCTGGGTCAAATCACGGAGAGAGGAAGGCCTGCTGGAAGGACACCGTCCTGAGCTTCTGTGATGTTCTTTGTCACCCTACATGCTCTCACCCTGAAACACAGCACCCCGAGGTGGTGATAGTTGAGGAAATCTTATCTGAAATACCGTCAGTAAAATGCCTGGTTCAGGCTCCCCTCCCTTTCCCTACTCTTAATATCTGAGCCTTAATTTTCTCCTATAAACCTGAAAAGATACCCATTTTTGATTCCTAAAGGATTTTCCACAGAGGATAAAATAATTTGACTTAATGAATAAAGAATGTCTGCTGAAATTCACTTATCTGCATTCAGTATGCTTAAACACCAGGAAAGATCAAGGAATTTCATTTTTTGGCTACGTATGTGCAGATGAGATAATCAGACTTTAATTAAAAAAAAATAAAACACCGTTATTAGCTAATCAGTTCAGCCCAGTGACTACTGGTCTGTTACGGCCGGACAAAAATAATGAAGTGACACCTAAAGGTACGGGAAGAAGGTTAGTCAGATATTGATGTGCCTACATGAGGCTCCAAATGGCCGACGTCTAATGGTCCTCTCCTCGTTGCCATGGCAACTCACTTTGGTAACTCACATCTCCTCGGTGTAGATAAACAAGGGGCAGAGTGTTCCGAGGAAGGTGCAACCCCCTTTAAGCAGATCTATAAGCATCGCAGATGAACAGAACTTTCAACATTCCGCCATGAATATTCATGAAGCAAGTTGTTTTTTGTTGCCTGCCTAGTCAGCAGTCACAAAACACATGGTGTGTGTTGGCAGCATCTTGCCTAGGTAGAGGGGCTATGGACTGAGGCAATGGCAGGAACCAGGACCTGTGAGGCTGACTGACATTTCCATCTGTAGCGAAGGCTGGTAATTAACAGGAAGGAGCATGCCTGCAGCACTGCGCCATCTGCTAGGGAAACGGCTCAATAAGAAAGGAGCTGGATAGCATCTCAGCGGTGGCGCGATCTGGTTCCGACATGAGGCCGGGCATCTGTTAGCTGAGGAGATAGACTATTAGGGAATTCGACTGGGAATGAACAACATGGAGAGAGCACTCTGACCTAGCCCATAAAAGCAACTCTTCAGAAATGGTGTCTTTTTATCTTACTTACCCAAGTCTTCTGAAAATGGTTTGCCGAGGGACCATTACAGATCTGTTTGAAGTAACACAATGGTTTCAAAAATGCTGTTTTATTCCAACACGAAATTCGTGAAATCAGGATACAGCTGTCATCTTTTAACAATAGAGCTAATTTCAGAGCGAGGATATGAGGTTAAATTCCTCCTTTTGTTGTTTGGATTGGGGAGCAGGGAGGGTGGGGGGACACAATGATCATTTAAACGCCACGCTATTCAAAATTGAGAAGACAAAATCTCCCTGGGATGCCCTGGCAGAAAGTGAGCAGGTCAGAAATCACCCCAAAATTCTTGCAATATCTTCGTGTTTCTATTTTGGTTTTTCTGCCCTTTGCCTGTTTCCCAATGCAAATCTTCCTCATGGGGAAACCAAACTTCCAGACTTGGGGCACAGCCATACTTTGCTAGTCTCAGGACCTCGGTTGAAGAGAATATTAGCGTTTTGGGTACCAAACCTTCCAACGGGAGTCAAATTTATAATAGAGTTGGTGTGTACGTAGGACTGGATGAACAGGGAGACTCTCTAACACTTTCCCTCCCCCCTGTTTTTGGAGATGCTTCTTCTTGACTTCTGCAGTGGGGCTCAATTTTGAGTGGGAGCCGGCAGACGGAAAGCTCGCTCTTTCCATCAGTTTAGAGGCTAGTGCCGCTTTGAAGAATGTAGATGTTACCAATTTTTCAACAATTAGGGAGAAACAGTTGCCTCAAACCATCTCAGTCAGGTTGGAGGTTCGTATCCATGAACACTGTTATACTGACTAAGACTTCTGACTCGTTCACAAAGTCCAGCAGATGGCAGATGGCTTGAATATATATATACACACATATGTGTTACTGTTACTAAATCAGAGCCATTGAATGATATTTACTGAGACCTCATGGTACCATATGGAATCGAAGAATATATAGACCTTGGAATTTAAATTCATCCGAGAAAGGTGGACACAGGCTTGAGCGTTAGAGCATTTTTTTCCTGCCTCTCTCTTATGAATACTGATTATTGTGCCCATCCAAGGGAATGCTGGTGTCTGAAAAGTCTAGTGCAAAACAAATAGAAAAATCTCATCATTACAAGGGTTGAGAAAAATAAAAGCTACATTAACTGTGAAAAAAAAAACCACAACACATTATATCCAGTTGTGCGCCAGTGAAAGTTTTACAGCTATCTCTCAGGTGAGAGTAAAGAAGTCCTGATTTGTAGTTTTTGCCAAATTGTGTGGGGTAAATACTCTCACCTTGACTGATTTCAAACTAGCCGCATGAAGACCTGAGAACAGATACGCACCGTCAGCTCTTAGAAGCCAGTGGGGACCAGTTGCAACACACCACTGCTTGTACCCCTGTATGACTGATGCGTGAAGCATGGAGAACACCGGTTTTGATAAGTTGGTGGAAGTGGACCACTTTATTCAATGCAGTCGCTCTTTTCACATACTGAGAGCGTAATAACTTACATCTGTACAGCGCATTGTAGCGTAGAAAGCCCATTCATACTCATTAATTCACTTGACCTTCACAGCCCCGCTATTTGAGCAGGAATTGAGGCTGAGCGGCAGGCCAAGGGCTGTACCATTGAGTGAGTGGGAGATGTGAACTGAGTTTCAGTCTGAGAGTCTGCCCCCAGGTAGCTGCCTGCTTATCCCCGCACGGGGGGCTCACCAGCCACTGGGCAGCACATTCCTTTGTTTCTCCATTTCTGTTTTGTGTTGTGTTACTTTGCTGCTTTCTGGCCCCTGTGACCTCATCTCAACTGCAGCATTTGAAGCTGTGTTAGCATGTTCAGAGCAGAGCTCTGACATGCATTCAGTATTTCTCCTGGCCAGGCGAGAGCCTCAGGTTGTAGCTCTTACTTCTCTCACTTGTCCAGTCCATCGGCCTTGGGTTGCACTGAAAATCATCACTTCCAGAAGCTGGTTATTAGTCTGTATTCCAGGAGCTCACTCAGTATTCCTTATGGCTCATAGGCTGCACCAACAAAATAACTTATAGAGACGTTAAAAAGAAATCTGGAGTATTGGAAAGTGCTGGGCCATGTAGGAACCCAGATGGTCTCACAGAACTGCAGGTTTAAGAGACAAACCTCAAGACTAGAACCCTCAGTTATTCAATCATTTAACAGAGCAGCCAGCATCACTGAATGGAGTCGTGCGTGGCAGGCATTTTGCTGCATATAGTGGATGCAGAGATTCACGAAACTGTCTCTGCTCTCAAGGATCTCACCCTAAATACGGTTCTTCTAAAGGAAATAGTTCTGGCTTTGAGGTCTGCAAATTCTCCAAGCAGTTCTACTGCTTAAAGGCACATAATAAATCAATCAGACCGTTGCTTCTCTGGGGAGGGCAACTTACAGTCAGAAAGTGTGTGTCTCAAATTCAACACGGAGAAGAGCCACTCAATTTGAAAGAACTACATCACCATACAGAATATCTGGTGAGACGGGAGAATCGAGGTAAGAGCCTTATCAAAGCCAGGGCTGTCGGACAGCTGAAACCAATTACCCCATAGGCTCCCCCGAACCCCGTGTATGAAGACAACTCTGATCCAATAAGACACAAATCTCAACCATCTTGATGGCTGTACTGATGGCTTGTGCTGACCACTCAGACTCTCCCACGTTTTCACGCTTATCACTTCAGCCTCCTGGCAACCATCCCAGGGCTGATCTGGGAGGTGGGGAGCAGCGTTCACTTAGATGGTGATGGAAATTGCAGCTCCCCGAGCTCCACACACAATCTGCAGAGGCCCGGGGTCTATGGTGCACAGAATGGACCCAGACCAGCGTTAAATGTAATCACGCCAAACGGGGATGTATTTGCAATGCTAACTCAGCAAACGCAGTGCTCTGAGCTACCTGTCAACTCAACTACTGACGTCAGAAGTGCTTTCTTCTCCTCAGGGCTGGAGATGGAAGTCTTCATGGTTTTCTTCTCTTCGTGTCTCTCTCACGCCATAGCTGTGGGTGGAAAACCAGCCTTGGTGTTAGGATATACATGTCACTTTTCCCTGGGACATGAGTCATTTATTAATTCATCCAAAACTGACCTACGTCCTACCGCATGGCAACCTGTTGTAGACATGTGAGCTCTAGCAGACACAGAGCAAAGCCTTCACACACACACGCGCGCACACGCTCCACATCAGGTGATGGTAAACGTTGTCAAAAACAACAAAGCAGACATCAAGGGGAAGGTGTGGCTGAGATGGATTGCAGCTACTGTAGACAGAATGGTCAGGGACGGCCTCTCCAACTAGGGTCATTTGATCAGAGACCTAGATGAGAGATTGGGAGTCAGCTATGGAAAATTAGGAGGGGGAGGGGTGACCCAGGTGGAAGGATTTAAAACGCTTATGCTCTGGATAGACTTCAGTGGATTATTGTGAAGATACAGAACCATATCTAAAATTGTTTCTCAATATAGAGATGACAGCTGGTGAATTTCTGCCTGGATATATTCCGAAACTATCAAACACAGGGCAAATGGCACAAAGGCTCAGAGACATCACCGCAAAGCCACTTTAAGGAAACTGATGCTCTCGGGGAACTTGGCGTCTCACCTTTTGTGTCTTTAGTCCCTGTTCTGCCCCCCAGTCTTTGGAGAGCAGGACTCCTGTCTTCCCCTTGGGTCTCCCCTGTCCTCCTGTACAGCGTCTGCTGGGCACCAGTGTGGCTCCTCTTTACTGCATGACGTTTACCATGCGCAGCATTTTTTCTTCATTAAAATTTCTTCCATTACTTTTTTATTACGTGAGTAATATGTGTTCATTTTAGAATAAGTTCAAAACTTAAATGACGATCAGAACATAAAACCACCTCATGTCTTATTAAAAAAAACGGCTATTAATATGTCAATTATTTGCCATATTTCCTGAATATTTCTGTACGTCGTATTTCAACTACCTGGACGAGATCACACTTTGCATACAATTTAGAAATTTGTTTGAATTTCTTAACCAAATATTCTTAAATGTGTCTTTATAGGGAAAACTATATTCTCCAGCACCACCGTTAACATCTGCATAGCGTTCTACTATACAGTTGATCAGAATTTATTCAACTAGGCTTTTATTACTAAGCATTTTGGTTATTTAGACATTTTTCTTGTTACGATCAATGTTGTGTTGAACATAAGTTTGGCTAAGTCAGATGGAGGCCAGCCACACATTTGTATGAATATTCTTAAAAGTAAATTTGATCGGTCGAAAGATTTTGACCTAGTCATGTCCCCCAGGAAAAGCTGTGTTGTCCGTGAAGCTGTTGATCCAACAGACGCGTGTTAGGGGGACAATGTGCTCCGCTGCTCCCACGGTGGACAGTGAGAGGATGTACCATCAAGGGCTATTCGCTTAATTTCTCAGCCTTATCTACTTACACGGGGCTGCACTGTCGCACTGCCCCACACACTCCTAGTGAATGTACACACAGCGGCTCCCCAAGACACCAGGAAGGTGAAGCATTACGTTGAGCTCTTTTTATATCCATTGTTTTCATGACTGAAATACTGCAGTGGTGGAGGCTGTCAATGAATCCACTTGTTTACCAGCTGGGGGTCGTTGTGTCCAGCCCGCTTTCCCTTCATCAACAATGTGGGGACAAAGTACCGTGTAGGGTGGCTTTTAAACACCCAGTCTTCAAGATCGAGCAATGGGACGTCTGTAAATGGATGTTTTCCCTGTCCATCCCTAAAGCAGATAAATTCTCCCTGCACCTCCTTCTGAAAGAGACGTTTCTTAGGATCTGATACGTGGTGGTGCCTCCTTGGGGCCGGAAGCTGAATACCATTTTGATTTGCGATGTGGCTGGTGCCCCAGCTCCCGCTTGCGACTAGGTTCCGCACGTCTGTGGAAGTGAGGTCAGCCGTCAAGCACGCAGCCAGGAATTCTGGAGCGGGGTGCGATTGTGCTGGATGGTGAGGATGAGTCATCCCACATAAAAATTGCTTCTTGCCCAGATCACAGTATAGCCTCCCACAAGCACGAAATCCAGAGCATTCCTCAGAAATATCTCCTCCCGAGGCAGCGATAACCCGTGAGTGACTGTACTTTGGAAAGAACAGGCACGTTTACCCCGCCGGCCACACAGCGCGTGGGGAGTAAGAAAAGCTCCCCTGTCTGCTGGTGGTCAGCCAAACCCCCCACAGGGAGCAGTAATGAGACAGCCGCTCGTGTCTCTGAGAATACAACCAAATTACACCTTTGGAGGTCAGTGGATTATAAAGCCCCGACGCCTGGCTCCCAGTGCTGGTGATACCCACCCTCTTCCTGCCCAGCCTTTCTGGGGCTTTAGACAAAGTCAGCAAGGTTAGGGTACAGTGGGGCATTTTCAGAAGAGCGGAGAACTGTCTCAGCACTGGACAGTCCTGAAGCAAAATGTGGCAAGATCTCCATGGGTTCCTAGGACTGGATTTCTGGTCGGCAGCACAAAATGTCACTTCTGGCGATGTTTGCTGCAGACCGACACAGAGAGCTTCATCTACAGCTGGTGGCCTGGGCAAACCTGCTCCCCTGCCCCCGACTCTTCCTCCCTCTTTCTCTCCGATCTACTTTTCTGCCAGTAGGCTTCCTTCAGCTTTCAGTCAAGGGCAGTATGTCCTCAGTCACTGTTTTTATTTTTTATTTATTTTTTATTTTTTTATGCAACACTGTCCTTTAAAGCTGTTTGCAGCTGGTTGGCAACTGAATGGCTGCCAACATCCTCTGAGAGCTTCCCCCGTTGTGTGCACATCGGTCGCCTTCCCAGAGCTCTCCAAGTACCCTGGAGGCAGCTTGACTTGGAGTGTGTCTGAGTCTGCTCACCAGGCTGCGGCTCACTCAAGGTTCGCAGCTTCCAGGGGCCCCGCCATCGAGGCCCGAGGAGGAACACGGGGAGGCCGGCAAGCACGAGGGATGCAGTTGTGAAACAGGGAGCGTGTTGTATGAGAAAAACACAGAGATCTGATATTTCATTTCAGGAATGGTAAGCATGTCATTAAAGTGACAGAAGGGCATTCTGGTGGCGGGGAGAACCGGGCAGGGACTTCAGACACTTCTGAGTTCTTGGCACTGCACTTAATCATTCTCGGTTCTTAAACAGTCAGTGGACTTACCGTGTGGCCATTAAAAAAAAAATAAAAGGAAGACGTTCGGCTAGCTCTCTCCACTAGCACCTTCTACCCTAATATTCCAAAAGTTTCTTCCTCCTGCAGAGGAGTTATGGTGACAGTATGAAGATCCCACGAAGCGGCTGCTGGCCAAAGTGTTTTGGGCGGACAGATCCCTAAATGATGAGTGTTTAACTTGTGTGCCTGGGAAGTGCTTCTTGGGGTACTTTAAATTTGAAGCACTCTTAAAATCCTCTTTTTCTACTCAAATTTTGAGCAAAAGCTCCTCTGGGAAATCAGTGCAGATATGAGCCAGTCCCCATGCACCTGTGCATTCTATCTGTGAAATGATTACACTCCAGGAGGGCCCATGCATCTCCCAACTGTGTGCTTTGTAAGTGAATATTTCCACGTCCAGCAGTCACACTGGGCTCCAGTACTGCATTCTGCACAGCAGTCTGTGTCTGCATCACCGTCTGGACATGTGGAGAGGAGGGAGGCACACCAGGATGAGCGACTTGCAACACACCCAGGGTCCCTCACATGGTTAGACTCTCAGCTGTACATCTACCCATTTTGTGATCTTGGAAAGTTATACCCTAAGCCTCACTAAACATTCAGTGAAGCAGAAACATGTTGTTTTCTATCCCAAAGACTTGCTGTAGAGATTGAGTAACATGCTTTCTATCTTTACTAGGATGTTTCAGAGATGTGTCATACTTCATGTGGTCAATAACTTATGCCCCCAACACACATGATCCTACCCACCCCAATGCATATTGCTCCCAGTCCCAATGTTTGATAATTCTCCATCTCAGTAAATAGCATAAACATCCAATTGGCTAAGTGAAACTCTAAGATAAATCAACTCCTGTTTTCCCACATCCAATCTATCAGTAAGGTGTGATCCATCCATTTCTCCCTTTCTTCACTTTCACCACCTCTGTCCAAGGCTCCGTCATATCTCACTCAGATTCGTGCTGGTCTTTCTGCTTCCATATTTGCCCTTCCAACATCCATCCTCCATACTGTACACAAACTGATATCTTTAAACCCCAAATTATATTTGCCACACACCTCCCATTTCAAACCTTCGAAAAGCTTCCTATTATAGTAACTTGTGAATTCCTGATCGTGGCTGAAAGGGTCTACATAGACTGTCTGTCTCTCTGCCCTCTGTACTGTTCACTCTGTGGTTTGTCCTGGATTCCAGCCAGTCTGGTGCGTTGGCTTCCCTCATACACACCAAGCTCAGATGGCCCCATTGCTGGGTTTCTGCACTTGCTCTTCCCTTAATTTCCTCTCTCTGTCCTCAGACCTTTACGTAGCTGACTCCTTTGTGTCGTTCTGGTCACAGCTGAAATGTCACCGCTTCAGTCCCTCACTAGCTAGTGAATTACTATGCTTTATGTTAAGAGAAGTTATCACTATCTTAAAATCTTATTCATTTCTTTCTTTCTTTCTTTTTCCATCTCTCATTCAAAATATAAGTTTCACTAGAATAGAAGTCTAAGCCACTCCAGTGTTCTGGGTTTCTACTTGTAGAAGTAGAGCTAGCTTAAAAAATATTGTTATTATGGCAGGGATATGGGGATGATTCTACATACACACACAGTACAGTCTATTTGATATTGTGCTGGAAATTCTGACCAGTGTAATAAGATAAGAAAAATAAACTCAAGGCATATATATTAGAAAGGAAAAATTAAAACTATTTTTATTTGTAGTTGACATAAACATCTACATAAAACAAAAACAAAAAAACCTAAAACCCTCTGAGTTAATTAGTTAGATTATACAAAATCTACCAAAAGAAAAAAAAGCCAACTAGACTAGTAAGTGAATCAGTGAGATTACACAAGAGAAATACACTATACAAAAATAAATTGTCATCATCTACATTAGCAAGAAACAGTTGGAAATGGAATTTTTGAAAAAACAATACCACTTACAACAGAAAAAAACTATGAAACACTTAGGGATAAATTTAAAAAATAAGTGCAAGTTTTACTTAAAATCTATCAAAGAAATTAGATATATATTAAATAAATAGATATACTTATGTACCTAAAGCCTGCTAATGTCAGTTCTCCTCACATTTCTAGTCAAAATCCCAGAAGACTTTTCTTTTTAGACATTAAAAATTAAATTCTAAAATGTATATAGAAAATTATATGCTGATGTTGTGTTGGCAATTTGATCAATGTGTCAATAAGAGGGTCCATTAAGAGTTATACATTTATGAAAATGTATCTATGAAAGAAGGGTGTCTGAGGTCACTGGGAAAGAAGAATGTGTCCAGTACATTAAATTGTTAAACAAAAACAAAAGCAAAAACGTGAAATTGAATCTCTATCTTCACACAATAAACAAAATTTGATTTCAAAGGAATTAAATACTACTTTCACTAACTGAGAAAAATTTTTCAAATTATTGGTCAAATATTTAAGTTAGTATTATTTAGACATTCTGGTCTAAAACAAAGCAAAATGGGTTGCCTATTAAAGATTAATTAAGTTTATTACACTAAAATTAATTTTATCAATATACTGTCTTAAAATAGTAAAAAGACATTTGTCAGCTGCAAGAAGAAACCCATAAAACACAAGCCAACAAAATATCAATATCAGCGATATAAAAGAAGCACCTAAAAATCAGTAAGGAAGGTACAGATAAACTTTAAAAGTAGGAAAGTAGACAAAAAAAAGAGCAGATGTTCCACAAAAGAGAAATTAGAGGTAGCCAACATCAGTAGTTACCAGAAATGCAAATTAAAACCAAAATGGAATCCCCTACTATATCTGTTATATTAGGGGAAAAAAAAATCTCATACTGAATGGAGATTGGAAGAACCGTTTTGGAAGACAGTTTGGATTGTTCATGTAAAGTTAAACACTTCTCATCACGTTCCAGCAATTCTTGACATATACTCAAGAAAACCTTTCCCCTGTGAACCCCGGGAGACACGTGCAGGGACCTGCTGTAAGTACCAAGCACAACAGCACGGGTCTGGAGAGAAGTCCCGAACCAGGAGGAGGGCAGTGTGTGAGTGAACTCCGGTACCTTCACGTGGTGGAATAGGGTCGGCCCTTGTGGATAAATCTAAGCAAAATAACATAAAATGTGAAAAGAGGTTCCAGGAGACTACATTCCCCATAAAATTAAAAACAGCTACGGTTTTAAAACTCATACATTGTAGCAGTATTTAGAGAGGCAATAGAATGATATAAAGAGAAAGAAAGAAAGAATGAAAAAATGGTTCCTCTGGGACAGAGGAAGATAGTTACCTGGAGTGATGAAGGCAAACAGGTGGGAAGGGCATTAGGATTAAATGTAGGTTTTTGTTCGAGTTCTAATGTTTTATTCTGGTTAGTGGAGTATTACATGTATTTCAGATTTTTCAAGCAAACTAAACAAACAAACAAAGGTGAGCCATGCATGGACAAATGGTGATGCCATAAACTGCTGAAAATTAACACAGTTCTGTGCCTTTAAGAGCAAGGAAAATAGTTAAAATAAATAAATAAAAGATAAACACCATTTAAGGAAATTGCTCACTCCTGCAACAATACCACAATACAACTACAAATATTATTTTATTTCTTTCCAGAAATTTTACCTACACGAAAGTTTTTCTTTGCACTATACTAATTATATTCTTTTTACAAATTAGCATACCTTTTCCTTTTAATGTCATGTCAGTAAATTATAGTTTGGGTTTGTTTTTTTTTTTTGCTTGTGTATTTTACTATTTTTAATGGTTCTATGGCAAAAAGTAGATTAGGAAGGCTTCAGTTTACACATGCCTGCAGGACTCCTATTGCCAAGCATCACTCTGAAGCCTCACAGGGTTCTACGAATGCCCAGACAGAACAGGTAAATGCATCCTGTCTGCTATTGCTAGCTCTCTCTTTTCTTATACTTAATATGTTTTGCATCTCCTCAAGGGAATTGGTCTCCCGGGGAATTTGCATATGCATTTTCTCCTGCAGGAAAAGGCTTGTTCCCGCCCCAGGTTTCTGGCTCTCACATCATGTGTTTCGTTCCTGTGAAATATTTCTAACATGTAATCCTATTCACTGCTTACCCTCTTTGCCCCTCTTGACTCGAAGCCCCATGAGGGCAGAGCCACGCGCAGCTGGTTTGGACTAGCGCTCCCAGGCCGGCAGGTCTCACTCATTTGCACGCTGAGGGCGTTCCATAATAAGTGTCCGATTACTGTCAAGGGAATACCTCAAAGAGCAAGTCGGCTGGCTTGAAAAAACGGTCTGACACCAATTCGGTAACTGCGGTCATCTGTAGCCTGCACAGGATAACTCTTCTCTGATTCCTGTTAGTGGAAAGAGTAAACCTGGATTACCATGGCTTGCCCTCTTGCCTTTGTTCTTGAAACTCTTTATGAGAGTTAAGAAATTGAAATTCACAGGAAAAAACCAAGGTGTTTTTTGTTTTGTTTTGTTTTGTTTTTCTGTTTGATTGCACAGCAATATTGCTTTTTTAAGCTTTTACTTGTGTAGTGGTTTTTAAAACCACCTTTAGAATACAGTTCATCTGTATATGGCTGGCAGGTTCTGAATTGGGGGTTAATTTCCATTACCCAGAAAAAAGCATTTAGAAACTATTGAAGTTTTTCTTGCATTTATTTTAACAGAGATCATATTTTTTCTTTGTCTTTGAATAGGTAAGGGCTCATTTTCATTCTTCAGGGGACCTAAGCAAATTTGGTTTCATTGAGTAATTATGTCTGTTCACATTCTATGTGGCTCTGACCTCTGTCTTTCTACTTTCCTCTTTGACCATGCATGTTCCTAAGCTTGCCTGTATCTTAGTGGTGTTTCCTTTTAGTAGGGATCATGTAAATCCCGCTGTTCTGATTGCATTATTCTCTCAGATAGAAGTGTTCTATTGATTTCTCCCAGAGCCTATCCATTTGCTTAGCTCTTAAGTAGAAGTCATCAGATGGATTCTAGATTTGATTCCGAAGACTATGTTTATTCCACAAAAATCTCCACTGAGGGGATAACCAAGTTTGACTGGCTCACTGCTGTATCACCAAGCACTTACACAGTGCCTGGCTTATAGTGGAAGACGCTAACAATGTCTGATCAAGTGAGGACCAAGAAAATCTTACCTGCTCACCCTTTAGAGGAAAGATGGCCATGCTTGAGGGTGGGTTTAACCCCATGAAGAGAAACTTGGGTCTCATCAAGAGCTCCATTAGGTGAAGATCTCAGATTTGTGGTGAGGTCGTTGTAGCCATGAAAGAATGGACTTCCATCTGTGACCTACATTCCAATGTTTTAGTTTTCTTGGCAAACGTATCTGGCTAGCGATGGTAACTTGCCTGCTTTCCTCCTTGGTTGATGTCTCTGAGAGCTGCCATGTGAGGGCTCTTATTGAGTTCTGCACTTCAGGTTTCAAATCTAAAAGTCACAAGCTCATTATAGACATATTTATTCCCTACAAGTGTTTTTTTGGACTTAAACAGATGGTTTGGATACTACCCAGGCTAGTTTAGTCCAATCTTTTTTATATCGAAACAATATTTTATTATCATGATGAAATTGTAGAGAACAACAAATAATGTAAATGCTATTTATTGGCACTTAGAAAATTTCCATTTGAAAAAGTCACCAGAATTAATCCCTTCCAAGCATGTGACTATCAGCCGCTTTTCCATTTGTCTCAGTAAACATGCATCACTTGGTGAAATTCATCAAAGTCAATGGAATAGACCTTTCTATTCACTGATGACATCACTGATATTATTAATTTACTAATTCAGTCTATAAATAATTATTGAATGCCCATTATAAAAAAGGCACTGAATTAGACACATTGGGAGAGACAAAAATATAATTTACACAATAGTTCTTTCATCAAAGATTATAAAATGGAGTAGAGAGGAGAAGACTTAGTCACACATGGCAATGGCACCAAAAGGAAATTAGACCTTCGGAGAGCATGAAGAAACTGGTGACTGAATACAGAGAGAAGGTGGTAAAATCACTACCATGATCTGGACCTCTAACAGCCAGAAACACAACAGACCACCATCCCTACAAGCATTTGAGGAGCTCTGAGATCCCACTTTGAATCGGTCATACCGTCAAAGGTTAGTATTAATGAAAAGTTGTAAATGAGGACATGCAGACAATACAAAGTGTCTATTTTAACATTTAACGTTTTCCCGTCCCAAACGTTACAGTTCAAGTCAGTTCCAAGCCGTCACAGAAGACTATTTCCAAAGTGTATTCAAAAGCATCCAATTCACAACTCAAGATAGTTAAAAAAAAAAAAAGTATCTCATTTCCCCTCTTTAGTTAGACTCAACACGAGGCTTTCAGGGGTGTATTGATTTTTTTTTTCGAAGAAAGGAGCCCTGGAGGTAACCATGGTGGTGTGGGTCTCCCACCGTTGACCGGCGCGGGTGCAGGAGAACACGGCACCTTGAGGGAGGAGAGTGACATCAGCATGTGTCCCATTTAAAGTAAACGCGATTCTGACATTTTTCCACTCTTTAAAATGCTAAGAAGCAATTGACCGAACGGTTTCCAGAAAGTTGCCTCGGTGAATGTCACACGTCACCCTCTCCCTGTGGGATCTTGATAAGGCTGCCCTCCCGTGGTCCGTGTGCCTGGATGCCTTTTGGTTCCCAACCTGCTTCAGGTCTCTAACCCCCGTGTCAGCACAGCCCTCTCCTAGCTCTTACCTTGGTTTCTGGAGACAATTTCTTCAGCTTCCATCAGGGTCATGAATGGAGTCACTTTCTTTAGATCTCCCCAGACCCTATTCAGTGTATTATCTTGCTCCTGATGTACCTTTGGATATGTTATGGGAAAGATTTTTATCTTGCCCTTTCGAGAAAGATCTCCCTGAAAACCAAACAAAATCAGAAAAGAGCAAAGCCTGAATTTCTCTGCAGGCCCACCTCCCAATTTCCTGTCCACTGTGTTTTCATTTCAAGTATTTGTGAACCTGGCATAATGTTTATTTTTTATGATGAATGCAGCTTGGGGGTAAAAATAAAAGGACAGTGTTCAGATTCTATAGTAGTTCTTAGATTTACATTCTTCTTTTTCAGGGGATAAAATATAATTGAAAAAAGTTTTAAAGTCATCATTAATATTGTTAGTTCAGCCATTTATTGCCTTCTGATGACACATCTCACTTATTTTTAAAGATCACTATAAGATAGATTATAAAAATTCATTCTGCAACGTAAGCATTCAAAAGCTAGAATGAAGATGTCGCCAACCCATGAGGTGCACTGCTTTGTGAGCAGAGAAGGACACGGGTGTTTTCATGACACATTTTCCTTCTTTAAACAAAGTAAAGAAAAAAAAAAAGAAAAAGACTGATTAGCAGGAATGGTTTGATTTGCCAATGATTTTAAGAGCTATATATTTTTTTAAAGAAAAACCTCTTAGTTCTACCAAATTGGCAGCTTTCTGTGGCTGCTAAGGGAAAAATAAATCTAATAAGATTATGTCAGTAGCCCAATTTATCTTCCAAGCACGTGGACATTAATCTACGCCGGAGCAAATGCCCTTGACGGGACTGTGTTATTTCAAGGGCATTCATGGTAAGAGAAAAATGACTTGACCTCTGAATTTCTCAGTATTCTCTTGGAATGCAGCAGCCATGAGAAGGACCACCTCACAATTAAGCACCTGATTTTGCACTCACGTAGCATTTCCTTCTAATTTTTTACAGAAAGTCTTTGTTCCCTGTCCCTTTTAAAGAGCGTATTTGTAGAGTCCTCAGTTGGACCTGAAGCTGATGTCTGACCTGCTCTTAGCATGGCAGGCAGTGGGCAGCACACATAAACCCTCAGGGTTCTCAACACATATGTCTCCAAATTGCACTGTGTGGTTGGCTGATTTGCCCGAAAGATTCACAGACTCAGAAAAGATGTTATTCTCATGGTTACGGTCTATTACAGTGAAAGGATACAGAGTAACATTAGCCAAAGGAAAGGATACGTTTCTGGTTGTCCTCTGGGAGACCCCAGGCACAAATTCTGGTTGTCCTCTCCCAGTGGAGCTGGATGGATGACAATCACTTCTTCCAACAACAGTGCACGACAATACGTGAGGTGTGGCCGACCAGGGACGCTGACACAGGCCTTGCTGTCTAAGGTTCTCATTGGGGTCATGTAGGCATGCAAGGCCATATGAGCGATCTCAGTTACTCAGACCCCAGCCTCTCAGACATCAAACTGACACAGCATGGCCCAAAACCTCAGGCATACAAACACTGTCATCTACCATAAATCCCGCTGTTAGCATAAACCATCTTGCATGGCCCCAAACCTAAGGGACACAAAGACATTCATCAGGCAGGCTGTTCCAAAGGCTGCCAGTTAGCTCCCAGGAACCGGTCAGGGGCTTCTGTCCCGAAGCCCTTTGGAATGTGCAGGGTTTGGGAAAGCCAGGTCTGCCACATTGCCCCTTACTGCACACACTAGATATCTGATTCTTTAAATTCTCCTCTCTAGATACCAATTCTGGCTTTCAAGGGAGGAATATAGACTGAAAAATCAACCCTAAGGCCAGAGAAACCATATTTCTTTCAAATCAAGGTCATTGTTTAGACCGTGAAGGTCATAACAAGGCAGACTTATAAATGATGTCATTGCTGAAAAGCAAGCAAACCAACAAAAAATTTACGCAGCTTTAAATGGCGTTTCTGCCTTATCAAGTGTACCATTTGGGCCAAAACTCAAGTTCTTTGATCTTCTCCTTCCTTATCTATAAAATAAATCCAACAGGGCTTCTTTGAAAATTAAATAAAATAATGTAAGAGGAAGCACCATTGTCAGTGTCTGGAAGGTTCTCCAGAAAGTGTCAATAGTACGTGGGCTAAAATTACTGGCGGAAAGAGGAAAACACTGACAGAGACAACAAAGTAAGAGTGTTTTAAGTGTAGGGCAAAAAGTTTCCACATCGTAGTGTACGTCGGAAGGGACCCCCTTTCCACAGCACGAAGGATGCAGCCCCTCCTGGTAGAAGGAGACAGGGGGTCCTTGCCCTGCCGCAGCTGCTGGAGAACCAAGGGGGTCCACACCTGGGCTTGTCTGTGGTCAGGCCTGTCACCTGCAGTGAGACGCCCCGTGCGCTGCTCCTGAGACGCTGACTGCACCGAGGCTGTGGCCGTATCCCGCTGTAGCAGGCGTGGCTGGGACAGTTTGGGAGGACAAAAGAGACTGCACCGAAGCGTAAACAACCTGCTTGACGCAGTGCCTTTCGACCACCCTGCCGCCCGTCACAGGCCAGACTGTTCCCGAGGATACGCCCCGGTCTGGGGAGAGGGTCCGCAAAGGGAAAGCAGAAAGGGGACATTCAGATACAGCCTGGAACGTGGGCTGGAACGGATGGACGCATGCCTGGACCTATTTTAAAAATGGTGCTGAAAAGGAAGGATTATATGGTTTAATTTCGTGATTTTCTTCTCATCTAAAAGTGCTCCTGGCAATCTGTAAAAATCTGGCATGAGGTGGTTAACGTCTGTTAAACAAGTTTGGTTTGTCGGCTGCTGTGGGTTTTAATTAGGGAGCTGAACCATATTAGTGTTTCTCAACTCGAGGTACACGTTAGAATCACCTGAAAAACTTAAAACGAAATAAAACAGACAAAAGGACAAACATGAGAACAACGGAACCATGAGTCAAGGCTTCGGCTCCCTCCTGGAGCGCCTGACTTACCTGGTCGGAGCTGAGCCTGAGGATGAGTCCGCCTCAGTTTACCAGGAGATTCCAATGCCCAGCTGCTGAGCTAACGGATCAGAACCCTCTTAATCCATCATCAGTGAGGGGATTGCCAGCAAAAACGATAAATGGCACAAAGAACAGCGTCAAACAGAATGCCTGTACCGACCTCTGAGTGGATGAGGGGATTGTGGGCGCTTGTCTCCATTCTGAGAACAAACTCATTGTAAGTGTGGAATGTGGTCAGAGGAAGGAAGTCTTCACGGATGAGGGAGTAGTTGAGCTTTACAGGAGACACAGAGCGAGTGGGGAGCCTGAGGAGAATGTGCCGGCAGAAAGCTGTGTGCCACACGTGGGGACCAAACATCCCCGCTTGCCTGGAACGCCCCTGTTTTCATCACGGGACGCCTCACATTCCAGGAAACCCCTCCTTCTTAGGTGACCTAACAGGGTTGGTCTCCTACAGTAGACGAGATTTTGCCCTTTTGAAAGTGGATATAACTTTTGGCTGAACTAATGCACACATAGAATCTATGAGAAAGACCCTCCTAAGTGGCTCTTCTGTTGACACCTCTTGACGGTTGTCTGGAAACTTACCAACTGACTCCTTAAACATAAATAAATACACAGATGAATAAATAATAAAGGAAAAGACAAGAGCTCTCTGCGTAGGAGGTATTTAAAGTTGGAGTTGATTACAGTCTCTAAGCTGGAGGTGAATTAGTGCCAATCCCTTCCTTGTCCATTCAAGAAGCTATTGCATATTTGTGTGTCTCTTAAAGTCGTGACCGTGTCTCTTATTCACACAAGGGTGTGAGCAGATTAAGAGAAATCCGCTTTCCGGGTGGATGATCGTTTTATGCCTCACATGTAGAGCAAGAAGTTATCTACCATGTGATCTAGCAGTTCTTATATTATATTTTGTACATTTCAAAGAAATTTATTGACAATGTCTGCTGTATTTTTCTGTAGAACCACAGGTCAATCAGAACTTAATGTATAATTTAAATGATATCAGTGCAGCAGACACTGCCTTAAGACACTGGGCAAAGGCACTGGCTAGCTTTCACTGGGTTCTGTCGAGGTAATAATGCTAAAAACAATATGTGTGGCTTACAAATAAAAATAGCTACTTCATGCTCACATTGCCGAATGACCTCTGTGTCTTGCCTGAGTTCCACTCTGCACATCTTGTTGGAGGACCCAGGCTCGGGGAGCAGTCATGTGGGAACATGCCATCTGTCGGCAGAGAGAAAGTGCAAGAACTGGGGGAAACACAAAATAGATTTAAACTGCTGCTTGAACGAGGCATCTGACACGTTGGCTCGCTTTCAATTGGACAAAGAAGTCATGTGGCCACATGCGACACTAGTGGGGAAAGGGTGCGTCCCCCACACACTAAGGCACTGCAAGTCACACGAGAGTGAACCAGGTTCTAAAGTCTCCTAGGACGGCAAGTGAACAGCCAGACATGATAGTACAGTCCATCCCAGAGAGCTCCTTAACCAGCATCAGCCTGGTCTTCTGCTAATAAAAGATGGATTATAAAACCCAGTTCATGTGGTGGTTGTGAGAACTGAACTGTGCGATGTGTGGATGGCTCCAAAAGCATGCATGTTTCCAGCATGGTGTTGGAAATACACATTCTTTTTCTCTTCCAGCAGATGTCCTGGTGCACTGAGGGGCCCATACGTTTTTAATGAACATTGGGAAACACCTAGTTGGCAGGACAATTCAACCTTGATGAGCTAAATACCAATGACACAGAAGAGGTATGAGTGGATGTGGGGTGCAGGTGAGAGTAGAGGGGCTGTCTAACCCCAGGGGTTGGGGCAGACCGAGTTGACACCATCCCGGGAATTCAAACAGAGTGATTCCTGCAAAGCTACGAACAGGCTACTGCTACTGCCACAGCGCAGCCACAGGGATCTGCGGGAGCTCCCCCGCCTACTTGCTTGGGCACACTATTGGGCACACAATTTAGCGCTTTATTCTCAATGTGTCTGACGTCTGGGACCAAGAACCGCACCCTAGAGTTGACTGGCAAGACTTTTGAGCTGATTTCTGAGTGGTTCTCAGAAACCCAGCTCAGGGTACTGGCATCTTTGCTCCTTAAGGGATTCCAGAAATCACGGCTTTTAACCCATTGATTTTACAGATGAAGGAAATTGAGACCCAGAGGGGGGAAGCAGTTTTCCAAATTTCCTGTGGCATAAGAGTGAAAATTTTGGAGAAACTGGAACCCCACCATGGTGCTCTGGTGCTCTGCCATGTTACCGTGGCTCCCCAGGGGATTAATGGTCCTCACCACCCTGGTCTAAAGGGGCTGGCTGCCGAAGAAGGGGAGGAGTGAAGAAGTCCATCAGATAACTTTAGGATGGTCAGAGCATCTGAATTCAGGGTGTGCACGGCCATTCAGAGCAAAGCATTTGAAAAAAAGAAAATATTAATTCTTTTTACTTCTGATGGATGTACAGTGTCTGGAGAAGCCCAACACTTCTCCCTGGGGAGTGTGGGGTGTGCCTGCGAGGGCCAAAGAAGCACAGGAGCGCGCAGAACGTGGATCACAAAGGGTGCGCGGCGATGACTCCCCACCCCAGGATACACTAAAGTCAGTGTAATTTCCGATTTTCTTCTGTAGAACGAAAAAGAGGGATTTCTTCCCCCCCCCTTTTTTTGCTTGCCTCAGTCATACCACTAATTATTTAGTGGTCTTTCAAACCTTTTGTAATTTCTACTCGAGAAAGCCCTGAAAGATATTAATTCTTAGCCATGTGCCTCATAAATGAAGGCCATTCTGCTATACTTAATGACAAGGCTGAGGCAGCAAGATGTCATTTGCTTTTTTCTCGGTTTTTAAATTGCTTTCTAAATGAACTACAGCTGTGAGGGCCAGGTGCTGTGATCCCTTTAGAAAGATCAGGAAATGATGAAATCCAAAATTTCAAAGTGTGATGGATGTCAGCTCCCGATTTGGTGTGTGTGAGGTCACCCCATGCACCTGGTACCAGCTCCACAACAGAATTACTTTTCTGTGGAGCAAAAAAAAAAAAAAAAAAAGAGGAGAGCGAGGGAGAGGGAGATGCACATGTCTAATGCAAGTGCAACAATAAGAGAAACAGTTTATAATTATCTCTTTGTTCGCTCCTCATCGAGATGGAAATGGTGAAATGTGCGGTCTCCCCACCCCCACCCCCACCCCCTCCCATTATAGGTATCCCCGCCGGACTAAACACACGATTCTTGTGAATCAGAGAGTCGCTGTGGTGGCAACTCAGGGGCCACTATGAAGCAAAGGGCATGTTATGGTGATGGGGGGAGGGAGGGAGGAAAGGCGAGAGCGCTCGGGAGCGCTCAGCCGAATCTGGGACAAAGTCGGGGCTGCCTCTGCAGGTGGTCAGCGGAGGGCCGGCACCACCCGTCCGTCCACCCCGGCCCTCAGGGCAGCGCAGCCTGGCACAGGCCCGCCCCTCCAGGCATCACCAGCCGCCCTCTCCTCCTGCCAGCCTGAGGCTCAAGGTGGAACCTGTTTGTGAGACCTTGTTCTTGCAGTCACCCGGAAGGGGAAATAAGGAGTGATTGTACTTTTTCTCGCCAACACTGACCACCCCCGCCCCCCGCCCCAGGATGCACACTTGTCAGAGCTGGACGGCTGCCACGGCCGACCCCGTTTTCTCCGGGACATCTGCCCAGGCTGCCCCTGGCGGGGGTGGGGGCTCCTCAGACTCCCGCAGCCCTTCCACTCAGAACAGCTCCCTGGGGCACTGAGCTTGACTGCGCCACGGGCAGGTGGCGTGGGGTGGCTTGTGGGTCTGAGCTGGGACTGCGTCTTGACTCTAGACCAACAACATGCCCTCAGATGTGTTGCTTTTCCCTCTTAAGTCTTGATTCTTTGCATCTGAAAAATGGAGGGAGAAACACCGCATTTTGGTAGGACTGACTGAGACCGCATACGGAAAGTGTTTTGCACAAAGTTGGTGATGTGGAAATATTCATCTCCCAGCAACACTGTTCCTGACGCTGAGTCCACTAGGCTGTGACATGGGGTGGAAAGGGCAGGGGAGTGAGACACAAGAACATGCAACTCCCAAGTCCAGTCCTTCCTAGATGTTTAGCTTTACTTAATTTCCTTAGCCTCTCTGGGTCTCAGTTTCTCCATCAGTATGATGGGGACAATAAAATAGTCCACCTCACTTATCCTTACAAGGATACAACGAGATGCTAGATGCCAAGGTGCTTTATATTATGTCAAGAGAGGATGAGGGGTGAAGGGAGTTGATAGGAATGTTGGTGTCAGCTCCCCCACATACACACACACTAAATGGTGGCTACTTTCTTTGCCAGCGCCTAGCTGATGATGCTGGATTTTTCTCTCCATCAGTACTCACAATCACCCCACGTATAGTTATAAGGAACAGGCAGGTGCTAAATGAGTCCTGGGAAGAGTAAGGGATGATGAAAAGAAGGAAGGAGAGGACGCAGATCTCATATCTATCAAAGACCTGTAACACGGCATGATCCCAGACAAGAGGAGAAGCTCTCCAAACCCAGATGGAGGAACCCAATAGCCACCCCCTCTTTGAGCAGCGTTAGAGAAAAAATAAAGTGACGTCACATAGCTGTAGCCCAAATAGGAAGAGACTGAGGTTTATGCGACTAGCAGAGGTCCGAATGGCTTAGCTGCCAGTTGCTGCTTTGGAAGTCCTTGTTCAAAACAGCCCGGAAGCGTGGGGTTGTCCTCTGTACCACAGCGAGCATATCCATGTGGGATTCAGAGAGGGGGTCCAGAGTCACCAAGCTCCCCTCCACCTCCCAAAAGGATGACTTCCTGTGGTTGCTACCAAGCATGCCATCAGGGAAATGGGCTCCTATGAGGCGGCCCTAATTTGGGAAGAGACCGGTGCTAAGGAAGTCAGCAGTGCTTCCAGACCATTCATTCTGGAGCCTGAACCAGGACGTGGGAAGGATCAAGAACAACAGACCACGCGACGGGAGGCGGGCCCTGTGACCTGAACTGCAGCCCCTTCTCGCCTCGACATTCCCCGAGCTCCCGTCTCCTGGATTCCATTCTCTCCAGATCTCTGTCCAACATCTTCAGTTCCAGTCATTTTCTACTTTAACAGGTGCCTCCCTCTCTTCACCAGAACACAGGCCCACTGTGGGGGAATGATCTTCCAGTTCATCCACGTTTAAATTTACCTGTTTCCCGTCTTTTCCTCCACCAGCGTAACAGGCAGATTGAGCCACAGATGGCGAGCAGAGGAGTAAGCTGGTGATCGAAGCACAGAGGCGTGGCCATTGCCTTGTCTGCTTGCAAAGCACTGAGTTTGCCCCTGGTGTGACCACCCACTCTTTTCTCCACACTGATTACAGATGAAAAAGTGACCCAGGCTGAGAATGGACCCCAGCATTTCTGAACCTGGGATGAAAAGCCAGAAACTCTCTTTAAAATTTGCAAGCAGTACAGTGTTTCCTCCCCGGTGGAGGCCGGCCTTTATCTCTGCTTCAGACCGTGCTTTTCTTCTGGGAAGACCACCCCAAGGACTTCTAGATGCCAATGTGGAGCAAAGGCTCTCTTCTGGAATGGATTTAAACTGCAGTGAATAACAGTGTGGAAGGTTCTGTTTATAGGCGACAGAGCTACATTTCTGTGGGTTACCTTCTCTTTTAAAAGAACATTTATTTTCCAAGTCCAGATGACGACAAAGGACCTTCAGCTGAAACTTACTGCTAATTTTAAAAGACATGGTGTGTGTGTGTGTGTGTGTGTGTGTGTGTGTGTGTGTGTAATTTTTCGTGTGTATGCCTGTTCATGTTCAAATATTGGAAAATTAAGAGGGGCGGCCCTCAGTGATTGCTTAGCAGGTGTGACTGCCTTGATGAGACACTGTCCCCAGGTCCGGGTAAGCGGTTCTCTGCCACTCCCGAATCTTCCCAGGTTGTTCTCTGAACATCTAAGTCTTCAGTTCTTTGTGGGTAAAAATCCTCCTCATCCTTCATGCTAATAATTCCAGGTTTACATTATGGTACTCTTCTTAGTGTAGGTTCCTAAGGGTCAAAAATCTTTTAAAATTGGAATGCCCAGAAGTGAATAAGCAGCTCAACCAATACAAAGTAAAATTTAACTATGGCCTTTAAATTTTTTTTAAAAAATTATATCTCTATTAATGTAGCCTAAAATATCTTATTATCCATGGGAACTAAATTTCAGTGTTGACTTACATTCAACTGACTAAATGTATGACAGATGAAACTCTGAAATGTAGTCTTCACCTGTCTGAGATTCAGGTGTTTTCTTAGAATCAGGTATAATACATGATTTTCCACCATGTTAAGTTTAATTTTGTTAGATTTACTTCCATTTGTTTTGATCTTTTTATGACCCAGATCTGGACTTGAGGACACAGCCCTGTTGTGAGATAACTGTATCTAGGTTGGCACCGACCCATTCTCCTGCATCTTACAGGACAGAGCCTCTCATCCAGTGATAAATTATTCTAAGTTTACCATCACCCAGATGAGTCTTTTGTATTTCAGGCCAAAATATCATTAGAGAACTTGTAAATGCTTTGAAGTTCTGATCCATCCTGCTTAAAATTATTACAAAATTAGAAATGAAGTGATCACTTCATAAATACATAAACATAGTCTTTATTATGTTTACCCTATTGAAGACCATGCACACACATGATCTTACCCAGAATTCACAGCAGCCCCATAATGACCAGGAAGACATCCCCCTCCCCCACACACACCTTTTTACGCTTGAGAAAGTTGAGTCCTGTTGATCAGTTTGGACCAGAATCAGAATCATCTGACTTGCAGGCAATCTGCCTCCATCCCCTGCATCGCTAATGTCCCTTTCAGTGTCCTCGACTGGCATTAGACCAGCGCCTACAGCCACAGCCCCAGACTTTCACAAGACAAAGCCCCATCATCATCTTGGCTTGTTCTAAACAGTCTCAATGAAATACTCAGGATCACAGAATTTCGGAGGGCTGGGGTTTCCAAGGATTCACCTCGCCCCGGCTCCCCCACACTCCAGAACCCTCACTACAGCCCCCCTGGGGAGATAGTGCCCCCTGCCTTTATGCTGGCTGTGCAGGGGGCTCGTGCTCTCATGGGACTGCATGCTCCCGTCCGGGGATGGTGGCCCTCTGCACGACAAAGGTAGACTGCCTCCTCTCCCTTCCTCAGCAGGTCTCTCGACCGTTCCCAGCCACCTGCCCAGATTAAGCCTTTCTATTCGAGGTATTTGAAAACTTGCTTTGCCACTTTTCTCCAGACAATGCTTCCCCAAATTATTTAGCCAATCTGCCCATGGCCCAGTTCTCAAACCACCTCACAGTCTCCCCCCTCCTCTCCACGCGCTCCAGTTTTTCAACATCTTAAAATGCGACACCCATAATTAAACAGAATGCTCCAGATGTGGCTTGATTGGCACAAAATCATTTCCTCTTTTGTTCTGGACTGTGTTGTTTCCTAATGTTGTTTACTGCTTTTTCTGTAATCGTTATTTCATGCTGGAGATACTTCTGATCCTGAAATTCCCCAAAGCCAGGGACCTTTTTTTTCACCTTACATACAATGAACATCCTCAGGTTTTCCCTGTTCTGGTCCCTGTACTATTGGTTGCTTGGACTTAAACATGGGATTTCATATTTGTCCTTGTTAGAGTTCCTCTCTAGTTTTGCCCTAGAATCCAATCTACTGAACTCTCTGACTTCTGAATAATTGCTGTTTGCTCTTTCCATGTCTAGGTAACCTGTCTTCTGTATTTTCAACAAAGTTCTTTATGAAAAGACTGGATAACATTCAAAAACGAGACCTCAGGCTACATTAACTTCTTGTTATTTGTTGTCTCTTTTTAGTATTCTTATTTATCAGGGTACCTTTTCATGAAGGATATGCAGGAGGTTTGTACCAGTCAGCAGTGTTCAGGCCACTGTACTTGGGGAACCCAGAAATATGCAGATAACTCAGTGTCTAATTGACGAGACAAGCTTAGCACAACCGGAAGCAGCCCGTGGGGGACAAAAGATGATAAGGTAACATATTGATTTAAATAAGCATCAGACAGTTTAAATGTTTAGAGGAGAAGGCTGCAAGAGACTAGAGAATTTTTTTTTCGAGTAGGTAGAATTTGAACCTTTCCAACACGATGTGTCATGTATTAGAAGAGAATTATGTACCACGTGCCAAGTGCTGCAGAGTTGGCAGTATTACTGTAACAAAACAAATGAAAGTTAACAGTAAAGGCTTCACATAAATGGTATCTGGGGGTGGGGGGTGAGGGAGGAGGGGCCAGGTGGAGGAGGAAGAGCAACTGAATTCCCTTGATTCACCTTTACACATTCATTTATCCATTCATTCATTTAAAAAAATTGTAGGCTCCTACTTCATGTCAGGCACTGTTGTAGGATGCCATAGTGCACGAAACAGACATAAACTCCTGCCCTGCAAAGGCTTATAGGAATATACGGAGAGTGACAGTAATAAAAATGTTTGTTTGGTAGGAAAGTAAAAGGGCTGAAGAGAAAAAAATGAAGCAGGGAATAGGGACAGAAGATGTTGGAGTTATTAGGGGTCCTTGCCATTGTAAACTGGTGCCTGGGGAAGGCCTTACTGAAATGCTGAAGAAGTAGGGCTAAGCCATCATCTATGGGGATGCAGGCCTTAGGTAGAGCCAGCATTAAGGCCCTAAGGAGTTATGTGCCCGTGGTATCTGAGGGACAGTGAGAAGGCTGATGTGGCTGGAACACAGATAGCAAGAGGAAAAAGAACAGACAAATTTAGAGGGGTCGTAGGTGGTAAGAATGCAGGTCAAGCTAGACTCATGGTCAGTTTTAAGAATTCTGGCTTTTATTCCAAGTGAGAAGAGGAGGCACTGCAGGGCTTTGACGGGGAGAGTAGGATGATGTAACTTCTAATCTAGTAAAATAATTCATGGTTTTGGGTTGAGAATGGATAGTAGATAAGCAAAAGCAGAAGTAGGAAGATGAGTTAAGGTGTTGTATCAGTTAGACAGTGCTGCATAACAGACACTCAGAAGCTTAAACAATAAGCATTCATTATCACTCTCCAAGTTAGCAGTGTAGTTCTTTGGGTTTGGTTGAACTCACACAGGAACAGGTGGGCTCCTCGGCTGACCTTGGATAGGCTCGGTCCCACATTTGCCTGCTCTCCGGCTGCAGGCTGCTCTAGGGTGGTCTTGGCTGGGACAACTACGTTCTCCTCCAGTTGACTGGCCTGGACTTATCCAAATGGAAATGGTAGGATTTAAAAAAGAAAATGTGGAATGAAGCTCAGGCTAAGAGTTGGCACTTGGACACATTTCAACCAAGTCACAGGCTTGATTCAGGTGTGTGTGAGGACTTGACCTCTTACAGCAAATGCAAAGACATATTGCAAAATGTCATGAATGTGGGGAGAGTTGAAGACTGTGACCAGTTTTGTGACCATTCTAAGATGGAGGCTATTGCAGTATCCAGGGGAGAGATGAGAGTGGTTTTCAGAAGAGTGGTATCAGTGGAGGTGATGAAAATTATTCAATTCTGTACATAATTTAAATCTCAAATGTGAGAATGAGTGTGATGGAGAAAGGACCCAATGATGACTCAAACTGTAGTTTTTCACAACTGGAAAATTAGAGTCACCAGCTCTTGAGCTGGGGGAAGCTGGCAAGAAGAACAGTTTGAAAAGGACGATCAGGAACTTAGCTGCACAATGTTAAGTTTGAGACACTTACTGCATTTTCAGTGGGACGTAGTCTCTCTGGAGATGGACTTAGGAAAGGTTTCTTATTGGTTGATATTAATTTGGGAGGCACTGCTTATAGATGACATTTAATGTTATGGGACTTTAGGAGATCATCAAAATAGGGGATGTTAATAAAAATGAGAAGAGATCAGAGAGTGGAGTTCTGGGACACTCCTACAAGGATTGAGAAGAAATGAGTGAAGGAGACTGAGAAAGTGAGGAGAAAGAGGTGCAGCTAGAGATGCTTGATGGGGCAGGAAAATAAAGAGTGGTGAGAGGCAGAAGGCAGGGTTGCTGGAGGAGACTGAGGCCATCTTAGGAAGAGCCTCCTGTTCAAGACTAAGGAGGCAGACTTGGTTGGAGGTAAAACTTACTATGGTGTTTCAAGTACAACAGAGAGTCCTTCCGTGTCCTCATGGGCTGAGAACACAGTCTGAAAACCTCAGTCATTCTGGCAGAAGTCTCCTGAGCAGACCTGTTTGAGACGAGGCAGGGGGGATCTTCACAAGGCATCATGGATCTGACCGTGACAACTCCAAGGATCCAGAATGACCTCTGATCATCAATGCATAACTGATGGGACAAGCTGTAAACCATAGACTTACTTTGCTCAAACTTGAGTTCCTGCAGGTCTCCCAGCATTGCTACAGCTGAGTGGGAAATTACTACATATGGCGGCATTGTTGGGTGGGGGTCCAGGCACAAGTCTTCTGCAGGGAACCAGCTTTCTCTTCTTTCCTCAGAAGCAATGGCAAGTGATATCCTGAGTTCTTCAGCAGAACAGCCAAGGCCTGGAGAAATAAACTTGCTGAAAAGGACCGGCGATTTAATTTTATTCATTCTGTATCAAATTCCTACATCTCACAGTTTGGGCACAACAGGAGGTGACACTGTTAACTGTTACTCTTTTCACTTCCCTTTTTTCCCCCTCACTGAACATAAACATATCATTACACAGTTACACTCCACTATATTTAGAGTTGATTTTTAACTATCTATTAAATCAAACAGGGAAGCTGGGCTGTTCTACCTGGAGCCAGTGGGACTGGCTGGGGAGATAGACCTATTCACGGGGGAGGGCAGAACTCGAGTGAGACTTGCTTTGCCGACCACAGAAGCCCCGGGACCACTCTTTGCTGGGGACGAAAGCAGACTGCTCCAACTGGGAAGGGCCAGCATCCTGCCCACAACCCCCCCGAGAACGTCTTGTTCACCAGTGACGGAGGCTTTAGCTTCACTTCATTGTGTAGGTGGAAGGGATTTCACAGGGACCTATGCATATATTCCAAGCAGTTCCTTCATCAGAGACATGACTTAAAGTGGCCCAAGATGCCAGAGACATGGCAAAAATACAGTTTTTATTGTGAAACCACTTTGGAAAGTCCTTCTTACTGTGTCTCCTGCGCTGATGCTGGCAGCGTCTGTTGGCATTGGAGGTGGTGAGGAGCTCTGCGTTAGAGGAATGTTGATGACTTTTTGCTCACCCCAAGGCCTTCCCATCCCATTTTACTAAAGGATCTTCTATTGTTGGCAATGCCTGTTAACATCTGTATAACTAACAATTATAGAACACACCTTAGGAGATAGTACTGCAATTCACATGAGTAGGGTGGTTTACGACATGCCAACCGAATATTACTTGTGGCCCTTGTCACAACACTGCGGGAAGAGTTAGGTATATCTTCTCCATCATATGATCTGAGAAAATAAATGTACAGGTTGAGTGGCATCAAGATCAACAGAGATCATGGTGGTGGAACCCTGAACAGCAACACAGCTCTTACGTTTTCTACACAGCCTTGCTTCCTTTAGACAGGATGGCACATGCCGGGGGAAGAAATGAGTGGAGGCCTTTCCACAAGGTGAGCATCAGGAGTTGGACATGGGCTGACCAGGTCGTGCTGTTAATCAGTGGCTGTAACTGGGGACAGGAAAACTGGGGAGATAAAGACCTGGGAGGGCACGAAGGTCATGCTGCCAAGTCACCAGCTGCCACTGTCTACATCTTTAATTCTTCTTTATGCCCTTTAATTGAACCTAATTACAACGTGATCAACCGAAATACAGCCATGGGGTCAGCCTCCGCTCCCACTCACCCAGTGGCTGCACCCCTGAGCAGCAGTGGTCTGCCAGCTTTGTCACGGGCTATATTGTCTTCTCTCTGGACGTTTATTTGCTTTCTCATTTGTAATCCAATATTTTTCCACCCTCTCTCCCTGCCATATATTTGCTTTTTCTAGCATTAAAAGTTAATGTTAGAAATCTCAGGTAATCAAACAGCTAAGAACATTTTCAGAAAAGAGGGCACTGTTACGTATTTGAAGAGATGTGTTTAGGTTTGTACACCAAGCTTTTTACGAAATGCTCTGGTCTAGAATGAATTATGTCAAGTGGGTGCATCGGGCAGTCATAGCATTCCAGATCCTTCAGCCTTTCTTAATGAAGAGAAGAGGCCTCATCTGGTATGAGTGAAGAGAAAAAGGCTAATACTGAGAGTTTCTACAGTACGTTCAAGTCCGGGTTCGAGGTGGTACCATGACTGAGTATTAAATGAAGCCACATCTCCTTTTTTTGGATGATTTGCAGGCCAAAATTTGCCTATTTTTCGTTATATACTTTGAAGACATACTGAATCATTATATTACTCAACAAATACTAGTATCTATTTTGTTCCAGGTGCTGAAGATTCAAAAATGAGTTGCTTCCTGTTTGTTGCTCACAATCTGTCAGAGGAACTCAACCTCTTCCTCACATCTAAGAATAATTAAAATAAATGTGTGCTCCACTCAATGTAATTTAAGACAAAAGAATGGTCATACAAAATATACGTATTTTAACTTTAACAGATTACAGTTGATCAGTAGAACTTACCCAGAGCTTGTGTGTAACATGACTTTTTACTTTGCAGGATCCATTCACAACATGGGCCTCAGTCTCAAGGTGCTTAAATTTGCTTGTGGAGAGGAGCCATAAATTCATAACACTGAAACACAGAGCAAGTGAAAAAACCCTGAAATTGAATAAAATGACAATAGACATAAAAAAAAAAGTCACCAAAGTTTAAAATTTGCAGCATAGTGTCCCAGAAAATAAAAACTTACAGATTTATAGGAAAGAGCTTTCTTTGCTTTATTTTGGATGAGAAGTGTTCGCGCAAGAAGAGGGTTGTGCAGGATAAATATTTAGTGCTCAGGAAGGAAAGAGCCGTTCAGGACAGCCGAAGACAGCAAGTACAACAGGCAGCACTCATTCCTCAGCAAGGATGCGGAGCCCTGGAGCTTCCGGCCTCATTCAGTGCCTCCCTTGCTTGCCCGCTCTGCTCAGCAGCACTGCCGCCCTCGCACCCTGACACCTCCAGGTCATCCCTGCTTTGGCGCTGCTCCCTCTCTCTGGACCGCTCCTCTCCCTGCTGCTTTCATGAGCATCTCTCCCTTGTCAGTCCTACACCACTCATCAGAGGGGCCTTTCTGCCCCGACAGCGTGCGACAGCTGTCCTCTCAGTGGCACCCACGTTTCAGCCCCTCCTCTGCTGCTAATTTAATTCTATTCATAGTGCTTGCCACCATCTGATAGTTCCCCTTTTTTATGCGTTGATTGAATATCTGTTTCCTCCCTATAAACTACATGGCCCGATACAGTAAACGGTAGCCAAACTTGGCTATTAGAGTTAAATTTAAGTTAATCAGAATTAAAATTTACAATTTCTGGTCTTCAGTCACCATAGCCACATGCCATGTACTCAAAAGCCACATGTATCTAGTGCTTATGACATTGGAAATTGTAGGTATAAGAAACTTCGATCACCGTAGGCATCACTGTTCGTGGATATAAGTTCTGTGAGCTCTGGGGACCTTGCTGGCACATGTACCGCTGTGTCTCCAGTCCCCTAAAGCAAGATTGAGAATAGATGTTTGTTGATTGAATAAACAGACCAGTTCCCCAGAGCAAATGGATTACAGAGAGCAGGAAAAAAAGATGAGGAGGCTGAATCCATAATTTGATGATCCAGATATTGAAACAACTCATATGCTAAAATAAGGAGTTCATTCTCATTGCCTAAAAGTCAAATGGGAGTCACTGACAGTTTTGAAATGAAGAATGACACAACCCAGTATCTAGCTGAAAATGGTTCTTCCAGCAGCATGAGCAGCGTGATTTGGAGCAGGAGTAACGGATGGCGAGAAGATGAGGATCACTGTCAAAGCCTGAGCTGAAAGTGGCTGAACCAGTAAAGCCAGTGCCCACGCTGGTCAGAAGAGGCCATACTCGACCTCAACATCTCACGGGCTTTATGCTAAACAAATAACAACCAACTTTATTTTTGGTTTACATGAAATTTCATGCACACTGGCAGATGGTTCTGCCCCACACAGTCACTCAGGAACCCAGACTGATAAAGACATCACGATCTTGTGACTACAGCTAGAACACGGACTTCCTTAGTCACGATGGCAGGGAATCAGGTGGCTTTTCAATCCCTCACTGCAGATGTGACACATGTTATTTCCATGAAATATTACTAGCTGAAATTAATCACATGGCTCTAACTGCAAGCATTCAGGAAATGCAGATGAGCAAAGAGATTTATCTATGTATTTATTTTGTGAGTCAATCTGTCCACTATATCGATAATCAGATATGAAGAAATAAAGATAGCAAAATATGTCACATACATCTCTGAATTTTTCTATTCACATACAATTGAAATTTGTATACAGTAGAATTCACAGGTATTTTAGGGTCCAAAGGGAGGTCTATTCACAATAATAGCAAGTGGTACTGAGCAGAGCATCCTAGCGGACGACAGATAATGAAATGATGAATAATGTATGGGTAACACTGATTATGTGTCAAGCGCTAGCAAAACCGCTGTGAACAAGGCATATATTATCCCTGCTTTGACTAACCTTAGATCCTAGTATACGAAACATGTAACAACCAATCCCATAATTTGCTACTTACAATCTTATGTGCTGCAGCCAGAACACGCAGGATTACACCATAAGTCTAGTCTGCTGTTTGTGGTGCTAATTAATCACCATTTTCATCATTTCTGCCTTTGTTCTTTTTCAGATTTCTTTCCTGTTCTCTCTGAGAATTTGAACCCCTCACCAACTGACAGTAAAAAGACAAGGGAATTAATGATATGGTAGGGGCCTTAGTGGACAGCGCAAACAGTCTGTTCACTTATTAAAAGTGATTCACTGATATCCCACCCCTGAGTTTCGCTCACTTGCTCTGCTTTTCTTCCCTGAAGCACCTAACCATGCGTCAGGACCAACGTGCCGCTTGTCTCCGCATAATGCTTAGTGCAGTGTTGACGCTCCGAAGCAGGCTACAGACGAGGCACAGCGCAACATAAAGGCGCACTGAGAAAAGCAGAATGACGACACCACGTCCGCTCGCACTTTGCACGCCGGCCACCTTGTCGCTTCGTGGTGTCGTACGTGCTGTTGCTGAATGAATGCAGCTGCGTAGAGCAATTGTCAACCGTGGATGTGGCTACCAGAATTTGGCAACGGTGCCCCTCACTGACTCCGAACTGAGCTGTTTGTCGAAGGCCAGCGTCACCACTGTAGTTTCCTGGGGGCGTGGTTCACATGGGGATGGCGAGATTTCAATCATTTTTCTGTGGTCATGTTATTTGAGAATCAAGGATGCTGGACGGATGCCACCAGTTCAAAGATGCTCTGTCCTTCTGCGACTCAGCAGGTGGTCTATTTTCTTCCTTTCCTTTTAGGTGAAGATAATTCCTGATCAACCCTTTTCAGGCTAGTGCCATCAGAGTTCCAAGAGAAATCTTGTATTCTTTCATAGGCACATGACGAAAGAGGGCTGGTGAATCACTCACCTCCAAAAGAAAACGAACCCAAATTGTATTCCCTCCTCTGCCAGTGCTCCTCTGGTGAGCCACGATGACCTCAGTGACCCCCAGCCCTTTCTTCAGGTCCAAGGCCTGCTGTGTTCTCTCCTGTACTGTGCTTGAAAACGCCTCAGCCTCGTGTGACCCGCAGCAATTGGAAGGGCATAATGTGCACATCTCTCTTCTGTAACTGCAGAGGGGTAATCGCCCCTCACAGCACCCTTGGCATTCCCGTCTCCCATTCAGCATTGTCTCCCTTCCAGAACAGGCACATTCAAACCCCATGCTGGATTCAGCTTGCAAGCGTGCGTGAAAGGGTGCAGTGCAGCCAACACAGTGCTGAAGGTGCAACATCAGTTTGATGATACATAATGCATTACGCAGCAGTGGGGCCATGTTTTGCTTTGACTGAGGTGCCAATGACTCGGAGATGAGTTTTTCTTTCTTTTTTTTTTTTTCCCCTTCCCCTATTTGAAAGACATAATGCATCGTGGATATAACATTTCCTGGCCACGCTGCAACTGTATCTTCCCTACCTGCTATTGCCCACGTGATAATGGAACTCTGCAATAATATTAGGGGCGTGTGGAAAATCTATGGCCAATTTAGTCACTCAAGCAGTGCAAAATCTCTGGGTTAGGGCTGTGCTGGGAGATGACTTGCCATTAGATGAGCTGCCTGGAACTCTGCAGAAGACATGCTTCAGTGCCTCCTGGAACAGTCCAGAGCTGCGCAGGCACTCACCAGGGAGAGGGGAATGGGCGACACAGATGCCAGGAGCCGCAGAGTTGGGGGTTTCAGTATAATGACTGGTTTGATGGCTCTTTTACTTATTTTTCTAAGGCAATTTGGATACTCTGCTCTCAAAATGTCAAAAGCAAACACGCCTTTCATATGGTGGAAAGCCATTCTTGGCTTTGCTGTGTTAAAGAATTCTTGTCTATTTTGCCAAAGAGAAGTTAAAAAGTAGAATACATAATACCTTTTTTTGAGAAAAAAAAGAGTTGGGGTGCTTCACACCCTATCAGGTACATGACCTGGAGAACAGAACTTTGATCCTGGGGGTGACATGGGACAGACACCGTGGAGCTGCTGTGCAATCAATGATTTCTGGCTTCGGATCTGCATGTTGGAGCCCCTGGGGTTTGTGTACACAACCTGCGTCCTCTAGCCAGAAAGATAAATGACCATCTCATCATCAAGCCAAAACAGCCACCGAACAGCAAAAGTCAAAAATCACAGATTTTCAGTCCTCGAGATCAGAAGTTTGAATTATCTAAAATCCTTACACAGCATTGATTATATTGTTTGCTGACGTATGACAGAGAATTGCAGAACTTCAGAGCAGGATAGGACTTCCGAATGATTACAAATAGCCACTGATGTCTGTCCACACCGTTAGAGATCCCAACTGCTCTAGGGAGTTCCTTCCTTCGTCCACTTGTGGACGACATGCAGGTCGATACTGCGTCCACCTGCAGTCGTAGACGAGACACGTGCGCCCTCCTCTCAGGAAGCGTGTGGTTCTAGGCAAAAGTCAAACAAGCGGCGACCACGCAGTGTGATGGGTGGTGTTTGGGGAGGGACCGGAGCCGTGGGAGCGCGTGGCAGGCGTGCGTCACACGTCCGGGGGGCGGAGCGGGGCTGAGCGGGGTCCCAGGAGAAGAGCCGTCTCTCGGCAAAGGAAGCAGAACGGGGCTCCTCGTGTCTCCTCCTGCGCCGCCTCCTCAGTGTCAGGTGAGTGCGAGCAGCGGGAGAAGCGAGGGGCTTCCCGAAGGAGCTGCTCTGATGTGCCTCCCGCTCCTGCCGTCCTTCTGCGTCCAGGGGCAGAAAGAAGCAAAGCTGGAGGAAGTGGCCCCCTGGGGCTTGCTCACACCCCCACCCCCGGCTCTGGGCTGACCCCCAACAGCGGAAGGAGGAAGGAGGGGCTCCGTGCGAGGAGCAAGCCCCCCCCAGGGCTGAAATCGCGCGCTCAGAGTGCTGTCCCGCAAGTCACAAGCAAGGCTCTGCCCCCGTGGCCCTTCCTCTTGCCTGTGCAGCTCTGCGCCATCCGGCCTGGGACGGCCCCGCGGAAGCCTGGGCCACCGGGCCTGACGCTGGACCCTAGCCTGGGGGCGGTCGGTCTGGTCCAGCTGCCCCGTCTGCCCCGAGGGAAGACACTCTAGCGACTCTTTCTGGAGAGGGTATTAGACCCAATCTCGACAGATGATTCATTGTTAATAGTACAGGGAGTTTTCCTCCAAGCAAAGTGTCCACATCTGATTTAACAAGCTTAGCCAATGCTTTATCCTGACGTTGGGCACTGCACTGGAGTGAATTTATCCAGCTGTGTTCTGACTATACACAGTGCTTGCTGCTTCAGCATCTTCCCTCAGACCCTCCAGGTCCTTGCGTGCGATTCCAACGACACTCTGGGGGCAGAAGTAGGGCCAGCGGCCCTGCTGCAGGTGATGGGGGAGGGGGACGGGGGCCTGGGGAGGAAGCCCCTGGAAAGAGAGCCTGCCCCCCAGAATTGTTCCTACAACAAACGGCATGAGCGCGGAGGCCCAAGGCAGCACGGCCACTGCCAGGGGCAGGATTTGGGTTAGCACGGCTGACCCTCGCTGTCGCAAAGGGAGACGGGCGGAGATGGAGCTGGAGGCCCCGGCTGGAGCCCAGCGGGGGACAGCAAGTTATATCGTTGACGAGAAGGATGGCAGAAAGGCATTTGGCGCCTGCTGATGAGGGCATAAGACTGATCGGGTTCACGTT
Organism: Vicugna pacos; assembly: GCF_048564905.1. NCBI lineage: Eukaryota > Metazoa > Chordata > Mammalia > Artiodactyla > Camelidae > Vicugna > Vicugna pacos. Next base: position 56,894,544 of record NC_133001.1, read on the forward strand.
TGGGAGACAGCTCCCTTTATATGAGTCACACAACCACAAGGAGGGGTTTTTAAATTCCCATTTTACAGATGAAAACCTGAGGAGGGGGTGGGAGTAGGTGTCCAGCTAAGAGCACAGAACGAGAGAGTGACAGATGAGGACAAAAGCAGGTTTTCTCACTCCCAGGCCACTGTTAGCATCCCCTCAGATTCACACCCCTAAGGCCAAGCCGACTGTACCACTTCCAAATCACAGACCTCCAAGAACATGTTAACAGTGCTGCGTAAAGAGCAGGGCTGCTCAGCGGGCAATAATGATAATATCCTCTAAAGACAGGAGGCAAACTGTTTCCCCTTTGGTGACAGGGCGAGAGTTTCTTTATTTGGGGGAAAAATAAGTTAGCTACTTTGCAACCTTTTCCTCCACTGATTAAGTAAATATCTAATTTCAAAACATGACAATAACATCCTAGACTGTGGCATTATAGACAAAATCCAAGGCTGAAATGTGATCTTTGTTCTCCTTGTGAAGTTTGACCATGAAAGTAACTTATAGTAAAGAGTTAATAGACATTCCTTTTTGGAATAACTTTATTTTGTTGAGGAAAAATCAGTTAAATTTAAAATTCTGTGGAGAAATTCACTTACTATGGAAAGAAGAAATCTGTTGAACCACCCCAAAATAACTCAGGCGGCAAACACTCCCCAGCCTGCCGACACCATTGATACATTGCCTTTACTACTTTGATTCCATCTGCCAGATATACCTGGCTTCAGATGGGGTGGTATTTGCTAGCTGAATTAATGAAGAATACAAAATCTTTAGAAAAAAAAATTCCCCATTTGATGCATCCCATAGCCGCGGTTACCCTATGCACCAATGTGTCCATGATGTTGCCTTTTAATCATAAAATACGTAATTACGTACATGAATGCAGAACTCCTAGCACAGATCAATCCCATATTACCCGACCTGAGCTGCTGAAACAAGATAGGAATTTCTGAGGATCATTTTTTTTGTTCATAAGGTGAGCGAAATTCAAGGGCAGCAAGCTTGGCCGGGATGAACACGAAGGGATTTACTAGTGACCAGGCTAGGCTAGTCATTTATCCTATTATTCAACAGTACATGGTGACAAGAAATAGCTATTATATTTGAGTGCCTTTCCCATGCAAAATCTCTGTGAAGCCTCCAGGTGTTGTCTTCATCCTCTCAGGAGACACTCCCTTGACTAGACGGTGTGTTTTCTGGAGGAGGGTGAGGACTGGGGTTAGCACTGGGTGAGCCGAGCTCAGATGTGAGCTGTCCGGTTGGGGACCTTAGGTGAGTGAATATGTTCGTGTATTGCTGTCTGTGAAGTGGAGATGACAGTACCTCCGTCACAGGATCGCGGCCAGAGTTAATTTGGCTACATGTATACCATGTTCCCGGTACATGTCACCCACTCCGGAGTGACCCAAAAAAATGTGCGTCTAGTAGGGGCTGAGTCCTTGTGGGCAGCAACCAACTGGAAGGGGGGTTGTCTTCTCTTTGCACAGATATAAACACTGTGTTTTTATGCAGTTGTGGTGTGGGCATGGTGGGGGGACGCCTCGGGGCTGGGGGCAGCTGAAGCCCTCTGGGCGTTATAGGGCTTCTGAACCCAAAGAGTTCCAATAGAGAAATATGATCCATCATCTTTGTAGAAATTTACATTTCTTTTGGGTAACCCCACAGATCGGATAAATTATTGCAGTATCACCATTTTGGGCTGATCAGAAAGGGTATAGTTTTGAGGTGAGCAGCCTTGACTCATGAAGTCTACACAGAACCAGTAAGGGTGGGAGCAGCCTGTCCTTGATGGGAGGCGACACCGAGTCTCGGAGCCCCGTGTGGAGGAAGACCATGAAGCGCCGTAAACGTGTGTCAGGGCTCACGTGACATAGCTGATGCCGAGACTGAACCTGAATGCTTCAAAGGCAGGAAAAAGAATCTTCCTCCCCTCCCCACCCACAGGGCGCAGGGATCAGCGATCACGGCAGGGAGGACTGGGAGCTGGAATCTTACTGGCATCTGAAAAATAACAACGCGGATACTAATCTGACTGTTAGAGGGCGCTAGGTCGCATCCACAGGTGAAATTGGACGGATACGGGAGCGCCAAACCCGGGAGGCCACGGCCAGGCGAAGGATGGAGCGCAGAGCTGATGGGGTCTGTGAACCAAGGGCAGAAGCACGTTCTCAGCCTCTGGGGTACTTGGGCCGCACCTGGGTCCCAGTCCGGATCTTGAGCCTGGACCTGCCTGCCTTGCCAACCTGACGAGGCTGCTAAGGCTGCTGAGGGAATCCACTGTGGGAGCAGATGTAGGACGCAGTGTTAGCTGTAATTCTCCACAAGCAGAAGGCCTTAGTACTTTACCTCTTCTGGATCGAGCCAAACAAATGGAATCAGCAGGAACGAAAGGGCATGGAAACTGGGAACCGCTCCTGGGTTGATTCAGTCATCTCCTTATTTATTCACTTACCTTTTCTTCAGTAAGTATTTCCTGAGTGCATACTTGCTAGCTTGCAAACTGGCTCCTGTACACAGAGGACAAGGAGAGACTGAGGAAGAGTCAGCCACGCCTGATGGGGAGGTGGCAGGTTTAATCAGCAAAGGCGCTGACACACAAGACTGTCTGGGGACGTTGTAAGGCAAGCAGACCTTCCCACCCTCCACCAGGATCTTGAGTTTATGAAGAGGCGTTTGCTGGGTTCCAGAAACATGCGTTTTCTTAAGGCTGAGTCCTTGAAAAGGCTCCCACTGTGGGAACCTCTGATTGCCTGAGGCCAGCCTGCAGGTCAACTGGAGGTTAGGTCATGGACGACCTTCTCCAGTAATGGCACGTGCCTGGCATCATTCTCGGTGCTGGGGATGTGCTAGTGAATAAAAGAGGCCACGCTGCTGCCCGCATGGGCTTCAGTCTTAGCCGAGGAGACGCCCATCAGCCAGCGGGAAAGTGCGTGGTGTCAGCAGATGATGAGGGGGGAGGTGTGTGCAGAGACCTAGCAGGAGGGAGAACGGACCGCCATGGCCTGATCCCTGGGGCAGGGCTGTCTGGGGTTTGTCTGAGGGTCAGCAAGAGGCCCCACACAACAAGCAGGAGGAGCTGAAGGGGCAGGGGCCCGGGTTCAGGGCTGGGGCCCAGGTTCAGGGCAGGGGCCCCGGTTCAGGTCTGGGGTCCAGGTTCAGGGCTGGGGCCTGGGTTCAGGGCTGGGGCCCGGGTTCAGGGCAGGGGCTCGGGTTCAGGGCTGGGGCCCCGGTTCAGGGCAGGGGCTCTGGTTCAGGGCTTGGCCAAGGAAGGGGGCTCCCAGTGCTGGTGACGCTCTGGGCTTTAAGTGACGAGGTAGAAGAGCAACATGACCTAATTACCCTGTAAAAGGCTCATTCTGGCTTGTGGGGCTGTAACCAGAAGGAGGACAAGGGCCGCTGAAGCAGAGAGGTCCGTGGGGGGCTCCTGACGGCACCCCAGGCAGGCCGGCCGGGACT